>NC_052165.1:87304896-87636100 GCF_902713615.1 Scyliorhinus canicula | reverse complement strand
TATCCAAGGTTCCTGAAATTTGCCGGATTCATCCTTCCGCACAGGAACATGCCGGTCCTGAATTCCGTTCAACTGACATTTGAAAGCTTCACACATGTCAGATGTTGATGTACTCTCAAACATCCGCCCCCAACCTAGGTTCTTCAGTTCCCGCCTAATATTGTTATAATTGGCCTTCATCCAATTTAGCACACTCACCCTCGGACCACTCTTATCCTTGTCCACCACCACTTCAATCGTTACTGAAATGCTCTCCGATTGAAACTTCTACCACCTGGACGGGCTCATTCCCCAATACCAGGTCCAGTAGAGCCCCTTCCCTAGTTGGACTGTCTACATATTATTTAAAGAAGCCGTCCTGGATGCTCCTGACGAACTCTGCCCCGTCTAAACCCCTCGCACTAAATGAGTCCCAGTCAATATTGGGGAAGTTAAAATCTCCCATAAGAACATCCCTGTTGTTTTTACTCGTTTAAAAAATATGTCTACCTATCTGCTCCTCTGTCCCCCGCTGGCTGTTGGGAGGCAGTAGCAAACCCCCAACATTGTGACTGCACCCTTCTTATTCCTGATCTCTACGCAAATAGCGTCTCTGCCCTCTGAGTTGTCCTCCCGTAGTACGGCTGTGAAATTCTCCCGAACCAGTAGTGCAACTCCGCCACCCCTTTTATATTCCGTTTTATCTCGCCAGAAACATCAGAATCCTGGAACGTTTAGCTGCCAATCCTATCCTTCCCTCAACCAAGTCTCTGTAATGGCAACAAAGTCATAGTTCCAAGTACTAATCCAAGATTTAAGTTCAACTACCTTACCCGTTATACTTCTTGCATTAAGACATATGCACTTCAGGCCACAGGACCTGCTGTTTTCAGCAACTTCTCCATGTCTGCTCTTCCTCAGATCCATTCTGTCCGTACTCCCCAGTTCTCCCTCAATGCATTCACCTTCAGACCAATTGCTCCGGTGCCCATCCCACTTCCATACTAATTTAAACCCTCCCGTGTGGCACTAGCAAACCTGGCGGCCAGGATATTTATGCCTCTCCAGTTTTGATGCAACCCGTCCTGCTTATATAGGTCACACCTGCCCCGGAAGAGCTCCCAGTGGCCTAGATAACGCAAACCCATCCTCCTACACCAACTGTTCAGCCATGTGTTTAGCTGCTCTATATTCCTATTTCTAGCTTCACTGGCACGTCGCACAGGGAGTAATCCCCAGATTACAACCCTAGAGGTGCAGTCTTTTATCTTTCTGCCTAGCTCCATGAACACCTGCTGCAGGACCTCATGCCCCGTCCTGCCTATGTCTAGTAACAATATGTACATCAAATTCTGCCTGTTTGCCCTCTCCCTTCAGGATGCCCGATACCCGTTCGGAGAGATCCTGGACCTTGGCCCTGGCATCAGGGAGGCAACATACCATCCTGGAGTCTCTTTCACGTCCACAGAAGCGCCTATCTGTGTCCCTGACGATAGAGTCCAACATGGCTTTTGCTCTTCTGCACTTTCATCCTCCCTGCTGAACATTACAGCCAGCTGTCGTGCCACTGATCTGGCTGCTGCTGTTTCCCACTGATAGCTATCCCCCCCCCCCCCCCCCCCCCCCCGACAGTATCAAAAGGGGTATAACTATTCTGGAGTGGGAGAACCACAGTGGATTCCTGCACTGACTGTCTGCCCTTTCTGGTGGTCACCCATTTCTCTGCATGCACCTTGGGTTTGTGTGTGTGTATGTGGGTAGGTAAACATTGTTTTGATTTCTCGCCGCCTATACATTTTAATGTTCTAATGCATATGTAATACTGTACTGCAGAGGTGACACTTTAATTACATTAAAATTAAATAAAGAGTCACTCAGCCAATTGGCAGTTTTCTAGTGTAACGGGAATCATCATAGAGCGGGATTAATCCACGGCAGCTGAGAAATATTCCTCGAAAGACTTCAATACTGTCCAACATATTCCTTCCAAGCGTGGCGAAAGAGGATTGAAGGATTACAGATGTCAGATTGATATTCGCAAAGTGCCGACTTATCTTTGGTTTTTAATTAATACATTCTGAATTTTTTCCATTGTATCACTTTCTGTGTGGTAACGAGGTGGCATATTCTGCAGTCTTTGTGAGAATCAATTTATTCTGAACTCCCTGTGACCTTGATTGGCAACTAACCTCTCTTGTTGGCTTTTAGTGATGCATCTTTAAACAACAAGAACTTTTTCTCTACAAAACTTTCGCAATGTTTAACTTGCGTTCGCTCATGCTTCAGCGGAAATTGTTCAAAGGAAACGAGGCGCAGTCTTTCCACATATTCCTGGCAGGTGTATCCGACATTACTGATATTATCCAAATATGAAAAATCGCCCTCTGTATAATTTTCTTTTTTAAATGGAATTTTATGAAACTGTTAACCTTTCACACAACATAATATAAAATATATGAACCATCACAAACGTGTATTTACGAGATTCCGTCAATAAACACTTTATTGCAAAGACTATCAACTCCGCCCCCTCTCTCCTGCCCCACTCTGGCTACAAACCCCCCTCCCCGCCAAAAACACACACACACACCAAGACCATAAAAAGGTCGGCCCCCTTCCTCCATTTAACTCTAGTAGTGACCAATTATTTGAAATACACTATGAACGGTCACCACCTTTGAAAAAGAAACAGTAAATCGACCCTCTCAAGAGGTGCTTTGCCTCGTGAGGCACACGTTGCGATCAAATTACTTTATTGCATTGAAGCCTTCAGTGGCTCGGCCAGTTTCCGGCCGGATAAGATACATCTCCGAGCAACCAACGAAGCAAAGGCCTGGACATCAGCCCTTGCACCTGTCTGCAGTTCAAATGCTTCAGAGACCCGAACACCGCAGGTTTTTACGTCACAGTCGGGAACGCCAATATGGTGTCAAAAAAGATACCCCAAAATTTGACCAATCAGGGGCACGACCAGAACCAATGGGTGCGACTTGAACAATGCTGGTACCTGTCTTCCCATCTCTTCAGAAAAGCGGCTCATCCTAGCCCTCGTGAAGCAAGCCATAAAAACTATATTTAGCTGAATCAGGCTCATCGTCCCACAAGACAATCTTGCATTCTACCTCCTCAATGCCTCACATCACACCCTTCCTCTAGTATCTGCCCCAACAACTCCATCCATTTTTCTTTCACCGCCTCGACAGAGACCAACTCCTCCCACATTGTATGTCGCAGATCCCGGACGTACTACACTGCACCAATTGCGCACAAGATGAAATCCGTTCCAATGAGGTGGACAACTGCACCACCAGAAACGTCGGAAGAAAAATCTTCTTTACCCAACTCTGCACGTGAAGGTACCTATATCTGCCTGCATCAGAAGGCCCATATTTCACCTTTAACTCCTACAAGCGAGCAAACAACCCCTCCAAATATAGTTTTTCCACCTCATCCATCCCTCTCTCGTTCCAAGCACTAAATATGGTATCCAACCTTGCCAGTTCTAATAATTGATTGGTACAGTTGTGAGCCAGCTGTGCTGTTGCCCCCAGTTCTGTATATTTGGTGGAACAGCCCGAAATTTTTAACATGGTCAACACGAAAGGATTTGCTGAATATATTATTGGGTCTCGCTGGAGTGGCGTTGTTGCAAGCGCCTCCAAACTCTTCTCATTAACTTACTCTGATTACATTGTTACCCAGCGGACCCCCGGGTTCTACCACCACCCGAACTAATTTTCTGCGTTTACCGCCCAAATCGGAATATTAGAGATTCAGCAGACTATGTCCCGCATATGTCTCTCCCTCTGAAGCAGCCTGCTTAAAATCTTCTGGAACGTGCCCGCCCAGATAAATCCTCTAATAAGTCGCTTTTCCGCTAAAAAAACAAAACGATTTGGAGGGGTAGTTTGCTCGCTTGGAGGAGTTAAAGGGAAAATATGGGCTTCCTGACGCAGGCAGATATAGGTACCTTCACGTGCAGAGCTGGGTAAGGAAGGTTATTCTTCCGACGTTTCTGGTGGTTCAGTTGTCCACCTCATTGGAACGGATGTCGTCCTGTGCGCAATTGGTGCAGGGTAGTACGTCCGGGATCTACAACATACAACGTGGGAGGAGTTGGTCTCTGTCGAGGGAAGCGCTGGTGCAGAGGTAATAATCTGGGCAGTATATTCAATCTAACAGAGCAAACTGGACCTACCAGCGATAGCGGTAGACTATCACAGCTCTGCATGTCCACCTCTGTGCTCCCCATTAAGCTCGTATTATTCAGCTTCCATTACCGTCCTCAATCTCCTGCCAACAGTACCCCCCAGTACCGGAAGCTGGTCCCTGAGCATCGAAACGGCAAACCCCTCAATCCAAATCTCCCTCCCGCTACCCCTGTGACAAAACCTTCACGTTTCCCTATATTGTGTTTATACCAAGAGAAAGACCCACACCACAGCAAATTATCCACGATGTTCCTAATAGATGTCTCCGGATCCCTTACAGTCAATGTGAAACAGGCAACTGTACCGTGCTCTACCGCACCCGACCCCATCTCTCGTATCCCATTCCTCCGAGGTCCTTTATGCCATGGCCAATGGCTCAATTGACATCCATCAGCGATGGAGACATCCTTGACTCATGCCGCGGTATAAGCAAAATGACTCAGACTTCATTATTAGTGCGAAAACGGGCAAACTGCGCCACATTCAGCAGTCACAAACAGGACACACATCCTGGACCAACGCAAATTTATTCAGTCCTGTAAAGTGCTATCCGCACTGTAACCAGCCGAACAACTTCTCTGCTTCCAGATATATTATAACCTCCAGTACATGATTGATCGCAGGGGAAATCAGCACATAAAGCAATCGGATCACATTCGCCGTCCGCTATAGCATATTCAGCGACCTCGTCTGACCTTGCTCCATGAACTCGGGAGGACGGACTCTAGTCTTCAACTTGGCGTCTGCATTGAACAGGGATATTCGGCACTCCAAAGATTCCTTAAATATGCCTATCAAAAGGGTACTCAACTGATCTGTGAAACGTTTATGCCACTCCACCGGGAACCCATCCAGTGCTGGTGCCTTCCCTGAATGTATCAGCTGCAATGTACCTTGAGTCGCTAAATCAAGCAGAGCCAATATCTCCTACCACAGCCCGTCACCCACTTCGGAAAACTCCAGACCCCCGCAATTCCGTCGCCATGTTTTGGCGGTTACACTTATATAGCTTCACATAAACAGTCTTGAACATCCCATTAACCACCTTCCGATCGCAAACAACTTATTCTCTCAGTATTCATTCTGAACGACCTGCCGTTCCGCATCCCATCACCTTACTTCTAGATAGATAGATATAATTTACGGTGCAGAAGGAGGCCGTTCGGTCCATCGAGTCTGCACAGGCTCTTGGAAAGAGCACCCTAACCAAGGTCCTCATCTCCACCCTATCCCCTTAACCCAGTAACCACACCCAACACTGAGGGCAATTTTGGACACTAAGAGCAATGTTATCGTGGTCAATCCACCTAACCTGCACATCTTTGGACTGCAGGAGGAAACTGGAGCATCCGGAGGAAATCCACGCACACACGGGGAGGATATGCAGACTCCGCACAGACAGTGACCCAAACCGTAATCGAACCTGGGACCCTGGTGCTGTTAAGCAATTGTGCTATCCACAATACTACCGTGCTGCCCCAAATTGCTAAGCTAAACCACATGCCGACACGCTTCCTCCCCATATACGCATACTGGCGCTTTTGCTCGTTTCAATCGCTTTGTCTGTTGACATCCGGTCAAACTGCATTTTGAGTCCCCCCCTGCAAAGCATCAATTCAGGGGTCGGATCCCCCGAATACCTATGATCCACACTTAAATGTATGTACACCAATTTTTGTCGCGCCTCCCTAGCTTCCGCATCAGCGTTTGCTTTAATTGCAACAATGTATTCTCTGATCACCACTTTCCTGTCGAATCGGGGAGAGAGCTCACCATTCTCATTATTCACAGTGTATGGCCCCTGGTCCTCCGCAGATCCCCAATTCCGAAAGCAACCCAACATCTAGCCATAAATCCCTGGGGCCATCTTGTCCCACGCCCATCTCCAGGTCTACCCAATTCGAGACTTGATTCGAACTGATTTCCGCTGAATATTTTGACGACATAACACCAGCCAGTCGAGTTCTACTTGTAATGAAGTCACCAATCCACAAAAGTACATTGTGCCGGGCGTGATCTATTCCACGCTGTCTACGGCAGCGTATGTGGCCGAGTGCATTCATCATCTCAGCGTTTCTTGCCCGATGCTTTGCCGAGTGCGCTGCTCCTCACGATGTTACTGGTCTGAAGTTGAAGTTGTTCTCGCATTTAAAATGGACAGGGCCTTTCTGCGGGGTGTCAGGCCGGGTGTGCTGCTCTCCGGAGTATTTCTGATCCGGTACAATGTTCCCTGCTGCTTATAACGAATAAGTCCCTGGGTTAAACCCCTCCAAAATTTCTAGACAAAGACGGGTGGAAAGGATCGATATATCGGGACCAAAGTGGAAGCAACGTTCAATGCGATCTCCCTCCGACATCGCACCGGAAGTCTTCGTCTTTTACATATTATATCCAACAAAAGGCTTAAAATCAGCTCCAACTAATGTTCGATGCATTTACCATAATTGGTACAACTTAATATAATGCATTAAATGCAATACAATTAAATATTTCTACTTAGGTTGTTGTTTATGGTCTTCTGAAACACGACAAATTGAATAATTTGTATTATGAGGTCCCTGTCTTACCCTCTCACAACCTCATAACTGGACTTTCACGTCTAAGTGACTTCAACTCCCTATTCAGCCTACCAACATGTGCTACTTTCTATCTATTTGTATTGAACTAAATTCGTCAATTCTGCGAGTCACTAAATATTCTTATGTCATCTTTGTTAAATCAAATTTACAGTACCCTATTTATTTTTCCAATTAAGGAGCAATTTAGCGTGCCCAATCCACCTGCATTGCACATCTTTGGGTTGTGGGGGCGAAACCCATTCAAACACGGGGAGAATGTACAAACTCCACAGGGACAGTGACCCAGAGCCCGGATCGAACCTGGGACCTCAGCGCCGTGAGGCAGCAGCACGAACCAGTGCGCCACCGTGCTGCCCCATGTTATCTTTTCCCTGCTTTTCCAGTATTGACCACACCATCTCTCAATTTTCTGTCATCAGAAAATGTTGGACTTGTGATTTTATCTGAAATCTTCAGATTATTAGTGTATTGCAAATAGTGAGCCCAGCAATGAACATTATTGAAAATTACCTACAAACCTCTGGCACTTCCTTTCACTCCCCATATCTGCTTTTTGTCCAAAACAGAGTCACGATCTATCGATTACTTCTCAGCTGACTTCCCGTTTTCTAACCTTGTGTATTAGTTTATGCTACTCACGGTGGCGCAGTGGTTAGCACAGTCGCCTCACGGCGCCGAGGTCCCAGATTCGATCCAGGCTCTGGGTCACGGTCGGTGTGGTGTTTGTATATTCTCCAGGTGTTTGCCTGGGTTTCGCCCCCACCACCCTAAAGATGCACAGGATAGCTGGATTCGCTACTCTAAATTGCCCCTTAATTTGGAAAAAATGAATTAGGTACTCTAAATTTATTTTAAAAAGTAGTTTGTGCTGCTCCCTTTTTTCCTATCAGTGAAAATAACGTTCTTTTGGGAACATCAGCGTGACTACTATCAATCATATTCACGAACAGCCTTAGAAATGAAAAGCAGCAATAATCGTACTTGAAATCGATTATATCCTTAAGGATGAAAGCAAGTAAAATAGATTGGAAAGGCCAGTCGCTTAAATCAATGAGGTTAAAGTCGAAAAAAATCTGTTGAGTCAATATGGACTTAATTCTCCATTTTCTGATACAAACAATAATATATGATCACTGGGGTTCACTATACAAATGGAATTTATGTTCCAAACTCAGATTAATTCATCACTGACCGATACTCTCAGCAACACGTGGTCAGTAAATCCCATTCCATAGCTGACTAGCACTAATTCCAATTCGACAATGACAAGTGCTCCGAATCATAGACGACCTCTGTGAACCGTCTTCAGTAGCAGGGTGCGAGCTTGATATTTCAATGTGTGAGCGAACTACCAGCAGAACTCGAATTTCAGTTGAATCAATTAAATGAATCAATAGAAATATGTATGGTCATGTGACATCAGAAAATGCTACCATTGATTGGAAGTCTACATAACTCTACGACTAGGCTACATTGTGTTACATTGTGAGTTACAGACTACAATCACAGCCCAACTCATGGAATGATTTGTACATATTCGGTGTTTACTTTTACTTTCTAGGATCACTAATTATTGCCAGGACCAGGTGATATATTTCCTTTTAAGGTGGTTAAGCCGGCGCTGCAGCCCCACGGTACCAAGGACCAGGGATCGTCCTTGCGCTATGTATTTGTACGCATGGAGTTTGCACATTCTCCCGGTGTCTGCTTGGGTCTCGCCCACACAACATCTTTGTGCAGAGTGAGTGGATTGGCCAAGCCAACTTTACGTGCAAATGGATGAATACATATATAAATAAACTAAACTGTTAAATGTTTGAAGCATAGTCACAACAAATTGTTCGGACGCTTTGTGTTGTTGAAAATCTTTCTGTCTTGGACTGTTGGGCGATAGATCCCAAAGTTATAACCTTTCAGATCGCCTTGAGGTATGTGAGACAGCAGCTTAATTTCCACGAAAATCTAACAGGTATACGAAAGTGAACCAATTCGCCCTTGTGTCATAAGAACATAAGAACTAGGAGCAGGAGTAGGCCATCTGGCCCCTCGAGCCTGCTCCGCCATTCACTTAGATCATGGCTGATCTTTTGTGGACTCAGCTCCACTTTCCGGCCCGAACACTATAACCCTTAATCCCTTTATTCTTCAAAAAACTATCTATCTTTACCTTAAAAACATGTAATGAAGGAGCCTCAACTGCTTCACTGGGCAAGGAATTCCATAGATTCACAACCCTTTGGGTGAAGAAGTTCCTCCTAAACTCAGTCCTAAATCTACTTCCCCTTATTTTGAGGCTATGCCCCCTAGTTCTGCTGTCACCCGCCAGTGGAAACAACCTGCCCGCATCTATCCTATCTATTCCATTCATAATGTTAAATGTTTCTATAAGATCCCCCCTAATCCTTCTAAATTCCAACGAGTACAGTCCCAGTCTACTCAACCTCTCCTCATAATCCAACCCCTTCAACTCTGGGATTAACCTAGTGAATCTCCTCTGCACACCCTCCAGCGCCAGTACGTCCTTTCTCAAGTAAGGAGACCAAAACTGAACACAATACTCCAGGTGTGGCCGCACTAACACCTTATACAATTGCAACATAACCTCCCTAGCAGATGCACTAGTGATAATTTACCGAAATTCACTAGACTCTGGGGTGGTCCCGGTGGATTGCAAATTAGCAAACGTGACGCCACTGTTTAAAAAAGGAGGTAGGCAGAAAGCAGGAAATTATAGGCCAGTGAGTTTAACTTCGGTAATAGGGAAGATGCTGGAATCTATCATCAAGGAAGAAATTGCGAGGCATCTGGATAGAAATTGTCCCATTGGGCAGACGCAGCATGGGTTCGTAAAAGGCAGGTCATGCCTAACTAATTTAGTGGAATTTTTTGAGGACATTACCAGTGCAGTAGATAACGGGGAGCCGATGGATGTGGTATATCTGGATTTCCAGAAAGCCATTGACAAGGTGCCACACAAAATGTTGCTGCATAAATTAAAGATGCACGGCATTAAGGGTAAAGTAGTAGCATGGATAGAGGATTGGTTAATTAATAGAAAGCAAAGAGTTGGGATAAATGGGTGTTTCTCTGGTTGGCAATCAGTACCTAGTGGTGTCCCTCAGGGATCCGTGTTGGGCCCACAATTGTTCACAATTTACATTGATGATTTGGAGTTGGGGACCAAGGGCAATGTGTCCAAGTTTGCAGATGACACTAAGATGAGTGGAAAGGCGAAAAGTGCAGAGGATACTGGAAGTCTGCAGAGGGATTTGGATAGGTTAAGTGAATGGGCTCGGGTCTGGCAGATGGAATACAATGTTGACAAATGTGAGGTTATCCATTTTGGTAGGAATAACAGCAAACGGGATTATTATTTAAACGATAAAATATTAAAGCATGCCGCTGTTCAGAGAGACTTGGGTGTGCTAGTGCATGAGTCACAGAAGGTTGGTTTACAAGTGCAACAGGTGATTAAGAAGGCAAATGGAATTTTGTCCTTCATTGGACTAGCAAACCAGAAACCCAGGGTAATGAGCTGGGGACCCAGGTTCAAAAGAACACACATGCAGCCACTCATGGACACATACATACATCCTCAGATAAGTACACATATGCACACAGTCAAGTAAACACCCACATAATGACATGCACACACACACGCTAGATGTACACTGGACAAACACTCGTGCATGCCATTACACCCGGATATTTTTGGGATGGACGGGGGAAGGCTTCTCCGATATGGTTAATTGCGCTCCCCACCTCCACATTTACAAGGAGGTCAGCGTGGTGGGCCGTATTCTGTCTATCTAAAGAAACATCTCCATGCAGTCACAAAGAGAAAGACTGAAGTATCACAATAGAACCAGAAAATGTAAGTCTTAAAGCATACAATTTACGTGACGAAGAAAGAGATGGTGGTTAACACACAAACACCCAAATACATGCATAAATACATACTCAGGCATACACAGATATGAACACACATATAATCACATAAAACACAGAAACGAAGGCAATCTATGAGCCGAAGTTAAAGTAATGTAACATTTATATACTCGTGTTCCATTTTCTCTAAATATGTTCTCACTTGTGTTAATGGATTATAAGTAAGGAAGCAATTTTTCTGTGGGAACATTGACTGAGAGAGTGACAATGAACGGGTTGGGCCCTTCATATATATCGCTGCCAACACGGAGTGGATTAATTATTCAGAGCAAAAGTGGGAGAAGGAGGCACTGAGAGTGAGAGAGAGAGACGGAGCGAGGGTGAGAAACAGGTGGAGAGAGAGAGAACTGCGCCAGCAAGCCAGCAAGTAGCACCTAAAGGGGACACAAACAGTTGTTATCCGCCATGCTTACCTGGTCTGGCCGTCATTTTACTCCAGCCCCCCAACAACGTGAGTAACTGTTAACATACTGGCACAACCTGTTACCCCCTGAGAAAATAACAAATAAAGAACCCATTACTCAGAAAATTGATTTTACATAAATTTTACATAAATTCTACTCTAAGGAATGAACTTCAGCGCAATGGGAACACGGCCAAACAAGACAAACCGTAACAGCGACAATTATGAAAATGAAGTATCGGATGACAAGGCTAAATATGAAATAGGCGGGCAAAAGTCAAAAGAATAATCGGAAGTCAAAAATAACCTATCAGATGGCATTATCAAGAAAAATAGCCACGGAAATAAATTATTTGACAGACATTCCGAATAAAAGGCTAATGGGAATGTTAAAAGACAGGATAATTCCATAATAGCGTTAGAGTGGAGGCAAATATATGAAATAATTATTTTGTTTCTGTATGAACCACGGGGAAGAATAATTAACATGCCAAATATTTAGTCAGAATGTAAACGAAGTAAGTCCATGAAGCAGAAAAATGTTGGCGTTGAATAAAGTACACAAGCTGGAGGGTGATACATCTCCTGTTGCAGATGCATTGCATTAGCATTTTGAATTAATTCTAACAGATCCAAACCTAACTATGCCTCTCAATTAATCTTAAATCCAAATTAAAATCTAATGAAAAGTCCCATTCTAAATTCGTAATAAACTAAATCCAGCCTTTTCTCTAAACGTAATGGTAACAAGAACAGCTAACCAGAACAGAAACAATAACCCGAACCCCAACTGTAACACGAATTGTAACTCGAAATATCATTATATCTGAACACTAACACTAATGCTACTCATAATTGCAAACATCTCTAAATTCCAAAGTCAATATTAAAAATATCCCTATTCCTAACGCAAACTTTGAGCAATATTGGACCATTTTAACTGAGCGTTAGTCCTCAATCGAATATGAATCTAATACGCATTGAGTTCCTGAAACTAAGCCTATCCGAAGCACGATCTTAAACACAACGCTGACTGGCTTGAAGAACACATCGACTAAAACTAGCAAGACATATGAAACAGATCGAAACGACCCACTTATCTACTGACCGGATTAATACTACACACTATGCTTCACCAGAACCCGGTGCCTCGGTATTTACATTGTGTTCTTTGTGTTGCCCTATTATGTATTTTCTTTTCATGTACTAAATTATCTATTTAAATTATCTACACGCGGAAAAATGCTTTTACTGTACCTCGGTACACGTGACAATAAACAAATTCAATCTAATACCAAACCACATCTCTACCTCCGACGCCCTGAAATATTATCTGGCCATGCATCTAACAACAACTCCAAAGGTAATATTGTTCTTCATGCTGACTCAAATCCTCACAGGAAAGTGGAAACTAAAGAGGACAAGAATTCTACTTGTAACTCCGACATTAAACTTAAAACTATACCTAACCGGAAGACTTGTTACGGACGAAATCCAACTGTAACCATGATGTTACCCCAGAAAACAAACCAAATCCAAAGCTTAGTCCATGCAACAATTGTGCAAAAGGAAGTTAAAGCCAACAATACCGTTAGCATTGCATCTGACACGAATCCTAATACCAAAACGTATCCCAACAAATAACTGGAAGTATAAATATCACCCTAATTCAACAGGGAACATGAATAATGAGCTGAAAGTTAACAAGCTGTCCTCTGAAAGTCACCAACCTGCATAACTTCGATACAAACTGTAAGGACACCCCTAACGCTCTCATGTCCATACTTAAAATGACTTATTTGCAACCAGAACACAAAAATTACTTTGTGCATTGACATACATATAACCTGACCGTGGCAAACATTAAACCTAAACTCAATCCGCTTAATACAGATCGTATTCGAAATAAATCTTGTGAACTTCACATTTAATATATTTCAGCATTTAATCTTACATTAATCATTAACCTTGATTGCGCAGCAAATGCAGTCCTCGATAAAATTAGCCTTAACCCTGCAACTAACAGGACGCATCCCCAATAATCAAATATCAACATTAAAGTTAACACAAAACATAATTTCAGACCCAAACTAATATCCGTCACCATACTAACATTGACTATAATATACTAAACTTAGTAGTAACCCATACAGGAATTGAAAGTGAAATGAAATGAAAATCGCTTATTGTCGAAGTATGCTTCAATGACGTTACTGTGAAAAGCCCCTAGTCGCCACATTCCAGCGCCTGTCCGAAGAGGCAGGTACAGGAATTGTAATTGCCAATTTCAATCTAACCCTAATATTAACTGTATCCTGAAAGAGAAGCCGAACATGGTAACTGCAGTAACATTAACCATAATCCTAATCCAAAAGTTGACACCACCAATGTTCTGTACCCATTTGACCGAGCCTAAGTATACACAAAAACTAAACCGAAAACATTTCAGAAACCCGACAGGAATATGGAGTGATGATTAATATTAACATCAATATTAACCTCTAAACCTGGAACGAACCCCAAGCCTGCCCATAACCACAAATCTAACTGCAACACTGATATAATCGCAGAGTTCAACCTCAAGCGTCAAACAAGCTCAAACTGCAATTTTCTGCAAAGACTCCATTTTATATTTTTAGCCTTGTATCTAACCCGAACCCTAATATCGAATATAACTGTTGTCATCAAAGAAAGCCTTAACTGTGAGCCAAATATTAATTCAAAATGTAATCAAAACCCAAATTTAATTTTAGACACAATCCCAACATTAACGTTAACCAAGCATAACGCTGGTTATAAACGTTGTGCTAACCAGATTTCAAAGTAAGGCGCAAATGCTTAACTGTAATTGTAAACTAACCATAATCTTAATGTGAATACCAGCCGTGATCCTAATCGTAACCATAAAAGTAAAGATAAGACTAATGCTAGTCTTAGACTAGCATTAGACTAGCATTAGACAGAAGATCAAACGGAATTCACAGCGCAACACTAACGTTAGAATTATACCTATCACAAACTCCCTCTTCACCGCAACTTCAATACTACTCCTAACTGGCTCACAGTAAACCAAGCCGAACCTCTAACTGACAGTAACTCGAAACTAATTCGAATTCTAAGACTGACCTTAAGTTTAATCAGAAATCTACCTCTGACGTTGACCTTTATCCGAAACCTGACCTTTATCCGAATCCTAACCTTTACAATATTGCAATAAATCTATTTAGCAACTACCAGTCCAATGTAACGAGAAATCTATGCGAATCCAGAACTGAATGGAACACTGAACACACGCTGAAAGTTGACCCAACATTCGATCTTGATAGTCCACGTCATCTATCACCCATTATGTGTGGCCAAGCTAGGTGAAGATTAGACTCTCTCCTCAACTCAACTATGCCGTTGTGCCACTGCAATAGTTATCGGGGACTCACCTGTGAGGGGAACAGGCAGACGTTTCTGTGGCCTCAAACGAGACTCAAGGATGGTACGTTGCCTCCCTGGTGCTCGGGTCAAGGATGAGTTGGAGCGGGTAAAGGACATTCTGGAGGGGAAGGGTGAGCAGCGAGTGGTCGTGGTACACATCTGTACAAATGACATAGGTAAAAAAAAGGGATGAGGTCCTTAAAGCAGAATACAGGGAGCAAGTTAAGAAATCGGATATCAAAGGTAGTGATCGCAGGATTACTACCGGTGCCACATGCTAGTCAGAGTCGAAATGAATGATATATTGGATGAACACGTGGTTTAAGAGATGGTGCCAGGGGGAGGGTTTCAGTTTCTTGGGGCATTGGAACCGGTTCTGGGGGAGATGGGAACTGAACAAATAGGATGTGTTACACCTGGGCAGGACTGGAAGTATTTGCGAGTGCAGTTGGGGAGAGTTTAAATTCATATGTCAGGGGGTTGGGATACTATGCAAGGAGTCAGAGGAAAAGGGAACAAGACTAAAAACAAGAGAAAGACAATTGATAAGTGGAGAAAGCAAGGGCAAGTTCAAAAAGGGCAAAAGAGACAAATATTCGGAGCAAGACAAACAATGTAAAAAACACAAACTAAAAGGCTCTGTGCCTTAATGCACGAATAATTTGCAATAAAATGGATGAACTAATGACGCAGATAGATACAAATGTGTATGATATAATTGGGATTACGGAGACATAGCTGCAGGGTGACCAGGGATGGAAACTGAATGTTCCAGGGTTTTCATTATTTTGGAAGGTCAGGCATAGAAGAAAAGGTGGTGGCTTGGCACTGCTCGTTAAAAGGAAATTAACACAGTAGTGAGGAGGGATATTAGCTCTGAAAATGTGAAGTCTGTATGGGTCGAGTTGAGAAATACCAAAGGGCAATAAAATATTAGTGCGTGTCATATGTAGACCCCCAAACTGCAGTGGTGATATTGGGAATGGCATTCAACACGAAATTAGAGACGCATGTAATAAGGGAATATCGGTGAACCTGGGCGATTTTAATCTTCACATAGATTGGGTAAATCAAATTAACCTCAATGCCGTAGAATACGAATTCCTGGAGTGCATACGGGATGGCATTCTTTACCGATATGTGGACTGGGTACTGTGCAATGAGAAGGAAATAATTGCCAATCTGACTATGCGAGACCCCTAGGGGATGAGCGACCATAACCTGATAGTATTTTTTTTATCAAGATGGAGAGTGAGGTCGTTGATTCGGAGACTCGGATGCAGAATGTTATTTAAGATAACTATGAAGATATGAGACGTGAGTTGCTCTTGATAGATTGGGGAGAGTTACTTCAAGGGATGACAGTAGATCGACAATGGCAAACAGTCAAGGAACGCACGGGGGAACAACATAAATTGTTCATTCCTCTCTGGCACAAAAGCAAAATGGGAAGAGGACTAATAAAGGAAATTAGAAATAGCATCCGATCCAAGTAAGGAGCCTGTAGATTGACCAAGAAAAATAGCAGGTCTGAGGATTGGTAGCAGTTTAGAATTCAGCAAAGAAGGACAAGAGGATTGTTTAAGAAGGCGAGCGTACTGTACGAAAGGAAGACTGACACTGAGAGTCCCTCTAGATATGTGAAGAGAAAGAGATTGGTAAAGATAAATGTAGATCCCCTACAGACAGAAACAGGGGGCTGCGTAATAAGGAACAAAGAAATGGCTGGGCAACTGAATGCATACTTTGGTTCTGTCTTCACAAAAAAAAAATCACAAAACAAATACCAGAAAATTTGGAGAATTGGATGTTTTCTGAAAGGGAAGAACTGAGTGAGATCAACATTTGTAGATAAATGGTACTGGGCAAATTGATAGGATGGCAGGCGGATTAATCCCCAGGGCCTGCGGATCTGCATCACAGAGTGCATAAGGAGGTGCACCTTGAAAGAGTGCATGCATTGGTGGTCATTTTCCGGGATTGCATAGACTATGGAACATTCCCTGCAGAACGGAGGGTAGCTCACGTCACTCCAATATTTAAGAAGGGTGATAGAGAGAAAGTAGGGAATTATGGACCAGTATGCCGAGCATCGGAAGTGGGGAACATTGTTGAATCAATTATCAAGGACTTTATAGCGGAACATTTAGAATTCAATGGCAGGATCTCACATAGTTAGCATGAATTTAAGAAGGGAAAAATCAGGTTGAAAAATCTGTTGGCATTCTTTGAAGATGTAAGCAGTACAGTTGACAAGGGGGAGTCAGTCGATGTGGTATATTTGGGCTTTCAAAAAGCGTTCGACAAAGTCCTGCGTAAGAAATTGTTTTGCAGAATTCAAGCACATGGGATTGGGGAAGTGCATTGAGGTGGATAAAACACTGGTTGGCAGAGAGGAAACAAAGAATAAGAATTAATGGGTCATTTTCAAATTGGCAGGAGGTAATCAGTAGGGTACCACAGGGATCGGTGCTGGGACCCCGGCTATTCACAATATTTATTAAAGTTTTGGATGAGGGAACAAAATGTAACATCGCAACGTTTGCAGATGATGCCAAGTTAGGTGGGAGGGTGAACTGTGACGAGGATGCAGGGACCCTACAGCATGATCTGGACAGGTTATGCGAGTGGGAAAATCAATGGCAGGTTCTGTGTAATTTGGATAAGTGTGAGGTTATTCACTTTGGGAGGAAAAACTGGTAAAGCTGGTAGATTACTACCTGAATTGTACACATTGGGAGAGGGGCGTGTGCAGCGGGACCTGGTTGTCCTTGTGCTCCAGTCGCTGAAGGTAAGCATGCAGGTGCAGCAGGCGCTAAAGAAGGCTAATGGTATGTTGGTCTTCATTGCGTGAGGTTTCGAGTATAGAAACATGGATGTTTTGCTGCTATTATACAGGGCTTTAGTAACGTCACACCTTGAGTATTGTGTGCAGTTTTTGTCTCCTTCTCCGAGGAAAGACGTCCTTGCTCTCGAGGGAGTGCAGCAAAGGTTTACCAGACTGATTCCAGGGATGGTGGGACTGTCATATGAGAAGATATTGACTAGATTAGGATTGTTCACGCTGGAGTTCAGAATAATGAGGAGGGATCTCATAGAGAATTATAACATTCAACATGACTAAACAGGGTAGATGCAGGGAACATGTTACCAATGATGGATGTGTCCTGAGCCAGTGGTCATAGTCTGAGGATTCAGTGTAAACCATTTTGGACAGAGATGAGGAGACATTTCTTCAACAACAGAGTGGTGAGCCTGTGGAATTTATGACCACAGGAAATAGTTGATGCTAAAACATTGAATATATTCAATAGGTGGCAAGATATAGCACATGAGGAAAATGGGATCAAAGGCTATTGGAAGAAAGCAGGATTAGGCTATTGTCATGCGAGAGCACTTTTAAGAAATCGGTGTTTATAAATGGGTGCGTATATAATTATCTGTAATGAGCGTACCTTTACGAAGTGAGTGTTTATAATTGCAGTGATGTCAGAGAGTGTAGTGGAGCTGGGCTCTCTGGCGGCTATTTCGCTTTAGGTTGTCCTTTTAGTTTTGGAGAAGCTGCAATCACAGCAGGATGTGCGTGAATCTTTGCAAGCTTATGAATATCCGTTTGCTGATTTCAACGTGGTAACTGTTCTCAGTAGTGAAGTTAAACCTGAGGTGCTTCTGTTAAAGGATTTGTTTTAAGTCTTATGCACGTTAAAAGGAAAGCTTAAAGGATTACTTAGTGTTGTAGTCTTTGGAGGTTGTATTTGAATAATGGTTGCTAAGAGGTTCACTGTATGTTTTAAAAAGGGTAACTTGAGTTCATAGAATAAACATTGTTTTGCTTTAAAAACTACATTTCCATTTCTGCTGTACCACACATGTAGAGTGGGGCCTATGCGCCCCATAGCACAATTCTTCAAAAGTTCTGGGTCTGGTGAATACCATGTTACACTTTGGGGTTCCCTAAACCCTGGCCCATAACGCTATTGAGCTCGATGATCAGCCACGATCGTCATGAATGGCTCGAAGGGCCAAATGGCCTCCTCCTGCTCCAATTTTCTATGTATCCATGAATCGATGTATCTATTCATATAATGCTAAATGGCACTTGAACATCAACGAGTGGCACACATCTAAATAGTGCACGCAGAGAGAGGACGTCTGGAATTTATTTTCCTTTTCATACTGTTTGAAAGGACAAGCACATCCAAGATGGTTGTGGCCGATTTTGAGAGGGACACCCTGACAATTGCAATTATTTACGGAATCATCGCATGTAGGTGAAGGATATTAAGGAGGTCATATACGTCCTATAATTGGCCTCATTATGTTTCACTGCACAGAGAATATAGCACCTAATATTGTAATTTAATATTCTTGTCTGTTCTTGTTCCGCCCTGTAACCAATCACTATGTGGCGATGCACCACTGTCAATGTACTCTGTCGATTATTCTTCTGTCTACTCTACACGGACTATGTACGTTCCCTTGGTCGCAGAAACATACTTTACACTGTACTCCGGTACATGTGACAATAAATATCAATCAATCAATCAGTATTCGCTAAATTGTGTGATCAAAATTGTTCGTTGTAATTTGAACAGGTTTTTAATTTGACCCTTGAAAGAATAATGAAATCAGGTACAACGGGCGGCATTCCCCGTCCCGTCGGCAGCGGGACATTTCACAAAATATTACATGGCAACATGAGTATAATTTGATGCTGTGATTTGTTTGCTCGACGCAAAAGACGATGACGAATCTTGCAACCAGAGCGTCCCTGTGGAAATCAAGAAGCTATAAATTAGGAGCACTGGGATGTGCTAAGACAGATTTGATTCAGTGTGTTTGTCTTCAGCATGAAGTGACGAATCAATTCAAGTAAAAATGATTGAAGCCCTTGACTTGATAAGAAAAGTATATTACATCAGTCTTCTCGCTATTGGAGTTCCTGGTAAGTTACTAACACAAATTAATTTTTCAAATATGTGCGTATTGATCTGTGGGTTTGTTCTTATCCCTGATTATAGTTTTTGTTTATCTAATGTTCAACAATATGCACCTGTTTAAAAATAATGTAATATACTTTCGTTAATATGCAGAACGATTGGTCAGATTTGGTCGCATGAGATTGCCTTATATCTTATACGCATAGTCGCCCTTAAATATTTATCTCAACGGAATACCATATTGAGTTGAATAAAATCACAAAGTATCACCATGAATGTTATTGATTGGAGGAATAGTTGGTGTAAAATTCTACCAAGTGCAGGTTACTAAATTAAGCGGAGCACCAGACATCGATGGTCACGAGCTGCAGCGTGCATTGGTCACTCTTACTTTGATTTCTGTTTATTTATTAAAAGCATGTGTGTGTTGCTGGCGAAATCAAAAAGTGTTGGCTCCGCCTAATATCTTTTCAAAAGGTGGTGGTGAATCATGTTCTTGAAAGTTTAATTTTGTTGCGGTGCCGTGCAACCACAGTGAAGTTCTGACCTGCGTCACGTGTTTTTGATCAACAAATAGTAAAGACGCGGTGTGACACTTCCAAATAAGGTTGGTGTGTGTCATGGAGGGTAACATGCATATATCCATGCAATGGGCTGGATTCTTCGCTCTCGGCATTTTCCTTTGCGCTGGCAGCGCACCCACGCTCGGGAATTTTCCAATGGCACGTGGCTGCCCACAATGGGAAACCCTGAGCCGGTTGGAGGGACGGAGAATCCCGCTGCCGGCGGGATTGAGAATCTGGCCCATTATAACTGATTTCAATATTCTTTCAAGGGTCTGAAAGACGCACTTACTGCAGGTTTGTGGAAATGTGACAGAATATGCAGAAAGCAATGTTGTTTTTTCAAAAAAATTATGAATTCCGAAATCTACCTCATTTACTGAACAAAATGATAACACGGGATTCCACAATGCAAACTTTTTTGTTCTGCGTTTCACCAGTGAAACAAAGCAAATATTAAATGTTATCCCCTGCAAACACCTATTCAAATTACACATTAAACGACAAACACAATTAAAACATCATGGACATTGACACGCCTGCCACTCCACACATATTTGTTACAAATTGCGGCCAAATTTTTCTTCAAAGTCTTTACTTTTCATCAATAATTCACAGTCCTTCGCCTTGGAGTGTTCAGCACTATCCCCAGCGGAGAACATCGCACAACCCGCCTGACCATTCTTCAGCAAAAATGATGGCCGTCTGCAGCGCCTCCTCAACTTTGCTTACGTTGGTCTGTTTGGCGTCGATCCTCCAATGCTATCAATAGGGATTGCTGCACGATCTATATCTTTGTTTGCTCGCAGCTTGGATATCCAACTTCTTTCGATTTCTGTATGCACGTCCTGCACGGAAATCTTCGTTACCTGCTGACTTAGTTTGACTTCTGAGTCCTTGCTTATACTTTACACCAGTTTAGTTCCATCCGGAACATCTTCTCCACGCTCCCCCCGCCGCCCCTCCCCAATCAATGATTTACTGCCTTGACGAAGATTTGTTTCTCAATTCCATTTATTTGATTTTGATCTTTTATTTTATGTCTTTCTCAGCACAATGTACATGCTCGAAAATCACGGTTGCCTCACAAATCAACAGACATTTCACGTGGCCAGTACATTCAGCTAATCTTGAATGATTTGTGAAGTGAGTGAATATTTAAGGTTTTAAGTGAATAACGACCAGGCAGATTGATATTCCATTGTTCCTCTCAAGCTTCCAGTGTTATACGAGCTGCGCTTAGCCAGGCAACAGGAGCAGAGACACCCGACGTTTGTCTTGGTTTTTTTTAGATGTTCGACAAGCTTTGCAGAGTCAGAAAATAAATTAGAGATGACACAATTCCTTGCCTGTAATATTATCTGTGAGTCATGTTATTTTTGTGGCTAGTGCAGATATATCTCTGGTCAATGCAAACGGTCAACATGTTTTTGTGGAGTGTTCAATGATGCCATTGTCGTCACTGGTCAAGCAGAGATGATGTGTAGGCATTTGATGCTAAAGTAGCCCTGCTATTCGTCCTTGCAACCTTTACTTTACACAATTACTCGAATCAGGTACTGGTGGAAGCTATGACGGAGATAGTTAACTCGTCATCGAGGGACATGCCGTAACCACCATGGTGTCAGGTTTGAAACGCAACAGGGTCGATGGTCAAATTTGATTCAATCATTGTTTGTAAGTTTAAGCCTAATGCTGATGATAAAATGAATTTTTACTAAACCAATCTGGGTCACACATTCTTTTTCGAGAACAACATCTGTGACTCATACCTGGTCTGGCTTATATATAACCGCAGAGCCACAAATGTGGTTGACTCTGAAATGGTCGAAGAAGCCTTTCAGTTTAAAGCCAATTAGAGATGAAGAACAAGTACTGACCCAGCCTGAGCCTTCAACACACCATGGATGCAGAGAGAGAAAATATTGCCATAATTATTATTCTAGAAAGTGACAAACACCTCATGTCCATGGAGAGATATCATCAATTCTGCCTCCGCAAAATCCTGCAAAGCAACTGGAAGTAGGGGCGTACCAACATACGCATCCTCCCCCAGGCCAATATCACCAGTATCAGGGCACTGGTTACGATCGACCAGCCGCGACGGGCGGGCCACATTGCCCGCATGTCCGACACAAGACTCCCAAAACAAATGCTATAATCAGAACTCAACAATGACAAGTGATCATAGAAGGCCAGCGGAAACACGACAAGACGATTCTAGCGACATATGGTGGAGTTAATAGAGGCCAAGCAGAAACAGCACAAAGAGAGTGCAGAATCCAGAGCGCCCGACTTACCAATCTCATCATGTTCCATCTGAGAAACACGTCTCAAAGTCTGTGGATGCAGGATGATCAGACATTTCAACCAGTGCAGAACACACCTCCCCGGAGTGAAAGCTCGTCATCCACATTGCTGAGGGACTGCCCAAGAAGGAAGAAGAACGTGTGTCATTCGCCAATACGTAGCTTCTCTGCTAATGTATCCTCCAAAACGGTTGTGTGATTGTCAGTCTTACACTATTTCCTTGTGCAAATGTTATTCCACTGCGACAAGTAGATAAATGAGGATACAATCAAATATTGTTTTCGCTTATTGTTTATTTTGTCCCTGTCTGAAGCAACTCAGTCTGATCGATATTTCCTTCACAGTATGACCATTCCAACAGTACCGAGTAACGTTGTGTGATAGAATTACCGCAGCCAATTAAATAATGTGCCCCTGCTACTTACACCTACATTCTGTATTGAGGGAAGCAAGGTCACTTTGTGTGCAAGGGGTACATACTGTACGTCTGTACCTGCCGCGGTGCCAACTGAGCATGGGGGAATACTATTTCACCACCAAAGAGAAAGGATACTTGGTGATCTGTAAGCAAAGCCAGAAAATACTGGATAATCTCAGCAGGTCTGTAAGCATCTGGCAGATAAAAGGGAGCTAACGTTTCAAGTCTGGATGACTCTTTGTCAAAGCTGTGCGCAACTGCTTAGAAAAGTTTCATTCGATGCCATTACATCTCATGAACATGGAACGCAACGTTGAAGAATCAGAGGTCCAGCTCCTCCCGACTCTATGAAGCCACGCAGCAAGGTTGTTTCCACTGGCGGGGGACAGCAGAACTAGGGGACATAGCCTCAAAATAAGGGGAAGTAGATTTAGGACTGAGTTTAGGGGGAACTTCTTCACCCAAAGGGTTGTGAATCTATGGAATTCCTTGCCCAGTGAAGCAGTTGAGGCTCCTTCATTACATGTTTTTAAGGTAAAGATAGATAGTTTTTTGAAGAATAAAGGGATTAAGGGTTATGGTGTTCGGGCCGGAAAGTGGAGCTGAGTCCACAAAAGATCAGCCATGATCTAATTGAATGGCGGAGCAGGCTCGAGGGGCCAGATGGCCTACTCCTGCTCCTAGTTCTTATTTTCTTATGTTCTTAAGGTGTGGATCGACTTTGCTGTTGCGGTGACAGAATATTTACAGGGAGGATAATGCACTACACTAGAACATTTACTGATTGATTTGATTTGGTCATATATACGTCAATGTGGTATTTTACATCTTTCTGGGGCATCTTTCCCAATGATAAGACAAAAGCATAAATGGTAATAGGGAGACTTCTGCAAGGTCGAGCCAACAGGATGTACACGTTTTATTTCCAGTACCTTAGTAGGTGGAAGTTGCTGTATTTGCTATTATTTTCCAATTCTCTGGAGCTGCTCCAAACAATTGTTTCTTGCTTTACGAGAAGCCGGACATGACGGCTGATGTGCCTTGGATTGTATTCAACTCCTAGACGTTGGCACTACTTTGTTTTCCGCAAGTTCAGTGTTTTCCATCAGAGTTCGTACTTGTAAGTTATCAACAGGATTTGTGCAGTGAGAAGGCGAGTTCCTCTCTGTCTTGTCCAGAGATCCTTAAATATTGCTCTCGTCTTAATATTGTTGAGTCAATTATGGTTTGAATCAATGGTAACCACAATCAACTTATTTGTGAGGGATTCAGTGTTGGTAACGCGGTTGAATGCCAAGTACAAATGTTCAGATTCTCTCTGAATGGAGTTGGTGGTTACCTGGCAGTCGGATGTGATAAATGTTATTTGCAACGTTCCAACCAAAGCAAGAATGTTGTTAACGTTTTGATCCTGTGGGAACGACGCCCTTCAGTATCTGTAGGATTGCACATGATACTGAATAATACATTCATCAAATAACATCTTAATTTTGATCTTACGAGGGTGGTAATGCAATCCATCAAGCAGGCAGCGATGTGTTTACCGAGAAAGATATCTTGGAAAACTGTTATACTGGTGACAGCGTGCAGACAATAATTTATTAGCACTCATACATTTTCTACTAACTGCTTCTGCCGACACACTACTCTCGTTCATTTCAATTTAACTAAAGGCTGCTTGATCCAGACGGTCAAATCCTGCGTCGATATAATGGACAGTTATTCTAACTTCACGACTAAAATTCAACTAAGGGCAGCTTCAGGCAAAAACGGTATTAACAGTGTTGCCGGTGAACGTCCCGAGGAAGTCAAATTGAGCATCCTCGTACAGGTGTCTCCTAAGCAATTGATGATTCTGTGAATCACATGTGCTATCACATTGCTCAAGATAGAGAGCAAACTTAATGTTTGGAACTTGGAGCTTATCGTGATTTTCTTTGAATGTTATATTCAGAGTTGATTCCAATGATGAATTTATATGAATATTATATTGAATTATTGCGTATCACGATACCAGAACATCTTAATTGTACACAAGAAATTTTGATATGTCCTTACACTACACAGTCTCCATTAATCTGAACCAATCAGCAAACCTCTTCATTCCCTTCTCCTTCACGCACGTATATGCATTCTCTTTCCATGCTTCACGAAAGCATACAAAAATATTTTCCTTGTTTTATTACTCGCTGAACACAACATTTCAGATGATTTAGATTCAGAATGCATTGAGCCAATTCTCAAAACTGAGGTGGTTGAGTTTGTATGCATGTACAGCGCAATAAATGCTGCACGCTGTAAAACCTCAAGCACATGTCGGTAGAGCACAAGTCTGGGCAATGACAGACGCATCCTCCTACTGAATGGTTCATTTCTATTTCTGACTCGTTCGCGAATCATGCCTTTCTTTCCTTTGATGGAAGGCATGCATGTGGCAAACTGGCCTCTTTGGAAGACTTAAAAGCATTTTCAGTCTCCTGGACCAGTCAGTATTGTATCCCCCGTCGCTCGTGAAACTGAAACGGAACAGGTTGCAAGTGTTTTCAGATCATGATTTCATTTATTAAATTAAAATTACGATTGGATTATGAATCAAAACAGTTGTTAGTGCCGGAATGCAGCCCTTACTCTTTGGGCTCCGGTATAGGGTATCTGCCTTTAAATTCCACTCTTATCCCCCGTCTCTTTTTTTTTTACAGTTAATTTAACAACAATTATGATTTTGTGCCGGGGAAAGTGCGACCTCTCCAGCTGCACCACTCGCTACCTCGTGGCCATGGCAACGGCTGATCTATTTCTCATTATCATCGAGGTAATTCTGAGGCGATTCCGTTATTATTACTATCCAGTGTGTTTCTTAGACATTACACCAGTGTGCACTGTTCTCTATATCCTCTACCATACAGCCGTAGACTGTTCCGTCTGGTTCACCATTGCGTTCTCCTTTGATCGATTTGTTTCCATATGTTGCCAGAAGCTGAAAACTAAATATTGCACCAGGAAAACAGCGGGGGCAGTTTTGGCTATCAGTAGTATACTGCTCGTCATCAAAAATCTGCCCTTCTATTTCAGATTTAAGCCGAAAATGAAAGTCGACAATGTGCCGTTTTTCTGCAATAATAAGCCAATATATTTCACTGACCCTCTATGGATTGGATTTAAATTGATTGACATGATTTTAACTCCACTTCTCCCATTCGCTTTAATTTTGCTGTTTAACTCTCTGACAGTCAGATATATTTTATTGGCCGGTGCAGTCCGTAAGAGACTAAAGGGCCAGGACAATGGGGGGCACGTCAGCGACCCAGAGCTGAACAGCAGAAGGAATTCTGTGATTTTACTATTTTCTATATCTGGCAGCTTCATACTTCTCTGGCTGGTTAATGTTTTACATCAAGCTCAAATCGAACATCTCTTCGATCAGGATTCTTTTTATATATTTGCACAAGTCGGGTATATGCTGCGGAATTTAAGTTGCTGCACAAACACGTTTATTTATGGGGCAACTCAGTCCAAGTTCAGAGAGCAGTGCAAGAGAGCTATAAAATATCCAATTACATTGATTGTTCAGCTTGTTAATGAACAGAAAAAATGAGAGTTGCTAAAATAGTTATTAGTCTTTGTGCAACGGATGATGTAATGGTTAGAGGAAATAATATTGAAGTATAAAGGTGCATGGCGGGTTAGGTACAACTGTGCTATTGGAAGTGAGAACACGTATTCAAATGCTTTTACAATTTGAAAACAGATACGCGGAAAGCTGAATCATCTTCTCGGTCCAGAAACATTGTTATTGTGATGTATATCAATAAAATTCAGTACGCTAATGGTCTGAAAGAAAATTGAGTGTTTAAGAATGACAATGAGTAAGAGGATGGAAACTGTTGCACAGTGAAAGGTGTGGTACTATTTAAAATCCCAGAGGTGGCAATGTATCACGAGAATGAATTTGAAGGTCATGGAGTCAGCAGAGATCAAGATCTAGGCTCTAATATGATGAAGGGGAAGATGGTGTATATAGGTGGCACTGCTTGGGAGACAAGTACTATTAATTGTATGGATAGTGGTTTGGAGTGGCCGAAACATATGTCCGGCGGGAAATAATGGTCTAGTGTAAACACCGACTGGTAATATCTCCTCATAGAAGGTGCACAGTGAAGTGGTAATTATGCTATTGTAGATTTGAAAGCTTCACAATAGGAAATATATTGAACAACCGACAAAGCACGTAATGGCAAATGATCTTTCATAACACAGGTTTACTTCAGTCTATTAGGAATTTTTGATTAGTTACCCAGAATAATTAACGAATGTGTATTACTTGATATGCTTTCTGTGTAATACAGCTTATTCTTCTACTGGGTTAGTTACTTTTTACATTCAGTTGTTGAAAGAGAAATATGGGAACATAACCTTTAAATTATTAAATAAAGGATGACGTACAATGATTTAGTTCGCGTAAATGTAGTAGCATTATACATTTAATGGGTGGCTGGCATAAGACTTAACGTTAACCATATATATTCAAAATAATTTGCAATCCAATTTTATCAAATATTTATTTTAAGCTAAGTTTTAATAATCATTGCAGATGTTGCATTTAATGCGACACCCCAGCTTGTGAAAATGTTCATCGATGCCCAACATATGAAGGTGAACAAGGGGTGGTGAAATAGAAGCTATGACTATGTGGCTCAATTAATGGAACACAACTCAAAAAGAATGTCTGTTGTTGCTGAAATGGAAAAAGGATGAATATGTTTTGCTTATTTTTGGCTAATGGAGAAAATAAACTATCTGCAAAATCGCCACCGGCCAAATCGACCACATGACAAATAGTTCGCCTGAAAAATAGCTCAAATGAAAAATAGAGAAAATACAAAATAGCTCATCTCAAAATGCTTACCTGAAACCTAACTCACCTGACAAATAATCCACCTGTAAAATAGCCAACATGCAGATCTTTGTTAACGTTCAATTAATTTGGAAAATTATTTTTTCCAATTAAGAGGCAATTTAGCGTGGCCAATCCACCTACCCTCCACAGCTTTGGGTTGTGGGGGCGAAACCCACACACACAGGGGACAATATGCAAACTCCGAACGTATGGTGACCCAGAGCTGGGATGTAACCTGGGACCTCAGCGCTGTGAGGCTGCCGTGATAACCACGGTGCGCCACCGTGCTGCCCCGACATGCAGAATTGATCACACAAAACAGGCAACCTGAATAATCGAACATCTGAAAAATAGGAAAACTTCTAAACAAACCACCTGTAAAATAGCCTATATGATATAAAACTCAACAGTAAAGTAGCCAACTGGCAAAACAGTCCAACTAGAAAACAGTCCACCTGTAAAATAGCCACCTGATAAATAACCCACTTGCAAATTAACCAAACTGCACAATAGCACACCTGAAAAATAGCTCAGGTGCAAAATAATCACCCAGTAACATAGCCAACCTACAAAATAGCCCACCCTTAAAATAGCAACGCTGCAAAACTGTCCACATCGAAAATAGTCCACATGGGCCATAGCCCACCAGTAATATAGTTTACATGTAAAATGTTCCACCTGAAAAATAGCCGACCAGTAAAGTGCAACATAGCTCACATGCAAAATAGCAATACTGCAAAATAGCTCTATTACAAAATAGCCTGCCGGAAAAATAGCCCTACTGCATAATAGCTCACTTTAACAATGCTCATAGAAAGAGCTTACCTATAAAATAGCTCACTTTTAAAATAGCCAACGTGCAATTAAGCACACCTCCAAAATATCGACTCTGCATACTCCATGTAAAAATAACCCAAATGTAAAATGGGCCATCTGTAAAATAGACAAACTGCAAAATAACTCCACTGACAAATAGTCGCCATGGAAAATAGGCCCCACTGCAAAATAGCCGACGAGCAACATAGCTCGCCTGCAAAATCTTATCAATGCAAAATAACTTCCTTACAAAATAGCTCACTTGCCAAAAAGTCCCACTGCAAAACAGCCACTTGTAAAGTGGCTGCCTTGAAAAAGATGCCACAAAAATACAAATGGCTCACCTGCAATATAGCCTCACCGGAACCTTACCAAACTGAAAAATAGACCTCCTGCAAATTAATTCCGCTGAAGAATAGCGGCTGTGCAACATATTACTGGTGCAACAGAGTACAAATGCAAAATATCCCGACTGGAAAACAGTTCCTTTCCTGAAGATCCCACCTGAATAATCACCCACTTTGAAGTAGCCCACGTGCGACACAGCCGACGAGCAATATAAATCGCCTGCAAAATCTTATCAATGCAAAATTGCTTCCTTACAAAATAGGCCACCTGCCAAATAGCCCCACTGCAAAACAGTCACTTGTATAATAGGTGGCTTGAAAAAGATGCCTCACCTGCAATATATCCTCACGGAACTTGCCAACTTGAAAAATAAACCTGTAAATTAATTCCGCTGAACAGTCCTAAATACCAGGGCCCAGCAATGCTGCATACTTAGACCCCTACTACACTCCCTGCACATATATGACTGCGTGGAAAAATTTGTTTCCTACACCATTTCGGAGTTTCCTGATGATACGACCATAGTGGGCCGGGTCTCGAATAATGAAGAGTCAGAATACAGGAGGGAGATAGAGAACCTCGTTCAGTGGTGCAAGAACAACAATCCACCCCTCAATGCCAGCAAAACTAAAGAGCTGGTCATTAACTTCAGGGAATAAACTTCTGTACACATCCCAGTCACCATCAACGGGGCCGAGATGGACATGGTTAGCAGCTTCAATTTGCTACGGGTACACATCTCCAAAAATCTGCCCTGGTGCGGCCATGTCGACACTACCACCAAGAAATTACAACATCGTCTATACTTCCTCAGGAAACTAAGGAAATTCGGCATGTCCATATTATTTCTGACCAACGTTTACACGTGCACCATTAAAAGCATCCTATCTGGATGCATCACAGCCTGGTATGCAACTGCTCGACCCAAGACCGCAAGAAACTTCAGAGAGTATTGAACACAGCCCAGGCCATCACACGAGCCGACTTCCCATCCAGTGATTCCATCTGCACCTCCTGCTGCCTGAGGAAAGCGGGCAACATAACCAAAGACCCTCCCACCCGGCTTACTCACTCTTCGTGCCTCTTCCATCGGGCAGGAGCTCCAAAACAGCTTCTTTCCCGCTGGTACCAGACTCCTAAACGACCTTCTTATGGTCTGACGTCATTAACACTTACATGCTTCACCCGATGCCAATATTTACATAGTTACATTGTGTAACTTGTGTTGCCCTATTATGTAGTTATTTTGTTTTATTTTATTTTCATGTACAATGATCTGTTGAGCTGATCGCAGAAAAGTACTTTTAACTGTACCTCGGTACACGTGACAATAAACAAACAAAATCCAAAATCCAAAATAATAGGGGCTGGGTAAAATATCACAGGTGCAACAGAGCACGGATGGGAAATGTCGTCACTGGAAAATAGCTCCTTTGCTAAACTGCACACCTTCAATTTCCCTGCAATATAACCAACCAGCAAAATAGCCGCCGAGTAAACGGTAATAGAGCCATGCTGCAAAATAGCACATTTGAAAACAATCTCCACTGCAAAAGGGTATCTCCAAGGCCTATTATCAAAATTTTAAAGGAGCACACCTGCAAAATAACTCACATGCCAAATTTCCTCAATGAAAAATAGTTCCGGGACTTCCGGTTGCGGCTATGACCAGCTAAGTCGCACGTTTGGCTGCTCCGGCGAGGAAGGTGTTTTCGGGCCGATTGGAGGGCCCCTAACGGCGCTGGAACGACGATTCCCGGTGGGGGAAGGTTCCCAGAGGAGAACCCTGCGAAATTTATGGTCGTCACCCGAAGTGGGGCAGGAAAAAAAGCAGCAGCAGCTCCCCGAAAAACGCGGGGGAAGAAACCCAAAATGGCGGCCGGCGGCGCACCCGAGGACTGGAGGAAATGGGCGGAGGAGCAGCAGGCCGTTCTCCTGCGCTTCTTCACGGAGCTGAATGTGGAGCTGCTGGAGTCGATGAACGCGACGACCATCAGGCTGATGGGAGCCCATGCGACCCAAGAGGCGTCAATTCGGGAGCTGCAGCAGGAGATGGCTGTGAGGGAGGAGGAGGCCACGGTCCTCGTGGGAAAGGTGGAGGTGCACGAGGCACTCCACCTGAAATGGCAAAACCGATTGGAGGAGATGGATACCCGCATGAGGCGGAAAAACCGGAGGATCCTGGGCCTGGCAGAAGGGCTGGAGGGGTCGGACCTCCCGAGGTATGTGGCAGAAATGCTGGGCTCACTGATGGGGGCAGGGGCCGTCCCTTCGCCCCTGGAACTGGAGGAGGCCCACAGAGTAATGGCCAGGAAGCCAAGAGCAAACGAAACCCCGAGGGCGGTGCTGGTTCGGTTCCAGCGATTCAGTGACCGGGAGAGGGTGCTGAGGTGGGCCAAGAGAGAGAGGAGCAGCAAATGGGAGAAACTCGACGGTGAGGATCTACCAGGACTGGAGTGCGGAGGTGGCAAAGCGGCGGGCCCGGTTCAACCGGACGAAGGCGGTGCTGCATGCCAAGAGAATCAGATTCGGGATGCTGCAGCCAGCGAGCTTGTGGGTGACCTATAAGGACCAGCACCACTATTTCGAGTCCCCGGAGGAGGCGTGGGCCTTTGTCCAGGAAGAAAAGCTGGACTCGAACTAGAACCAGGGGATACTTGGCGGTCGTTGCCGCTCTAGTACTTTGAGCTGGACACGTGGCTTTCTTTTGGTTGGATTCTCACTTGGCTGTATTTTTGGCCCCTTTTTTTCTCTCTACCAGCTTTTTTTTCTTTTTTCTGTTATTTATAATGTTATGTTGGAGGGGGCGGGGTGGGGGGGAGTGCCGGGGGTATGTGTTTCTTGTGGGGTTTTTTCTTTTATCGGTGTGGGATGGGGACGGGGGTGGAACTGAAGATGGAGGGGTGGGGATTGGCAGGGCGAAAGCGCGGGCTTTCCTCTGGTTTCCCGCGCACGGGGCAGAGGAGGGAGGAGGGTGGGAGGAAGGGGCGTGGTCAGCAATGGCTCCCTTTCCCGCGCTGGAGCGGGGTCAAGGAGGGGTGGTAAGGGGGGGGGATGTCCCCCAAGCCGGGAGGAGTCGGATTGTGGCAGGGGCAGCCGGGTCAGCGTAAACCAGCTGACTTACGGAAGTACTATGGAGGGTGCATCGCGGCTAGGAAGGGTCCTAGCCTGGGGGGGGGGGGGGGGGGGGTGGGGGGGGGGGGGAGGCGGGAAGGGGGGGCCTACCGGGTTGCTGCTGAAAAGGCCAGGGAGGAGAAGTTGAGGGCCGGAGGGGTGAGGGGAGGGCGCCATCGCCATGGGGAGCGGGTCAGAAGGGGAGGGCTGACTCGGGGTGAGCAGGTGACAGGATATGGCTAGTCGGCAGGGGAGAGGGGCGGGCTGCCCTTCGACCCGGCTGATCACTTGAAATGTGAGGGGGCTGAACGGGCCGGTCAAGAGAACGAGAGTAATCTCGCATTTGAAGGGACTGAAGGCGGATGTAGCAATGCTACAAGAGACCCATTTGAAGGTGGCGGACCAGGTCCGCCTGAGAAGGGGGTGGGTGGGACAGGTGTTCCACTCAGGACTGGACGCAAAGAACCGGGGGGTGGCGATCCTGGTAGGGAAGAGGGTGTCGTTCGTGGCGGCGGAGGTGGTGGCGGATAAAGAGGGTAGATATGTCATGGTGAAGGGTAGGCTACAGGGGGAGAAAGTGGTGATGGTTAATGTGTATGCCCCGAATTGGGACGATTCATGATGCTGGCTTCATGAGGCACCTACTGGGCCTCATTCCGGACCTGGAGGCAGGGGGCCTGATCATGGGGGGGGACTTCAACACAGTGCTGGACCCCGTGCTGGACAGATCGAGTTCAAGGACGAGGAGGAGGCTGGCAGCGGCAGAAGTGTTAAAGGGGTTTATGGAGCAGATGGGAGGGGTAGATCCCTGGAGGTTTGGGAGGCCGAGGGCGAGGGAGTATTCCTTTTTCTCCCATGTCCACAGAGTCTATTCTAGAATTGACTTTTTTGTATTGAGCAGGGGACTGATCCCGAAAGTACGGGAAGTGGAGTACTCGGCCATAGCGGTCTCAGACCTTGCGCCACACTGGGTAGATTTGGAAATGGGGGAGGCGCGAGACCAGCGTCCGCTGTGGCGCCTGGACGTGGGGTTGCTGGCGGATGAGGAGGTGTGTAAGGGGGTCCGGAAGAGCATTGAAAGATATCTGGACACTAATGACGCGGGGGAGGTGCAGGTGGGGATGGTCTGGGAGGCCCTGAAGGCGGTGATCCGGGCGGAGCTGATCTCCATACGGGCACATAGGGAAAGGAGGGAGAGACAGGAGAGGGAGAGGCTGGTGGGGGAGCTTTTGGACGTGGATAGGAGATATGCGGAGGCACCAGAGGAGGGGCTGTTGGGGGAACGGCGCAGTTTGCAGGCTAAGTTCGACCTGTTGACCACCAGAAAGGCAGAGACACAGTGGAGAAGGGCGCAGGGCGCGATTTATGAATATGGGGAGAAGGCGAGTAGGATGTTGGCGCATCAGCTCCGCAAGCGGGATGCGGCTAGAGAAATTGGGGGAGTGAGGGAGAGGGGTGGGAACGTAGTGCAGAAGGGGCCAGAAGTAAATGGGGTCTTCAGAGACTTCTATAAGGAGCTGTATCGGTCAGAGCAGCCGACGAGGGGAGGGGGGATGGAGGGCTTCTTGAACAAATTGAGGTTCCCCAATGTCCAAGAGGAGCTGGTAGAGGGGCTGGGGGCGCCGATAGGATTAGAGGAGCTAGTCAAGGGGATTGGGCATATGCAGACGGGGAAGGCGGCGGGGTCAGACGGGTTCCCGGTGGAATATCACAAAAAATATGCGGATTTGGTGGGCCCTGTGCTGGTATGAGCCTTCAACGAGGCATGGGAGGGGGGGGCTTTGCCCCCGACAATGTCGCAGGCACTGATCTCTCTGATCTTGAAGCGGGACAAGGACCCCGTGCAGTGTGGGTCATATAGGCCTATCTCGCTCCTGAATGTGGACGCTAAGTTGCTGGCAAAGATCCTGGCTACTAGGATAGAGGATTGTGTGCCAGGGGTGATACACGAGGACCAGACGGGTTTTGTGAAAGGGCGGCAGCTTAATACGAACGTGCGGAGACTGCTAAACGTCATCATGATGCCGGCAGTGGAGGGTGAGGCGGAGATAGTGGTGGCATTGGACGCGGAGAAAGCATTTGATAGGGTGGAGTGGAAGTACCTGTGGGAGACGCTGGAACGGTTTGGATTTGGGGAGGGATTTATTAAATGGGTGAAGCTGCTCTATTCGGCCCCGACGGCAAGTGTAGTGACGAATGGTAGGAGATCGGAGTATTTTGGGCTCCACCGGGGGACCAGACAGGGGTGCCCCTTGTCCCCCCTGCTCTTCGCACTGGCAATTGAACCGTTGGCGATGGCACTGAGGGGCTCAGGGGGGTGGAGAGGGCTGACAAGGGGCGGGGAGGAGCACCGGGTATCGCTATACGCGGACGACCTGCTGCTATACGTGGCAGACCCAGAAGGGGGAATGCCGGAGGTGATGGAACTGCTAGCAGAATTTGGGGACTTTTCGGGGTACAAGCTAAACTTGGGCAAGAGTGAGGTATTTGTGATACACCCAGGGGACCAGGAAGAGGGGATCGGGAGACTCCCGTTTAAGAGAGCAGGAAAGAGTTTTAGATATTTAGGGGTGCAGGTGGCAAGGAACTGGGGGACTCTCCACAAGCTAAACTTCTCCAGGCTGGTGGAACAGATGGAGGAGGAATTTATAAGGTGGGACATGGTGCCGCTGTCGCTGGCGGGCAGAGTGCAGTCCGTTAAAATGACGGTCCTCCCGAGGTTTTTGTTTTTATTTCAGTGCTTGCCCATCTTCCTCCCCAGGGCCTTCTTCAAAAAGGTGACGAGTAGCATCATGAGCTACGTGTGGACGCACGGTACCCCAAGGGTGAGGAGGGTCTTCTTGGAGCGGAGTAGGGATAGTGGAGGGCTGGCATTACCCAATCTTTCGGGGTATTAATGGGCGGCAAATGTATCGATGGTGCGCAAGTGGATGATGGAAGGGGAGGGGGCAGCTTGGAAACGAATGGAGAGGGCGTCCTGTGGCAACATAAGCCTGGGGGCCCTAGTAAAGGCGCCATGGCCGCTCCCTCCCACGAGGTACACCACGAGCCCGGTGGTGGCGGCCACCCTCAAGATCTGGGCGCAGTGGAGGCGACACAGGGGGGAAGTGGGAGGTCTGATGGAGGCACCGTTAAGAGGGAACCATAGATTAATCCCGGGGAACATGGACGGGGGATTTCAGAGCTGGCACAGGGTGGGCATCAGGCAGCTGAAGGATCTGTTTGTAGATGGGAGGTTTGCGAGCCTGAGAGAGCTGGAGGAGAAATTCGGGCTCCCCCCGGGAAACATGTTTAGACATTTGCAGGTGAAGACATTTGCTAGACGCCAGGTGGAAGGGTTTCCCTTGCTCCCCAGTAGGGGGGCGAGTGATAGGGTGCTCTCGGGGGTCTGGGTCGGAGGGGGGAGGATATCGGACATCTGCAAAGTAATGCAGGAGGCGGAGGAGGCATCAGTAGAGGAGCTGAAAGCCAAGTGGGAGGGGGAGCTGGGAGAACAGATAGAGGATGGGACATGGGCTGATGCCCTGGAGAGGGTTAATTCTTCCTCCTCGTGTGCGAGGCTTAGCCTCATTCAATTTAAGGTGCTACATAGAGCCCATATGATGGGGACAAGGATGAGTCGGTTCTTTGGGGGTGAGGACAGATGTGTCAGGTGTTCGGGAAGTCCAGCGAACCATGTCCATATGTTTTGGGCATGTCCGGCACTGGAGGAGTTCTGGAAGGGGGTGGCAAGGACGGTGTCGAGGGTGGTGGGATCCAGGGTCAAACCAGGATGGGGACTTGCGATCTTTGGGGTGGGGGTGGAGCCGGGGGTACAGTAGGCGAGAGAGGCCGGAGTACTGGCCTTTGCGTCCCTAGTTGCTCGAAGAAGGATACTAATACAGTGGAAGGACGCGAGGCCTCCAAGCGTGGAAACTTGGATTAACGACATGGCAAGCTTTATTCAGTTGGAAAGGGTCAAATTCGCCCTGAGAGGGTCGGTACAAGGGTTCTTCAGGCGGTGGCAGCCTTTCCTCGACTTTTTGGCTCAGAGATAGGGTGCAGAGGTCGCAGCAGCAGCAACCCGGGGGGGGGGGGGGGAGGGGAGGGGGAGGGGAGGGGGGGAGGGGGGGGGTGGCAACAACGGTTGTGGTGGGTTATTTACGGTTGAAATGCGGGCAAATTTGCTCGCAGTTCATGTTTGATGTTGATTGTTGCTTTGTTTGTTTTTGGGGGAGGGGGGGAGGGACAACGCGCGCGCGAGTTCGGGCGGGGGGGGGATATTTGTTAAGAGGGAATATTCTGTAATATTTTATAGTTAGTTGGGGTAAATATCTCCATGTAAAAAAATTCTTTCAATAAAAATTATTTAAAAAAAAAAAAAGAAAAATAGTTCCATTGCAAAATAGCCACCTGAAAAATAGCACAGCCTTAAAATAGCTCATGGACAAAATAGACTCCAGCTTAAAAAAGCCCCTCTGCAAAATAACCCACTGCCTAAAGTGCCCAGATGCAAAATACCTCACTGCAAAACAGCTGCACCGCAAAGTAGCTCATCTACATAAAACATGGGTTTAGCATATTCTCACTGCTAAATGGCTCCACTGAAAAATACACCATCTGAATAAGAACTCTCCTGTAAAGTAGACCACCGGAAATATCGTCGACACGTAAACCGGCCACCTGAAAAACAGCAGAACTGCAACACCGGACAAAGAGTCCGTTTTTTGGGCAACGTCATGGTTTTTCAATTACATTGAACATACAGTGCAGATGCACGCCATTCGGCCCATCGAGTCTGTACCGACGCACTTAAGCCCTGATTTCCACCCTACCCCCGTAACCCAATAATCCCTCCTCAACGTTTTGGTCACTAAGGGAAATTTAGCATGCCCAATTCACCAAACCTGCACGTCTTCGGTTTACTGCTTGAAAACAAGTCTATTTTATTATATCGTCTTCACTTCCTTTGGATTCTTCGTTATTTTTGAGGTAGGGGGGAAAGGTGACGTATGGTGCTCTGAATGGACGATCAATCGAGAATCTCAACACCATGCTCTGGCGACACGAGTCAAAATTTCCGCCACGGCAGGGCACGACAGGGTAGCAGGTGGAATTCGTTTCAATAAAACTAATGAGCGGTATTTTCTGTTGGCAGATGCCCAAATCGGGCATCGGTTGCGAAACCAAAATCGTAGCAGGCGATGATTTGACGCCAACTCATAGTTCTCCGCCACCTCGACAGCAGTGTCTATGTGTTCCAGACCAGAGTTGGTATTGCCGGTGCGGGAGGCATGTAGCGCACGAGCATCCACCACGTCCATGAACACAGGTTACGTTAGTTTTGTTCGGTTGGCGACGCTCTGGGTGCCACCGGCGCTGGCACGTGGGCGTCTGGCAGGCCCGTGACAATGTCGGTAACAGCGTCAGTATAGTTGCCGTCGATGGATGGGCCTATCGGTGCGGCGGCCGGCGGATATCATGTGTGTGTGTACGGGGGGGATTCTTTGAGGCAGCAGGGGCAACAGTGTCCGGATCTTGAGAGGGCTGTCTGCATGTCGCTCCTGGTACCAACGGCGCATGTGGTTTAGATGGTAGTTCTCCTTGGTCCCGACCGTGTTATACACTGGCCCTGTTGCGCGGAAGACCGTACGTGGATCCATGTGGCTCCGCCTCGAAATCCCTGATTTAGATCGCGTCGCTTGACTCTAAGGTTCATATCTTCGGGCGTGGAAGTGAGTCTCGCGTCGAGCAGCCTTGGTGATCATGGATACACATCCGACTTCGGGGAGGACTGATGCAAGTCGCTCCATGAGAAGTACTGCTGCACCAGTCTAGCGAAGACATGAGGCATTGTGCCGTAACTGAAAAGGAAACGCACCAACCGCATCTCCCAGGATCCTGCACGCATTCTTTTCATGGACAGCTTAAAGGTTTGGGCCTCTCGTCCGGCCAACCCATTTGAGGGCAAGTGGAACGGGGCAATACGTACATGCTGGACGCCGTTCACAGCCATGAATCACACAAATGCCTGGCTGTTGAAGGCCATTTCATTAGATATGAGGATATTGGCGACCCGGCGTGCTGATGATGCTCCACAGTCTCTCCATCGTGACGCGTGTGGTCGCAATGGGAACTCGGTGTACCTCCAGCCATTTCGAGTGGGAATCCACTTGCACGATGAACTTTGCCTGGAATGGAGGGCAAATGCATCGTGAACTTGCGATCATGGTATTCCTGGCCACTCCCATTGATGCATCGGCACTGCCAATGTGGTGTTTCCCGTGTTCCAGACACGGAGCGCAATTGGGGACCATCTTCTCGATTTCAGCGTCGAATCGGGGTCACCATATATTACAGTGAGTCAAGGTTTTCATCTTTACCACCACCGATGGCCGTTGTAGAGGTCGATCAACAAAGAAGCGCGACTCTGCTCGGCATTGCCACTCCTGCCCCCGCAACAGAATGCCATCCCCGACGATCAACTGTGGCTGCTTTGAGATGCAGATCTGCAGTTCGTTCGGCAGCACCCTATGTTGGGCCCCGTACTGGGCCATGTGCCGGACCACTAAAAGTTTAAGTATGCCTGTGTCCACTCTTTTAGGCAGGCTCCCATCGCAGGCATTGTGTCTGAAAAGTGAATGGCGGCTATTACCTCCGCGACTGGGTTGGGTGCTGGCAGTTTTGTGGAGAGGCAGTCAGCTTAATGCATCGATATGCAGGTTCCTTGTGTCCACCCGATGCTCCAAAGAATATTCGTAAGTGGCATGCAGCAACTGTCATAACTGAACCCAGGCAATCGCACTTGGCGGATCACTAATTCCTCTTCAAACAACCCCACCATGGGATTTTGGTCTATGTATATCGTGAACGTACGTCCAGAAACGTATGAGTGGAATTATTGTACTGCGAATTCCACGGACAAACCTCCGTCTCCACCTACGCATAGTTATGTTCAGTGTCCGCTGGTGTGCATGACGGAACCGCTCTCGTCCGCTCCAAGCCGTTGGGCATGCAATGTCCCAGAACCGTTTTTGCACTGTGCGTTGAGGCAATGCACGTAATAATAATCTTCATTACTGGCACAATTAGGCTTACATTAACACTGTAATTAATGTATTGTGACAAAGGACCAAAGGTTTTAATGCGTCAAAATGGAACATGTAATTCGTCCGATGAAAGGCGCCCTTTTAATTCTTGGAAATTCTAGGGGTCCCACTCCCATTGTTGTCCTTTCTTCAATAGTTGGTGGAGTGGGTGTGCAAATTAGCCATCTGGGGACAACAGTAATTCACCAGCCCATGAAATGAGTGGAACTCCGTCCGATTATGAGGGATGTGTCCTGGTGGTTTTCGTGCACCTTGCCTTCCACCAGATAGTGCTTCTACCTGTAGTCCAACTACATGATCTCGGGCACATGAAAAACACACTTATCTCGGGTAAGGCGGACACCGCACGAGAATCTTGGTGAGGTTCATCATGTGTTCCCTGCAGGAGGTTCCGTTGACAAGCACGTTGTCCATGAAGATGGCCACACGGGGCAATCCACGTAAATTGTTCTTCACTACAGTCGGAATACTCTTCAGGCCGAGGATAAACGCCGTATTCGTACACTTCTGGTATGGGTTGAGTGTTAAATATTCCCGTGATCCCGTTTGTAGCATTACCTGTAGGTATGCGTGGCTCAAGTCCAGCTTCCTGGATGTCTTGCTCTCGCTGTACCGTGGTATTCAGAAACAAAATATCAGAAATTTAGCCTGCACCCCACCTGGTCCATGCGGGTGCATCTGGCAATTCGCGCTGCCAATACAATTCCAGATTTCGCAGCCAGTTGCAGAACAATAGGCTTGGTCCATTGTGGCTGATTGGCTCCGATGGTAGGTAAGCGGTTTGATCCCATACACCACGGGCAAATTGGATTGGATTGGATTTGTTTATTGTCGCCTGTATCGAGGTACAGTCCAAAGTATGTTTCTGCCAGCAGCCAAACAGATCATTAAGTACATGAAAATTTTAAAAAATGAAATACATAACAGGGCAATACAACGTGAACAATGTAACTACATAAACACTGGCATGGGGTGAAGCATACAGGGGTGTTAATGAGGTCAGTCCAGAAGAGGGTCCTTTAGGAGTCCGTTAATAGCTTGGAAGAAGCTGTTTTTTAGTCTGTTTGTGCGTTTTCTCAGACTTTTGTCTGTCCGATGGAAGAAGTTGGAAGAGTTGGATGGAGTAAGCCGGGTCAGAGGGGTGGTGGGTGCCCTCAATTTCCCAAATGTTTCTCAGTATAGGTGGATACCCAGACTCATGTGTACCTCCGTCCCAGCTTCTGAAGACCGGTCTGGATTGCGGTGAATTTGCCGTGGTTGATTATGGAAACCACATCTCCGAATAGAGATCAATCTCACTGGGATGTCCGTTAATCTGCACATTCACCTCCATAGGCCCGGGCCTAGAGCCAGTGACACGGTGTATCGGCAGGCGTGATTCCTCGTGGAATTGTTGCCGGCCTCTCGGGAGGAAAGCATTTTGCCTGGGAACGGCTGCTTCACGCGCACTGTGCGTGGTGGCCTTCGGGGAGTTTTAGGTTGGGGCGATCTCTACGGCCTCTCAACGGCTACACTCGGAGGCGGGTGAGTGGACTGGGATGGCTCCCATCCCGCGATGAACCCGGCTGCTTGTTTCTGATAACTGTTCGCGGGCGATCCCGCCGACGACCCATGTTTTTTTAACAAAAATTTAGAGCACCCAATTCATTTTTTCCAGTTTAGCGGCAATTTCGCGTGGCCAATCCGACTACCGCGCACATCTTTGGGCTGTGCGGGCAAAATTCTCGCGGGGAAGTAAGGTGTAAACTCCGCACGATCAGTGAGACAGCAGTGCTAAGCACTGCGCTCCCGTGCTGCTCTACCTATGGGACTGATCTTGAGGAATGCTCGGCTCTTGAGTGGTGGGAGCCCGCGTTCGGCCCTCTGGACCTACTGTGCTGTCTCCATCAATAGCTTTCGCTACGTCTCCGCGTCCCGCACTGTACAATCAATGCATCCATCAGGGATTCGGGCAGAATGGCGACAAACTCGCAGGGGTGTCGGGATCAGGCAGGCGAACCAAATGCATCCCTTTTCAATCCGTCGTTGCCTGCAAAACTGGATAAAACCGGTACCGTCAGAACTTGATAGGGGGCTGCGCTTTAATGTAACTGCCGACCAGATCGACCAACGTATCGAATGCAACTTCATCAGGCTTGTCTGGGTAAGTAGGGATTTTAATTAAAACATAAGTTGATCTGCCGGCTGTGAGCAAAGTCACCGTTTGTGGCTCACTGATCGCGATGGCAATTGTGCAAAATAATAGTTGCACTTTCATCATACTGAGCCCAATCCTCAGTACCGGCATCAAATATGTCAAGCTTACAGATGAGTACAATGGGTTTATCTTTGACGATGTCTCTCTAAGCTCCGCGGAGTCTGGTCAGAGGCGGATACTCCTGTGGTTGCACATGCTCCACTTCATCTTCAGAGCAACTGGTGTGGCCGAAGACAATTAATACCACATAGAGAGCAGACAGGATGCAACAAGGTTTATTCTACTACTCAATAATAAAAAAACGTTCTCTCTACTCCCCTCAGGGTCGGCAGCACGACCTTCTCCCAGGCCGATGTTATATCCATTAGTGAAAACAGAAACCTACATTCATGTTCGACACACGAATCCCAGCGCAAGTGTCTTTTTCTGGATTTGAGATGCCACAATTTTTTAGCATTCTTTGAGAGAAGAAAAACATTTTAAATACCAATAATACAGAAGTCCAGCTATTTATTGAAATAATGACACCATGATATTCCAATGTTCAAATTAACATAATTTCCCTGCACAGCAGTTAATTAAAGCAAATACTGAACATTATCTGCCACATTAACCTATGCTCTATAAAAGGGAGTCAACGAAAGTTATATTTTGTTAGGGGAAATGCCGTTAATTATACGTTGTAAATTGCAAGTTACATTGGGAACAAAATTAAAACGAAGCACACGAACTGCCTCTTAAGCCCCTTCAACGTGTCATCAATCGCAGTTGTAAAATCGTTCAATCTCCTGTCTTTCACAGGTATAAATGCAGTTCCTCTTCATCTCCTATTCTTCTGCCTGCCGGCAACAGCATTACAGGCTCATGTTGAAATTTGTATCTACTCAAAGACTCTGTGTTACAGAAGTTCAGATTGAACCGGTCAAAGAGTCAAACAGCGTCTCTAGCCCCTCTAACAAGAAACGCTGAGTGGTCGCTCTTTAGGAACCATGTGCGTTTGTTCTGAAGTTGGGCAAATATGAAGCTGAAGATTTTAATGCGGTTTTGGAATAAATATGGGAAATAAAACTTTAGTAAATGTTCACTTACTTCAGAACTAAAAGCTTTTACAATTGTGCCATCTGATCAGAAAAACATTGTGTTGAGATAGTGGTAAATCTACACTGGAGGTATATCATTTATTGAATCATTTTATTGTGTTCCATTGAGATCTCCTCCAACGTTTTGTCCGATGTAATATAGCACATCTATTCCGTTCTTTTTAACTCGGTATTTTGTTATTTCTGTTACAAGTCCATCAACAAACACGTGATATTTATTTCGTTAACTTTCCTCATGACTCGAAGGATAAAATAGCTTCACGCTAGGTTCTGACTGGTGCATCATTAAGAGCAGCTGAGATCGTGACCAATGTCAAATGGAAATAGAAATTTGAGAAGGCGTGGGGCAGAGCGCTTAATAAAGTGAACGGGGAATAAAATGAAGGAGGTTTGATGGAATTGACAGTGGCACGCAGGAATGGAGAAAGACGGGAAGTGGGGAAGAATTAAATGGAAGCTGCTTCATGCTGAACATTTTGTGTCGAATATTTTCCATTTCGACACGTATTTGTTCACAACTATTCACATTAACATTGATTAATGAGGGCGCAGAACTTGTGGGTGAGAAAATGGAAGTGCATAGGCAGGCGAAGACGAAATTCAGAATGATCAGGGAGACGGAGATAGAATTGAATAAACTGAGGGAGCAGGAAAAAGTTATGCAGATAGAGACATAATGAAAGGAAAGTGGACAAGTCAGGGTGGGAACAGATATGGATGAGAGGGAGAGAAGGTGGAAGCGACTGGGGAAGCAGAGATAGCACAAAAGAAAGTGGATGAAGGCGGAACGGAACAGGAAAATATTGATGAGTGAGACAGTCTGGATGAGGGATATACAATGCAAAGTAGAAGGCCAGAGGAAACGACAGACAGATGACGACCAATTTTGAGGGATACTGACGCATTTTGGGAGTAGAGGATGAGCATGAAATATATGTTGGTGATGTTGATGATGCTACTATGTTTAAACATGGAAAGGTAAGCCTGTTCCTTCGGATTTAGTGCTGGCTTAGGATCTTAAAATAAATCCAGTCTAATACTGGAGTCGCAACTAAAACATCCGCTTCCCCAGGCATCTGTAATAAAACCAATGGATGTTTGGATGGAGAACATATTGAGATATGTCTCCTCAAAGCAAATGTCTTTGGGTGGTTGGAACCCTCAGGAGTTTAACTCAGATTCTTTACTTTTAAGTAATATGTGACCCTCCTGGTAGTGTAGATTCGAGGCTGCCACTCCTGATATGTATCAATAATGCATCCATTTTATCAAAGTCAATCGTTGGTTGTAGATATGCATGATGTTTTAGATAGTAACTAGAGCAAAAGATAGAATGTAAAAATCGTTGAAAAGACACGTATTTTTTAAGTCAATGGTTCTCAGTAATTTCGGGATGGACAAGCAAATATTGATTTTACAAGATTATAATCAGTCAAATATGATTATATCATGTTTTATCTGTCTCTGTCTCAGGTATTGGGGAGCTCTAAAACGGCAAGTAAACACCTTCTGGCCAACAATGATTTACTGCCCTGTCTCAGCTAATTGTGAAGTGGATATGCTGGCGTTGGACTGGGTGAGCTTGCAGTAAGAAGGCTTACACCACGAAGTTAAAGCCCAACAGGTTTGTTTCGAATCACTAGCTTTCAGAGCACTGCTCCTTCCTCAGGCGAATCATTGCAGATTTGAAAACTATCGTGCTTTGTATTTCGGATGAAAACACATATGGAACCAAATACACACCGTCCTTGCAGAATTATTTAAGTGTATGGAAAAGCAGAGGGTTAATAATAATAATCTTTATTGTCACAAGTAGTCCTACTAGTTACTGTGAAAAGGCCCGAGTCGCCACAGTTCGGCCCCTGTTCAGGTAATTGAGGGAGAAATGAGAATGTCCAATTACCTAACAGCACCTCTTTCAGACTTGTGGAAGGAAATCAGACTGGAAGGAAACCCATGCACACACGAGGAGAACGTGCAGACTCCGCACAGTCATCCAAGCTCGGAATCGACCCTGGGACACTGGCGCTGTGAACCAACAGTGCTAACCACGGTGCTACCGTGCAATCCCTTTGGCTGATTCTGAAATTTAGTCGACTGGACAGGTATTCATTACATCATGGAATAATCAGAGAACTTCCAATGTAGATTGTTTAGAATTCTGAGAGACTGGATTCAGTGATTTTCATTTCACTGGTTGGAAAGTCCAGGACAAGAAAAAGTGAACCAACCTGACCTGATGCAAAAATCCCGCCATCCCAGGAATCAGTCTGGCTTCATGCTCACCATTCCTCACCCTAACGTTATATCCAGACTTAATTGTTGAATTGAAATTCGAAATTCGCAAGTGTCATTTGACCAGTTGACGTTTGGACTGCTATTGTTTCCGCCGATTATTAATTAAGTTAATCATTGATAAAATTGGATATTTAATCGCTCTCTTGCAATGATATCTGAACTTCGACTGAGTTGCCCCATAAATAAAGGTGTTTGTGCAGCAACTTAAATTCCGCAGCATGAGTCCGACTTGGTCAAATATATAGAGAGATTTTTTATTGAAGAGATGTTCGATTTGAACTCGATGTAAAACATTCACCATCCAGAGAAGTATGAAGCTTCCGGATATGGTGAAAAGTAAAATCACAGACTTCCTTCTGCTCTCCATCTCTGGGTCACTGTCATTCCCCCCCTTGCTCTGCCTCCTCAGTTCCTTACGGACACGACTTGCCATTAAAATGTACTTGACTGTCAGAGAGTTAAGAAACACAATTAAAGCGAATGGCAACAAAGGAGTTAAAATCATATCAATCAATTGAAATCCAATCCATCCAGGGTCAGTAAAATAGTGCGCCTTACTATAGCAGAACCATGGGACATTATCGATTGTCCTTTTAGGTTCAAATCTGAAGTAGAATGGGAGATTCTTCAAGCAGAACAGAATCAAGTTTGTAGAGAGAACTACGGTCGCCGTTTTCTTCGTACAATATTTAGTTTTCAGGTTCTGGCAGCAAATAGCAACAAATCGATCAAATGAAAAGGAGATGGTAAACCACACAGAGCAGTCTATAGCAGTGTGATGCAGAATATAGAGAAGTGTACATACAGGTGTGATGTCCAGAAAACACAAAGGATAAAAATAATAACGGAATCGCCTTAGTATGACCTCCGTGATAATAAGCAATAGATCCGCCGTTGCCATTGCCACCAGGTAGCGAGTTGTGCAGCTGGAGAGGTCGCACTTTGTCCGCGATAGGATCACAATCGTCATTAAATTAACTGTAAGGGAGAGAAGAGGGAAAATGGGCTGCAAATAAACAAAATATGCGGCTGAGCTCAGGGACAACAGGTTCTATTTTAGCAATGCAAATTGACTTTGTTGGATATGGTCATATGTAGACCATGACCATAGCCCATGAATCACAACCTTAAACAGCCTCCGATCTGCCCATTTCCATTTTCAAAAGAGACTGGGCAGGTGAAGACCGTTTGACTTGTTCTCGGGAACAGGAAGCGATACGAAGTAGCTTAATTAGGCTGGCGACCTGTGATAGCAGCCTCAAAATGGTCAACGTCCTCCTTTTATCCCAATACTCGAAGCAAGACACTGAAATCCATTGGCTAAAGCAGATCCTGAAGAGGTGACTATCAACAGTAAAATTTGTTTGTACCTCACAAGGGTTTCTTATGTAAATTAGACTACTTCTACTCAGTTTCGGATTGTACTGCTTTATAATCTGAATCACAACAATCAGACAATCAGCGAACTCCACAATATTTAGAATCACACACTTTGGCGAGCATCAAACCATTTCCGTAGACCAATCTCCAAAAACCAACACCACAGACAGGGAGAAGAGTGGCCCCTGTGGCTTGTATCACTGACACCCTGAAAGGTTTTGCATTCATAATTGGAAGCTACTTGTTCAAACACAACATCTGGGATTCGGTTCAGTCGAATATTACGCCCCTCATCCAAACCAACGAACGGTTTCGTTTTGATTCACACAGAGTGGCCACAACCGTTCGTTGCCCAAATGGTATACACTCATACTTATCAGGCTGGATATTTTCACTGGAATTCTAGGTTCGACGTATGGTGTGCGAGGCAGAGATTTTAGTTCATCAGGCCCTGACAGCTATACTTCTGGACGAAAGATAGAAAAATGGAATACCGGAAGAGGCAGCTTTTTGACCCTGAGTCTGCTCATCTATTCATTATGACCATGGTTAATCATCCAACTCAATTGTCTAATCCTGCTTTGACAGAATATCCTTTGACCCCCTTCACCTACGTGCTACACCTAGCCACGTCTTGAAAACATACAATGTTTTTGCCTCAGCTACTTTCTTGGGTAACGAAGGCCACAGGCTCGCCACTTTCTGGGTGAAGAGAATTCTGCACATATCTGTCCCAAGAGTCTGCTATTTTGAAACGACGAGCTCCAATTGAGTGTCTCTGTCTGAATCAATCGCACAAATAATACTGTATACAACCATTTCAAAAAAAACAGGCAGATTTGGCTGAAGGAAGGAAGATTTGGACATCCAAAAGTGAATGACTGTGCATCGGAGCCAGCAGTGTTTTGTGACGAAAAACAACTGAATACAAAAAGAGCTTAACTGAAACGTTACATCAGCAAATATTGTCACTGCATAGAATAGAAGAAAAAAAACTTTTTTCTCTCTGAATACACGAAGCAATTGCAATAAGAAAGATAGAATTATCAGTCAATGGATCAAATCGACATTTGGAGAGATGTGGTAACGGTGATGAAGGTTGCAAAATACATATTCCAAGCTTCAAAGTATTACGACAGAATATTTCAAACCTCAATCAACGTGCTCTCCTACCCCCCCCCCCCCTCCCTCCCCCTCCCCCCCCCCCCCCCCCCCTCCTCCCATCCTCAGCTCTGAGTGTAAGGATGAAAGGTGCAGGATAATGCGAGTGGGACGAACAGCGATTCCAGCCTTGGCGATTCAGCGGTAGAGACGGAGGAAGCACGGAGACTCAGGCAGAGCAGCTGGACAGGAGCAACAACCAGCAACTCCCACAGTTAGATTACCCGGATAAGGACCTTTACACTGATCCGCCAACTGTTCAGTGTTTCCTGCAGTTCAACGCGCCCTGTGTCAAGGAGGCACTGTTCACCTGGGCGCGGGACTGCAGGTAGTGAGGACACATTTATAGTATATTGGTGCTGACACAACTAGCTGACTTCGTTAAACGGATTAGAACTGGATTAGTTACTCCATGTGTCGCCCCACGCCCAATAACTGCAGTACCAATAGGAAAATTGTTAACATTTTCATTCTTTTTGACATTCATGGAGAGTGCTGTACACCACCCAGAAATCTGACATTGTTGCGAATTTGCTCCCCCACCCTCCCACGCTCAAAGTTTATTGAGATGACATTTCTTCCAGGTTATGAAATAAAAGATGCGTTCAAGGTCACTAAATACATTTATATTGACAAAGACCATAGACCATAAGACCATAAGACATAGGAGTGGAAGGAAGGCCATTCGGCCCACCGAGTCCACTCCGCCATTCAATCATGGCTGATGGGCATTTCAACTCCACCTATCAGCATTCTCCCCGTAGCCCTTAATTCCTCGCGACATCAAGAATTTATCTATCTCTGCCTTGAAGCCATTTAGCGTCCCGGCATCCACTGCACTCCGCGGCAATGAATTCCACAGGCCCACCACTCTCTGGCTGAAGAAATGTCTCCGCATTTCTGTTCTGAATTTACCCCCTCTAATTCTAAGGCTGTGCCCATGGGTCCTCGTCTCCTCGCCTAACAGAAACAGTTTCTTTGCGTCCACCCTTTCTAAGCCATGTATTATCTTGTAAGTTTCTATTAGATCTCCCCTTAACCTTCTAAACTCCAATGAATACAATCCCAGGATCCTCAGCCGTTCCTCATATGTTAGACCCGCCATTCCAGGGATCATCCGTGTGAATCTCCGCTGGACACGCTCCAGTGCCAGTATGTCCTTCCTGAGATGTGGGGCCCAAAACTGGACACAGTACTCCAAATGGGGCCTAACCAGAGCCTTATAAAGGCTCAGTAGCACATCGCTGCTTTTATGTTCCAACCCTCTTGAGATAAATGACAACATTGCATTCGCTTTCTTAATCACGGATTCCACTTGCATGTTTACCTTTAAGGAATCCTCGACTAGCACTCCCAGATCCCTTTGTACTTTGGCTTTATGACTTTTCTCACCGTTTAGAAAGTAGTCTATGCTTGGATTCTTTTTTCCAAAGTGCAAGACCTCACATTTTCTCACGTTGAATTGCATCAGCCATTTCCTGCACCACTTTCCCAAACTGTCTAGATTCTTCTGCAGCCTCCCCACTTCCTCAGCACTACCTGCCTGACCACCTAACTTCGTATCATCGGCAAACTTCACTAGAATGCCCCCAGTCTCTTCATCCAGATCATTAATATATATGGTGAACAGCTGCGGCCCCAACACTGAACCCTGTGGGACACTGCTGGTCACCGGCTGCCATTCCGAAAAAGAACCTTTTATCCCAACTCTCTGCCTTCTGTCGGACAGCCAATCCTCAACCCATGCCAGTAGCTCACCTCGAACACCATGGGCCCTCACCTTACTCAGCAGCCTCCTGTGTGGCACCTTATCAAAGGCCTTTTGGAAATCCAGATAGACCACATCCACTGGGTTTCCCTGGTCTAACCTACTTGTCACCTCCTCAAAGAATTCTAACAGGTTCGTCAGGCACGACCTCCCCTTACTATATCCATGTTGACTTGTTCTAATCCGACCCTGCTCTTCCAAGAATTTAGAAATCTCATCCTTAACGATCGATTCTAGAATTTTACCAACAACCGAGGTTAGGCTAATTGGCCTATAATTTTTCATCTTTTGTCTTGATCCTTTCTTGAACAAGGGGGTTACAACAGCGATCTTCCAATCGTCCGGGACTTTCCCTGACTCCAGTGATTTTTGAAAGATCTCAACCAACGCTTCCGCTATTTCTTCAGCCACCTCCCTCAGAACTCTAGGATGTAGCCCATCGGGGCCAGGAGATTTGTCAATTTTAAGACCTTTTAGCTTTTTTAGCACCATCTCTTTTGTAATGGCAACCATACTCAACTCAGCCCCCTGACCCTTTATAATTTTTGGGATATTACTCATGTCTTCCACTGTGAAGACAGACGCAAATTATTATTAAGTTCTCCAGCCATTTCCTCGTCTCCCATCACTAGCCTTCCAGAATCAGTTTGAATTGGCCCTATGTCTACTTTGGCCTGTCGTTTGTTTCTTATGTATTGAAAGAAACTTTTACTATCATTTCTTATATTACTGGCTAGCCTGCCTTCATATTTGATCCTCTCCATCCTTACTTGTCTCTTTGTAAACCTCTGTTTGTTTTTGTAGCCTTCCCAATCTTCTGATTTCCCAGTGCTTTTGGCCACTTTATAAGATCTCTCTTTTTCTTTGATACATTTCCTGACCTCCTTTGTCAGCCATGGCTGTCTAATCCCTCCCCGGATAATCTTTCTTTTCTTGGGGATGAACCTCTGTACAGTGTCCTCAACTATGCATACAAACTCCTGCCATTTTTGCTCTGCTGTCTTCCTCACTAGGGTCTGCTTCCAGTCGATTTTCGCCAGTTCCTTTCTCATGCCCTCGTAATTACCTTTATTTAACTGCAACACCATTACATCCGATTTTGCCTTCTCTCTTTCAAACTGCAGACTGAACTCAACCATATTATGATCGCTGCTTCTGACAAACGACGAGGTAGTTCCGCTAGGAAACGATAACATAAGGATATGAAAATGGAAGCGGCCTCAGTGACTCCTAATGCAGAATCGTAATGTGGGAAATTGTGAAAAGCCGCAGCCAGAAGGTTTCGTGCGATTCCTTATCCCCATATTGCTTCCCAAGAATACTTTTACTCTAGAGAAGAAAACTAACCAATTCATTATTGGAGTGTAACCACGGCAATTAAATAATTCTGGGTCGTTAATATCCAAACAGACTGAAGCACACAAATTGAGCAGTGTAACCTGAAAGAGGTGTTTTTAGAATAAGTATTAATCATAACGTTTTAGCAAACTAAATTGTGAAACCAATGTGCCACATGGTTATGTTGGATCTGGTATTGTGACACGAAATAGGATAGATTAGCAAGGCATTAGTTGATGATCCATGGGGAAATGGGGACCATAACACCAATTAATTCAATGTTAAGTTCAAATGTGACATTCTCCATTCGCAAACAAAATTCTCAACATCAAGCAAATAAATGCCATATGTTTGAGGAGACATAAATACACGAAAATGACGGAAGGTGAATGGGCAGAAGCAGTCACGTACAGAAGAAAAATAAAAATCTAACAAAATCCATTGAAAAACAATAACTATTCACATTACTCACCTGTGGATCATTCACTCTTCATGAAGGAGGCCAAATATAACCACAATTTTATCAATGTCCTACTTGTCCTTCAGTTACTGAGCGTGGGGGAGTGACACAAAGAGGAGGTAACCCAGTTCCAATCTGTTTAAAGAAGTCAGCTGGTTGTGTCAGAACCAATATCCAGTAAAAGTGCCCTCACTGCCTCCAGTCATGCACCGAGCTCGAATGTGCCTTATCAACGCGGGAAGCGGTAAACTGCAGGAAACACTGAGCAGCTGGCGTGTTCGTGTAAATAAGTAAGGCATGAAATTAAAGGAGCCTTAGATGGTTCAAACGAACATCAGGATGTTGAGGTTGGGTGTATCTTCAAGACCAGCAAAGCGCCAAAAAAATGTTCATGAACAGGAGGTGACAATATTAATTGATGAGGGATTAGCCGTGGATAATGTTTACATGGACTTCAGTAAGGCGTTTGAGAAGGTCCCTCATGGCAAACTGGTGCAAAATGCAAATTCACATGATGTGCTCGGTAGATGGATAAAGAACGGGTTGAGCAATCGGACAAAGAGGGTTGCAGCGGAAGGGATCAATGCTGGCCTACTTTGTTCATCAAGTTAACCCCCTTTCGGATAATGAAGAGCGGTCTGTCACTAGCAGGTGCCTAAATACATGAGGCTTCGTAGGGCGCCTACTTGGTGTCTGGACGGCCGGCTCTCCATCCTGGGCAACTTTCACCTGTTCCTCTGTGGCCCAGAAACAAAACTGGACTAGCCATATACATAACGTGACTGCAAGAGCAGGTCAGAGGCGAAGAATGCATGGCGATTAATGCACCTACTGACTCCCCAGAGCTTGCCGACCAGTTGCAAGACACCTCTTGATAATTATGGTTTCATCTCACTTTTCCTTGGTAAGTACAGCCCGCAAAACTCAAGAAACCTGGTATAATCCAGAACAAAGCAATCTACTTGATTGACGTCCCTTCTACAAACATTATGGGCAATATTCTCCTCCAGCAACGCCAAAATCGCGGGAGCGCCTGATGGAGCGAAACAAAAGCACTGTTAGTGTCAGCCATCCGGAACCGTTGTTGGCAGGGATGATGCCTGCCAGTAGGGAGGGATGCTGGGACCAATGGTCCGGTGCGTAGGGCAGAGAGTCAGGGGGAATGGCTGATGGTTGGCGTGAGGATGGGGGAGGAGCGAGTGGCTGTGACGCTGTGGCAGGTGCTGCCATGGAGACCGGGGCCACCGTGAAGTCCAATGGTACCTTTTGTGCACAGGGGTATGCACCATGTTAGCAATGGCTATCGTAATACATCCAGGAACAGTGGCATCATACTGACCACCGCAGCATTTGAGGCGGCACTGAGGTGGCAACAGCAGGAACTGTTCCTGAGAACCCTGCAGCGGCGAACCCTGAAACAGAGATAGATGGGACGGCCAGTGAAAATGGAGAGCCAGAGCAGTCAATACGCTGAAGTGGAGGTCAGAAGGAGGCGCCAAATGAAGCTTCATGTGTACAGGCAGCACCTGTCCTTTGAAGACCTGCTGAACTAGGTATGTTGCTTGACTGCAGCTGAGCAGGGGGACTAGAAGGCATATCTGTCAGATCATGCTGCACACACAACTGTGCCGGTATGGGGTGGACACCCGCTCCCAGTGACCGTTAATGTGACGGTCGTGCTAAATATTCCAGTCACCGTATCTTGCAGACCTCGGTGCACAAGTGCATCCACGTGATCATTGACGACCTGTATGCCCTGTCGGCAAAACACATTACATTCAATGTGGACCGAGACCACCAGATAGACAGCAGGGTTCACTATTATCGACCTCGTGCACTGGGTACATTGAGTGATCGAAGGGATACATGTCACCTTACGAGCACAGGCATACGACAGCCGTTCTTCACGAAACGAAAGTGGTTCCACTCGATGAACGCACAGCTGGTGTGCGGCCATGTGAACACAGAGTGCGCGACCTTCATCTGAAACTGTTTATCATTTCCTGTGACTGTTCCACGTCCCTCTGGGACTGGGCCACCTTGCTCTGAGACTGTGCCAAATCAAGCAGTCACTGTCCCAACTCACTCTGTGACAGGCTCAGGTTGGCCAAATCTTGGATTATTGCTGAAAACCCAACATGTACTCCCTGGCTCTGGGACTGCATCTTCATAATCGATGGATCAGCACATGATCCTTAGCCTTAGGCTCTGAAGCAGAGAATTCCGCCCAAGATTCCTCTGACGTCGATGAACATTTGCAACAGAGTGGGCAACCTACATGATGCCTTGGGATGCTCATCACAGGTCCTTATAAATCTCCTTCTGGAAGCAGGAACACTGCCACCTTGAATGGAAAACGCAGCAGGTGCTTGCAAATATCTTTACGTGAAAGTGTCTTTCCAAGTAACTCTTAACCTGACTTGCAACTATTTGGCCAGTACGGCATTATCGCTAGTTTAAAGTTTTCAAATTGCCCCCTCAACTGCACAATGGGTGTACTTGCACAAAATGGGGTGAAGCTTTTCAATAAGACATCTTAACCATCACTTTCTCAAAGGAAATTAGGGAAGGTAATTATATCTGTCCTAGCCATAGATGCCTACATCACAGGAATGATAAAACCAGCAGAAAAACTATCTTTATTAATGTCACAAGTTGGCTTACATTAACACTGCAATGAAGTTGCTGTGAAAATCTCCATGTCGCCACACACGGGCGTCTGTTCGGTTAAACGGAGATACAATTCAGAATCTGCAATTCACCGAACAAGCACGTCTTTCAGGACTTGTGGGAGGAAACGGAGCGCCCAGAATAAACCCACGCAGACACAGGGGGCACCTGCAGACTCGTCACGGGCCGTGACTCAAGCCGGAAATAGATCCCGAGTACCTAGCGCTGTGAAGCAACAATGCTAACCACTGTGCTCCCGCACTGCATCCAAAGTCAACTCCAAACTCAGGAGGATAGGAAACGCATTTGCACTGCTCGAGCGTGAGGATAATGTCGTTCAATTGTTGAAAACACAGAGGCTGAAGAAGAACAGAGAGACCTGATATTCAAGAATGTAGCCTGTCAAATTATAATTGAACGATGTATTTGAAGTGAAGACAGACGAATGGATATCCACTGAGTTTAGCAGGGTTTCCGTGGGACGGCAATGCGAATGCTTTGTCAGCAAAAGAACAACATTAAAAACTATATAGAAATCCATGGGTTCATGAGTCGGCGGAACTTAACAGCAGCAAAGAAATATATTTGTTTGACAACTGTGCTGAGAGTACAGTAAAGGAATTATCACAGTTCCCAAATTCACGTGAAAACAGATAGCAAGGCACTACCAATATGGCACCTATCTGATTTTTTGCCATAATAATGCAATATATGAAATTATATTATCATCTTAAATGATTAGAATGCCAGGGTGACACAGCGGGTAAACAATTATGCCTCACAGCGTCAGGGACATAGGTTCGATTCTGACTGTGTGAAGTGTGCATGGCGTATTCAAACGTTTAGCCGAGGCACGGGGATATGACGGGTGCGGGCATAAGTAGGGTGCTCTATCGATGGACCTGTGCAGACTCGGTGGTCCAGTCGGCTTTCTTCTTCACTGTCGGGATCATATGACGATTCCATGATGTTTGAACACGTTGTGTTCCTTTTCACTAAAAAATTAAATGCTGAGATCTGCCTCACATCTTTGATATCATGAATACTTTTGATAGTGGGAAAAGGCGAACGTGATAATACAGCTAATAGTAGTATGCCATGGTTACCAGAGTGTGGCAGACAGACAAAAGATGCAAAGATGGAGCTTATGAGCAATTAGAGTCAGCGTAGGGAAAATGGCTTCAAACTAAGTAAAGCACGGATAACGTGTAAACATTTGGATCGAAGAAAGGTGAGTCGATAATATTAATAATGATCTTTATTGTCACAAGGAGGCTTACATTAACAATGCAATGAAGTTACTACGAAAAGCCCGTCGTCGCCACATTCCGGAGCCTGTTCGGGGACAGGGAGGGATAATTCAGACTGTCCAATTACTTAATAGCACGTCTTTCGGGAATTTTGGGAGAAGCCCACGCATACACCGGGTCAACCTGCGGATTCTGCAGAGACAGTGACTCGAGCTGGCAATCGATCCTGGGACCCTGGCGCTGTGCAGCAACAATGCTAACCACTGTGTACCATGCCGACAAAAAATGGATCAGTGGATGTTAAATAAAAGGGGAACAATATCGGGAGAAGCAAAAGTCCAGAGAGGTAACTATTATTATTAGATTTGAAAATGAAGTAACCTTATCCCTAGCTTGCAACACTCAGTGGTGTTCTAAGTAAACAGTGGTCAGAAATGAATGGTGAGTTATTTTATATCGCTACTTACAGCAGTAAGGGAAGATTAAATAAGTGAGACTGGAGCTTATTACAGGCTTTGCAATAGGTGTGGGGGCGTAATTGTTCACATAAACTGGACCAAGAAAATTGGCATTGGTAGTCTCGAATATGACTGCGTGCCATAATTCCGAGAGGTTTTTGGAGTTCAATGAGGATTTTTAAATTAGTAATGCTTCAGAAAACGGATCAAATGGGAAGAAGTGATCATAATGTAATTAAATTCTGCAGTTGAATTGAAACCGATGTACCGCAGTGAAATGCACTAATACTATCCTGAAACAGTGGTAATCACAAAGGCACGAGTGGATGACAGCTAATGTTAATTTAGTAAACAGTTGAAATATGACGGCAAATAGAACATAGAACATAGAAAAATACAGCACAGAACAGGCCCTTCGGCTCACGACGTTGTACCGAACGTTCGTCCTAGATTAAGAACAAATTAATCTACGCTCCATCATTCTACCGTAATCCATGTACCTATCCAATAGCAGCTTGACGGTCCCTAATGTTTCTGACTCAACTACTTCCACAGGCACTGCATTCCATGCCCCCACTACTCTCTGGGTACAGAACCTCCTTCTGACATCCCCCCTATATCTGCCACCATTCACCTTTAATTTATGTCCCCTTGTAATGGTTTGTTCCACCCGGGGAAAATGTTTCTGGAACTATCTATTCCACTGATCATCTTATGAACCTCTATCAAGTCGCCCTTTTCCTTCTCCGTTCTAATGAGAAAAAGCCCAGCACCCTCAACGTTTCCTCGTAAGACCCACTCTCTATTCCAGGCAACATACTGGTAAATCTCCTTTGCACCTTTTCAAAAGCTTCCACATCCTTCCTCAATTGATGCGACCAGAACTGCACACAGTACTCCAAATGTGGCCTTAACAAGGTTTTGTACAGCTGCATCATCATCTCACGGCTCTTAAATTCAATCCCTCTGATAATGAACGCGAGCACACCATAGGCCTTCTTCACAGCTCTCTCCACTTCATAACACCCCTTACTTCAAAGATAACCCCGAAAATAATACAACACTAAATAAGTGGGCAGCACGGTAGCATGGTGGTTAGCATAAATGCTTCACAGCTCCAGGGTCCCAGGTTCGATTCCCGGCTGGGTCACTGGATCTGTGTGGAGTCTGCACATCCTCCCCGTGTGTGGATGGGTTTCCTCCGGGTGCTCCGGTTTCCTTCCACAGTCCAAAGATGTGCGGGTTAGGTGGATTGGCCATGCTAAATTGCCCGTAGTGTCCTAAAATGTAAGGTTAAGGGGGGGGGGGGGTTGTTGGGTTACGGGTATAGGGTGGATACGTGGGATTTAGTAGGGTGATCATGGCTCGGCACAACATCGAGGGCCGAAGGGCCTGTTCTGTGCTGTACTGTTCTATGTCTATGTATAATCCCTCAAATGTTCCTTCAAACCTCCAAAAGACTTAACACCTTTAACAACAGACGTGAGGTTACATTTAATATACTAATAGTCTTTGGATTTTCAGACATCAACAGACCAGTTCTGTCTTTTCTTCTTGCAGGTTTTAGCAAAAACACACAAACACTCCCAGCTTTCTCCTCAAACCTGAATCCAAAAGCAGTTGTGAGCACAGCTCAGCTCCCCCAGCCTCTGACATCACTTCAGTATTATGAGCTGCCTCATCTTTTAAAGGTACATTGCTTAAACATGCATTTCTTAAAGGTACTCTCACATGACAAATAGCAGAATGAATGCCAGGATAAGAGAACATCCATGTTGGTCAGCTAATTAATGTGATCAGAATTGTGTGGTGTTATCTTGGTGCTAACTGGACGCTGACACTAGAAGCGAGCACTTTTCCAAGAGACTCATCCGGAGTGAGACTCATACAGAGTGGGAGATTGAAACGTGGTAATTTGGTGCAGTGAGGTAAATCAGCAAAGGTAAGTGGAAAATCTAATTCTGCTGTTTTTCAGTTAAAAGTGCAGTGTGGAGCTTAGTGTCTGATTGGTTGAAGCTGCCCCCACCCTAATTGCTGAGAGGCAGTTATCTGTCAATCACCTGAGGCCTGTTTAGGGGCACATTGTATTATTCTCTTTGAAGTTTAGGTTATTTTTTGAGTCATCGATTAGCCGAGGTCTGCATAAAAGACAGATAGAGAGTGCACTCAGTAAGCTCGCGCTTTTCAAGGACACACATCCTGAGTGAGACTCATCCAGAGTGGGATTGCAACTTGGTAATTTGGTGCAGTGAGGTGAATCAGGAATCAGGAAAGGTAAGTGGAAAATCAAATTCTGCTGTTTTTTAGTTAAATTCTGCTGTTTTTCAGTTAAAATTCTGCAGTTTCTCAGTTAAAAGTGCAGTGTGTAGCTTAGTGTCTGATTGGTTGAAGCTGCCCCCACCCTAATTGCTGAGAGACAGTTATCTGTGAATCACCTGAGGCCTGTTTAGGGGCACATTGTATTCTTCTCTTTGAAGTTTAGGTATTTTTCGAGTCATCGTTTAGCTGACGTCTGCATAAAAGACAGATAGAGAGCGCACTCAGTAAGCTCGCGCTTTTCAAGGACACACATCCTGAGTGAGATTCATCCACAGTTCATGGTGGGTCCGGCTCCAAGGGCCGATTGCCCGACATATACTTATATTTTCTATGTTTAGTGGGTTTAGTGGTTAGCCCTATTTCCTCACGGCGTCGAGATCCCAGGTTCGATCCCTGCACTGCGTCACCGTCCGTGTGGAGTTTCCACATTCTCCTCGTGTTTGCCTGGATTTCCGCCCCCACAACTGGATCATTGATCATTGCTCGGCACAACATCGAGGGCCGAAGGGCCTGTTCTGTGCTGTACTGTTCTATGTTCTATGTTCTAATCCAGAAATATGCCGGCGAGATGGACTGACCACTCTAAATTGCCCCTTAATTGGAAAAAGTGAATTGGGTACTCTAACTTTATAAAAATATATATTTTCTATGTTTCTATATACAGGTTGCGGCAACAAGCTCATATTAGAGGCTGCAAAATTAGCGGGTAGGCCTGTCACTTTAAGGGTAAATCGATATGTTCAACAGATTCAGCAACGCCCGCAATCTGCCGTGGAGAAAAAAATCAACTGCTGTATGTAATCGAGCTTTGCTTTGCCAGAACCTGACCATTCTCTCCAAAGAGTATTGCAAGAGTGTGATGATTAAAATCCCTTTACTCGGCAGGAAAATGTTTATCAATCTGTCTGCCTCAGTTCATTCAGTTGGTAAATCGTTCAAGGTCAACTGCATGTACCATCTCAAAGATGCATTGCATCAAATCGTGATGGTGTCCGGTGGACAAAAAGAACGAAGCCGGCTGAAACGTGAAATGAAAGCCTAAACAGTAAATTAATCCATCCAGTTACTAAGAAAACCAAGACTGAAATCCAAATTGCTGAAGATCAGAACAAGTGGAAAGATTTTCCAAGACAGAGTCAACAGATATTAGTAAATGAGAATGCATTCAGTGCAGTACAAACACGTTAAAATCGACTGAGATAGTTACAGAAGTTGGAGAGATGAAAAATATAGCTGCTTCAGCCATTACTGTTGAAGGACTTGAAAGATCTACACCAGGCATGCCGTCTGAAGCAGCGATGATGAGTTGCAGCCGACTATCATTTTTGGTGACGAACGTTCAGGTATAAATCGGGCTGATTGTGCGAAGCAAACCCTCGGAGGTGAAGAGTTTAAATTGCATGAGGAAGAGGAAGGAAATTGTGACTGAGATCGGTTGCATAGATGTGTGGAGTGTACAACAGCCAATCTATCAGATGCCTCAACTGTATCACCAATTCAATGTATTTGTAGCCATGGTTACCGAAGATAGGGGCCTCACGGTAGCATGGTGGTTAGCATCAATGCTTCACAGCTCCAGGGTCCCAGGTTCGATTCCCGGCTGGGTCACTGTCTGTGTGGAGTCTGCACGTCCTCCCCGTGTGTGCGTGGGTTTCCTCCGGGTGCTCCGGTTTCCTCCCACAGTCCAAAGATGTGCGGGTTAGGTGGATTGGCCATGCTAAATTGCCCGTAGTGTAAGGTTAATGGGGAGATTGTTGGGTTATGGGTCTACAGGTTAAGTAGGGTGATCATTGTTCGGCACAACATTGAGGGCTGAAGGGCCTGTTCTGTGCTGTACTGTTCTATGTTCTATAGTGTTTAACGCGTGTACAGTACAAAACATTAAACAGTGCAATGCTGTGGTTTATTTTTCAGTAACTAACTCTGACTTCTAGTTCTATCAGTTTTGAAAAACAACTCATCGCTACTGAGATTTTAACAACCTCCAAAAGCCTCCTTCAACAGCACCAGATATACACGTCAATCATATTCATGTCCCCCGTCCAAACCCTACACAGACCTAAGTTCGAACTCTATCACAGTTTTTTCATCATCTCAGGGGAAGAAGTAAAACGTGTGGCTCACTTCAAAATCTCATTGTGGGTGCAACACACTGCAGCAGATCAGAGTGTTTAACACGGTGGACCACTATTACTGAGCGACTGGGGGCAATTTCTCGCGTTTACAGCAGCGCTCGCATCCCATTGGTAAATACAAACTAATCGGCTGTCACAAATGCATACAATCGTCCATGGCCATGGGAGTCTGGCGTTCCACTCTACTTTTTGACGCACGCTAAGTAAAATTAACAACAAAAAATCCACTGACTAAAACTTTAGCTATGGAAACACTTATGCTGTGGTATTATTAAACAGTACAATATTTTCCAATCAACATATAAAAACACGGCAATTCAACCACCCTGTATTTGAGGAATAGTGGCTTAATTTCGGTAGGTCGCATTAACTAAATGAGACGAGTGGCTGAGTGCCTGCAGAACGTGAACACCAGACTAACACCCAATCTTATCATACAAATATTAAAACTGGACATCAGATCGTACACATTTACAAATAAAATCGATCGTTGCGTTAACTTACCAGGAACTCCAATGACAGAAAGGCTCACGTAATATATTTTTCTTAAACTGAGAAAGATTGCAGACATTTTCTATGAGAGGAGATGTGTCACTTTCTCCTGCAGTCAAACAAACTATATCGAACTGTGTGCCATTACATTCCCAGAGGTGTTAATATAACCGGTCCTACATTTCCATAGGGATGCTATTGCCACAACATTCTTATATTTTGACTTGAGCAATAGCATTTCGACATCAAGTAATACCTGTGGGATCCACAGAATATATCTACTTTTAAGCTTCTTTGTGAAACGCGAAATAATTATTAATTCTGATCTCAGAAATTTAGCCAATGGTATTTTGGGACATTAGATACAATATTCTCAGCGCAATGAGATTTTATCTCAAACACCCATCACGTCAATCCGCAAGTTACATATAATCTTAACGACGTCCTTCTCGTTTCTTTGAGCATTTAGAAAATGCATTCCAAATGTTAGTGAGTCTCTCTCTCTGGTTTGGACATCAGTACTCATGGATCTGCTCATCCTCCCTGAAAGCGTCTATGCAGTAATTGAGTTGCATGTTACTGACATCCGCTCACAGGGAAGCCCTACTCCATTATATGATGCAGTTACCTCTTTAAAGTTGCCAATCGGTAATTAAATCAGGAATGGTGGATTGGCACTCTCAAATCTGACCTGCGTTCTGGATGGCATTGCCGATTTTAAAGATGAGTATTGATTTTGAGCGAATCTAGTGAGTAATATCTGTGTGCATTTTAGCATTCAAATAATACAGCATGTGACACTAATTAAACTTCCAACGAGTGGAGAATCTCAATCTAATATGCGACGATCAACGACTTTCCAAATATCATCTTAATCAAATTAAACGGCTAAATTGGAACGGTTGATCGACTAATTCAACTCCTCAAACCAATATAGTGTCTCTGATGAATGCAGCTGATCCGACCACTACAGACCATTTTAAAATTATACTACCATCCAAGAAATAAAGCTGGCATAATTATCCAATCCTGAGACAAATCCGGGGCTGGGTTGTGGACATCTACGACACCAAAACTGGTGCCGCCCTGGATAGAGTTAGCGACTGTTGAGGGACAGGCACCGAGGCCAAGTGGAACACAATCGATTCGAATGAGAAACAATTCAGGATTCGCCGGTTTCGCAGTTGAAATTCTGGAGGCTGGCAAGTTGCACCAGCATGTACTCCCCGCACACACTATCCCTGCCAACAAGATGGCAACGAGGAGAGTAGCACCTCGTTTTATGGACGCCAAGGTTGAAATCATGCTGCCTGCCATGGAGGGGAGGCGGGCGACCGTGTCCCCCGGCTCGAAAAGGGGGCTGCCAACCACCGCCGTTCGCCATGCCTGGGCGCAGATGGCAGAGTTTATAAGCACCACAAGCAACACGGTCTCGACTGGCCAGGAGTGCTGGTAGAAACTGAACAACCTCCTCAGGGCCACCATTAACACCAGGGCTACAATTGTTCCCTTGCCGCCAACACAGCCCCACAAACCCATAATCCAAACCTCCACTTACCACGGGTCGAGTGGTCGTACTCCAAACGTTCACAACATGGCGGCATCCATATTGACTGTCATAGCCAGGTCCTCTGGCCACTGGAGCCAAGAGCCAACCAACTCCCTGGGTAGCGTGCATCGGACTGTCTAACACTGTTCCCACCTACCCCCCACCAGGCAAATGCAACCCATAACTGCCAAGAGGGTCAAATGTGGGGGGACTGCTGAACCTACAGTCCCCCACATGTAGTCGACGAGCCCGAGGAAAGTGCAGTAACCAGTTAGAACTCGGCGTCGGATGAAGAAGTGTGGCCCTGCTGAGTTGCGGTTGTCCATGTCATTTGTGCCAGCACCCACAAAAATCAATATCACACACCCTTCACATCCCCATACCACACCACCTTCACACCACCCCTAGAAATGCACCACACTGACGCCCACACCAACCTAACAGCTGCCCACATTTCACCTCCACCATCACTATAACCCAAGGCACACACAACACAAATCCCCCCTCCCCCCCGCCATAGTCCGATGATGGCACTAACTAAACTTCTCAGCTGTCTCCAGCAAGCACCACAATCGCAGAGCTTCTCACCACTGCAGTGAATTGGCAGCTGCGCTATGTGGTGCACAGCACACACATGCAACGGTATAGCAAGTGGAGATGGGAACACCTGATGTTGGGAAGGGTCAGAGTGTGGGAAGACGCCAGGGACAAGCTGCTATTCAGCAGGGGCCGAGTTTCGGCAACGGAGAGTCCCATCGATCATTTAGATGGAGGAGCAGAGCCAGGGACTACATGAGGGGTTGTCGCCGAGCATTGAAGACCCACGTGGAAGAAGAGAAAGAGGTAGCGCCGGCCATGCGAGCCATCCATACCAATGCAGTGGATGTTTGAGGGGTGAGAGTTTCGGCCCTGGGTCAGCATATCCAAGGTGGGGAAATCAATGCAGGTGGTGGCCGGTCTCTGTACAGGGCTGTGCTCTCAAAATTAGCCATGTATCAGAGCCACCTGGATATTACAATGGCACTCCTTATCATGGACAAGCTATAGCAGGCCGTAGCTGAGTGCAGCAGCGGCATTTCCCAGATGCTGGGGGACGTGGAAGAGACACGGGGGAGGTGGTCCTGACAGAGGGAGATGGCACAGACACTGGCTGATGTAGCACAGTAAATGTGTATGTGCGCAGTCTCAGATGGAAGTGGTCCACTCCCTGTGCTCCATTGGAGCGAGCATGCAGACTCTGGTCGGATGCCTGGACTAGCAGGGTCGGTGGTGGGAGGTCCTCAGCGGGCAGCTCAGCTGGAAATCCGCCCCAAGGAATTGACAGCGACATCAATAACTTCGAGGGGGATGGAGCTGAGAGATGCCGTACCAATGACTTTTGAATTGGAAGTGCCTGAATACCGCAGCATCTCAGACTCGTCTTTCCGTCATTGGCGCATCTGATGCTTTGTGGGAAGAACAAGGCAGCACAATACCACCGAGCAGAAGTCGAGCCCTTCCTGCCCCTCTCACCTCAGAAGAATGGTGGATGGCGTGATGGTCGAATATTGTGGGTTCCCTTGGCCCAGGAACCACAGGTCAGCCGGCGTTCACCACTCCAGTGTCCCACCACTCACCACACCCCGAGCCCCACCTTCTCTACGTACACCATCCCAGAGGCTCGATGGGATAGTGAGATGGAATGGGCTGCTCACATGTAGGGATCACCAAGTTGGACCATGGAAAATGTTACCATGGGCTGGTGTTATTCGTTGTCGAATGATGTGGAGCACCAGAGCGCATAGCAGAGCGGATCACCATCATCATCCACCCCATGGACCAGGCCGGCTGACAGCTGCCAACATACGCCCACACTCATAATACGGCAGGTATGCCTGACGAAGGTTGTTGCAGGCTGGTGGTGGTTTCCGGGACAAAGAAAGCTTGTATGTTGCGATCCAGTGTCCATGCCCTTGGCTAGGCCACCCTCCCAAGTGGTCAGCCTTCAGATAATCAATGCAACCCATTCACATTGGCGCACACGTTGTGCAGCCTACTGTCCCTGTTTGGGCCCATTGTCCTGTCCATCCTCGTCGTCCACCGCATTCTCCTCGTTGAATGAGGCCGACAATTCATCATCCTCCAGAATGTCGCTCCTCTGCTGCGTAATGCTGTGGAGCACTCTGCATCCGACGACAATGCGGTGACAGTCTCAACACCATACTAGCGGGCCGCTACAGAGCGTTCCAGGCAGTTGAACGATATCTCCAGGATGCTGATGCACCGCTCAGTCATGCTCCCGATCTCGGCACGGGCGTCATTGTATGGGTCTCTGCGTCAACCCCTGACCTACAGATAACCCACCGACTGGGGTAGTAGGGGAGAGGAAGATATTTCAAATATGCAAAGAATTGTCGAGTGCACCAGGATAAAGGTGTCATGCACACTGCCTTGATATGTAACGCTGCTGATGGTCACACACAAGTAGCACGTTCATCGAGTGGAACCTCTTTAGTTTTGTGTAGAGCAGGCTGGTATCTGCAGGTGGCCGTAGCGACATGCATCCATTCGATCAGTCCCTGGACTGGATCATCGCGGCGATTGTGGAGAGCCCCATTGATTGTCATCCATGTGGTCTCGGTCCACGGTGATATGGATGTATTCTGCCGACTAGGCCGTTAGGGTTGCTGATATGACACGGACGTACTTGTCTTCCGTGCTAGTGAAATCCAGAACATAGATTTCATAGAAATTTCATAGAATTTACAGTGCAGAAGGAGGCCATTCAGCCCATCGTGTCTGCACCGGCTCCAGGAAAGAGCACCCTGCACAAGGTCCACACCTCCACCCTATCCCCATAATCCAGTAAACCCACCCAACACTAAGGGCAATTTTGGACTCTAAGGTTAATTTAGCATGACCAATCCACCTAACCTGCACATCTTTGAACAGTGGGAGGAAACCGGAGCACCCGGAGGAAACCCACACACACACGGGCAGAATGTGCAGACTCTGCACAGACAGTGACCGAAGCCGGGAATCAAACCTGGGATCCTGGAGCTGTGAAGCAATTGTGCTATCCACAATGCTACCGTGCTGCCCACACGGGGTCCACACAAGGTCCACATTCGACCTGAAAGACCCCTGCTGTAATGAGTCAGGGTGATCGTCAACATGATAGCGACCGGGAATGGCGTATCCTCCTGTATTCACCCGCGGTTGCATGTGTAATAATCTGCCTGGATCCTATTGGCCTCAGGATAATTGGTTATCCCATGTAGCTTGGGCGTATGAGCTTCCACAATGAGGAAGGTGTGGCAATCACTCGTGCTTGAAGGTGTATGAATAGAGCTGCTCAGAATGGTAGCCGCTGGAGAAGGAAACAGTAGTGAACTGCTGCTCTGTACATGTTGTTGTAAATAAAGTAACTTTCGATTTGCCTCTGGAAACTCGTGTTGGATTCTTCATGGGCCTCACAAAACTGGTGATGTGGGTTAAAATTGGATCGCAGACTGCTCTACTGAAGCCACTTCCATTCACTTTTCCTGGGGCACAGGTTGGACATGTTTGGTGCTGCGCTGGAGAGTTGGAGCCAGTACGCAAAAAGGATGCATATATAGATGCATAGAAAAGAGGAGCAGGAGCAGGCCTTTTGTCCCTTCGAGCCTGCTCCGCCATTCATCACTATCATGGCTGACCATCTAACTCAATAGCCTAATCCTGCTCTCTCCCCATAGCCTTTGATTTTATTCTTCCCATGTACCATATCCAGCGGCCTCTTGAATATATTCAAAGTTTTAGCATCAACTACATCCTGTGGTAATGCATTCCAGAGGTCCACCACTCTTATTGTGAAGAAATGTCTCCTTATCTTTGTACGAAATCGGTTACCCTGAAGTCTCAGGCTGTGACCCCCTGCTTCTGGACACATCGATCATGGTAACATCTTCCTTTCATCTACCCTTTCTAGTCCTGTTAGAACTTTATAAGTCTCTATGAGATTCCCCCTCATTCTTCTGAACTCCAGCGAGAAAAATCCCAGACTAGTCAATCTCTCCTCATACGAAAGTCCCTCCATCCCTGGAATCAGTCTGGTAAACCTTAACTTCACTCCATCGAGAGCAAGAACATCCTTCCTCGAGATGGAGACCAAAACTGCACACAGTACTCCACGTGTGGGCTCACCAAGGCCTCTGTTGCATCACCTGCGCTCTCCATAACAAAAATCTATTAAAGGTTGTGGGTCAGGTGAACTCCATGATATACTGGTATTCCCTCAAAGCTGGCCCATAATAAATTGAGGGCTTGTCCAGTATGAAAGACTATGTTTCGTGATTGGGTTTGCTTAGTGAACTTGAAGGCAGTGAGGGGTGAACATTTTTGTGTTCGCTTTTCAGGTGTGGTATTCCAGTTTAAATAGGGAATGTGGTGTGAACAATGGCTCTTTCAGGGGCTCGGAAAGTTTTGGGGGTGAAGATCACGCTCTCCTACAGATCAGAGACAAAAAAATGGCTTTTAGATTTGGCAAAAACATTACACCTAACATTACCTGATAGCATATGAAAAGAAGACGTATTCACGGCTGTAGCTGAGTACTTACATCCTGAGATACAGTCTGACTCATCATGGCAAAAATTCAATGACAGATTAAACATCTTCAACATAAAAGTAATTAAAGCAGCTTGAATACGAAATGAGGGGAAAAGAAAGAATAGATCTAGTAGAACAAGAAAGAGAAAGGGAGAGATAGATAAAGGAAAAAGAAAAAGAGAAAGAAAGTGATAGAGCAGATAAAGAAAAAGAGAGAAAGATATAGAGCCGAAAGGGAAGACGAGAGAGAGTTTGAACTTCAGAAAATGGCCTTGAAACATGACAGTCAGTTAAAACTGGTGGATGTAAGGGGAAACGAGCATAGTGGAGGATAGTGATTAGGATGAAAAGAAAGAGCTTCATAGTCGATCGCTTGGTGGGAACCTATTTAAATATGTCAAAGCATACACAAGGTTTGTTGAGAAGCAGTTAGAATCCTTTTCGTTTCATATGAGAAGGTAGCTAAACAAATGACATGGCCACAGGACATGTAGGTACTACTGATTCAAACAAAGCTGGTAGGTAGGGCTACTGAAGTGTTTGCATCACTATCAGAGGAGGTATCCAGGACGGATGAGGAGGTGAAAAAGCCCATCTTAGGTGCATGTGAACTAGTGCCTGAAGACTACAGACAAAGGTTTAGAAATTTAAGGAAATAAACTGGTCAAACATACATGGTGTTTGAAACGATCAAACACATTAATTTTGGTAGGTGGATAAGGGCGTGGAAAATAGACCAAAAGTAAGCTCAGCGATATTATACTTTTGGAGGAGTTTAAAAATTCAAGTCCTGATTTAGTGAGAACTCATGTGGAAGAGCAAACTGTTAAAACTGCGAGGTTAGCAGCAGAAATGGCCGATAATTATGAATTAGTCCATGACTCAAAGTTGGTTTCCGACATTCGTTTCAGCCTGTGAGCGATAGAAACTGGGGGGGGGGGGGGGGGGGGGGGGAGAGGGAAATACTCAGGTGGTGGAGCTAAAAAAGAACTGATGGGAAATAATAAGGAGAATGTACCTCAGGTTAAAAAAGAAATCCAGGAGTGTGGAAGAGAAATTAAAAGTTTTAAATGTTTTCACAGTAATAAACTAAGCCATGTAAAGTCACAATGTTGGTCGTGGAAGAAAAGTGCTGTAAAGGCTGATGTGATGAAGCAGAATAAGTCAGTGTGGTTAGTTAAAGTGATCAGGGAAAGCCCAAGTGAAGCGAAGGAGGTGTAACCGATTGTGCAGCCTGATCAAGAGGTGATTGATAAGAAGGTGCCAGATCTCCTTAAATATTCTACTTGTGTGGGTAAGGTTTACTCAGGTGTAGCAGGAGGAGTAGGTAAAGAAGTCACAATTTTAAGAGATACGGGAGCTCATCGATCCTTGATTGTAAGAGATGAGGAGTTATGTAGTTTGGGAGGAATATTGTCAGCAAAGGTGGTACTATGTGGAATTCAGAGTGAGAAGAGTCGTGTTCCATTATATAAGGTACGGTTGGAAAGTTCAATGGAGAGTGGTGAAGTGGTAGTAGGAGTAATAGAGAATCTAACTTGTCCAGGAATACAGTTTATATTGGATAATGATATAGCTGGATCGCAGGTGGGAGGGATGCCTACCGTGATTGATGAGCCATTGGTAAATCAGACAACTGAATTGTTGAAAGGTGAATATCGTGGAACTTTATTGGATTGTGTAGTAACAAGGTCGCAAATTCACAGGTTAAGACAAGCGGAGAAATCAAAGAGTGAAGATAAAATTGAAGTTCAATTATCGGAAAGCATTTTTGATCATATGGTTGGAAAAGAACAAGAAAAGGGGGAGGATAAATCGGATCCTTTTCGTTCAGAAAATTGGCAGAGGTACAACAGAAACATATCGAAATCAAACCGATGTATCAGAAAGCACACGTGGAGGAGGAATCGGAGTGAATACCAGGATGTTATTACCGTAAAAATAATGCCTTAAAAGAAAATGGACACCTTTACATCTGTAGGCAGATGAAAAGTGGGCAGAAGTTCATCAAGTAGTATTGCCGGTAGGGTATAGAAGGGAGATATTGCGGCCGCATTTGGAGTATTGCGTGCAATTCTGGTCGCTGCATTATAGGAAGGATGTGGAAGCATTGGAAAGGGTGCAGAGGAGATTTACCAGGATGTTGCCTGGTATGGAGGGAAGATCTTATGAGGGAAGACTGAGGGACTTGAGGCTGTTTTCGTTAGAGAGAAGAAGGTTAAGAGGTGACTGAATTGAGGCATAAAAGATGATCAGAGGATTAGATAGGGTGGACAGTGAGCGCTTTTTTCCTAGGATGGTGATGTCCAGCACGAGGGGACATAGCTTTAAATTGAGGGGAGATAGATATAGGACAGATGTCAGAGGTAGGTTATTTACTCAAAGAGTAGTAAGAGCGTGGAATGCCCTGCCTGCAAATAGTGGACTCGCCAACATTAAGGGCATTTAAATGGTCATTGGATAAACATATGGATGATGAGGGAATAGTGTAGATGGGCTTTAGAGTGTTTTCATAGGTCCACGGAACATCGAGGAGCCTGTACTGCACTGCAATGTTCTCTGTTCTGAATGAAATACGTGGTTGAACATCACCCTTGTGAAACCAATTTGAAAAGGTAATGCGCCAACGATTAATGACAGGTTAGGCAAGTACCAATTAAGCCAATTAAGAAAAATCCTCTCCATATTCAGGCCCGTCAGAATGTGGTGAAATCATTGTACTCGCTATGCCTTGTGGTTTTCGCTTCGCAAGGTGGGCAGCAATGTTGAAACTGACATCCGGACCTGCTGTCCACAAGGAAGCAGACGTTTCAGGTAAAGAACAGAAACGGAGCACACAAGGCTGATCCCAACCACGCGAAGAGTAGTACAGTGGTCAAGTCCTCCCTGTGTTTTGGACAGTAATAATCGAAAACTTTGAGAAAAACTCTCCAGTAAATTCATCAAACTGTTTCCTATGTGGTTAGACTTACACATGAACATTATTAAAATTTAATTTCAATAATACACACAACGCACAGCCAGAATATCACCTTTCGTCTCTGACACGCAGTTCCCATTGTACTGAACATCTGTTTACGCTTCAGAAGCCCTGTTTACTTCTTTAGGATCTTCTGACAAAAATGTGGAAGCCTGACACGCATTAAATACACAGAGGAGCAGCATAGCTAGCCCATTGTGATTGCTACGACGCGCAATTGGGCTTATTAATAGAAATTTTCGTTCGATTTAGTGAATTTTCTGTGTATATTTTCCCGCACCCATTATGATTTCTACAGCGCACGAAAATCCTCTGCATATGTTGGCCCATATAGTTGGCATTTATTTTTGATGGTATATCCTCCAATTCAGCGTGAATATATATTGAAACCCAGCCTTCAGTTCGGCTCTAAATTTCCTTTGTGTCAGCCCGTAAATACAGGTGTTTGTGCAGCAACTTAACAGTTGGAACATAAAACCAACCTGTTGAAATATATGTATATCGTCGCTGGAATATTTGTCTCTGTACAGGAAATTTATCACTGGATACATAACCGAATGCGTAACATATATCATCCACAACAGCATGAAATTGGCAGATATTGAGAAAAGCAGAATCATGGATTTTCTTCGATTTTGCAGCTCTGGATCTGGGACGTTTTCTCTGGAGTTTCGGAGTGCTTTGCGAATTCTATTTTTTACGAAAATATGTCTGACGGTTATGACATTAAATACCAGAATTAAAAGGATTGGTAATAGAGGGGTTAAAATACTGTCAAATCACTCGAATGCTTTCCACAAGGGGGATGTAAGATAATCTGCCGTCGGATCACAAAACCATGGCAGATTGTCAATTATAAATTCTGGTTCGAACATGCAGTAAAACGGGATGCTCCTCAGACAGCTCGCCACAAATATAGTTGTGATTACCACAGCCGAAGATTTCTTGCTGCAATATTTTGAATGAATCGTCTGGAAGCAAATTGCAATACAACGATCAAAAGTGAATGCAACAGTGTACCACACAGAACAATCAACAGCAACTACATATGCACCAAAGTTCACGTCACATGCTGGATATGTGAACAGAAAACTAATTGACAAATACATGGCATTAAGCCGCTGGAATACGACATGGACGATAAGAACTGCGAGGTCTGCCGCTGCCATTGCCAGTAGGTATCGAATTGTGCATTTGGAGAGACCACACTTCCCTCGATAAAGGATTACAATCGCCACGTAGTTAACTGAAAAAAACAAAACAGGAAAAAATAAGTTAACTCAAATCTTTGTGCTTCTCAGGAAGGTGATCATAATATTGTTCACGATCTATTTGAACATCAGCCTTACAGTTTAGAACAAAATATAAAATTAGTTTGCAGGAACGGTATATTAACAATCTGTGAAACACATCAAAATGAAGCGGCAGAACGACCTGAAATAAAATTATATTGCTGGCATTTGATAACACTGTCTAAAAATTGCTGAATTTTTTTTGCTAATTTTTGTTTATGAAACAGTTAAATTTGACACATTATACACCACCACACCAATGCCAAACTTTCATCCTCATTGTTGGATATCCCGAGAAAAGACAGAATGCTGACGGCAGAAAAACATCTGATATTTCTCATGAAATATTAAGTTTTCACGATCATGTCGAAGCAGAACCGGGCAGAGGAAATTGGATCTCGGGCTGTAGAATTCTATTAATGAGGTTAGTTTACTTGTTATCCCTGTAGTTTAATCTCACAGTAGAAAACAGATACGAAGACAGCAAAATTATCTAGGTGAACCGACTACTGCTGAATTGCATCACATTTTTTAAACAAATATATTCAATTAAATCAGACACAGGATGATGAAATCGAGAATGAAGTCAAAGCAACAAACTGGTGTTCTGCAGCGAAACTGTACTTAAAGAAGAAATAAAGTGAAAGGAAACAATTGGGAGTAAAGCCAATGTGAGACACAATTAACGATATTCAAACAATCACACATCCGAAACCAGTTATTCTCTGCTATTTGTACCTCTAACGAGGATATGCTGCTCCAAACATTATCAACATTTCCTTGACTTCTGTGGTTAAAATTGAGGAAAGTAACGTTTCAATTTAGAATCACATTAAAACAAAAGACAGTGAAACTCAAAAAAAACCTGACACACGAAATGAATATTCACACATTAATAGTCAACATTTCATGTCTCCTTTCAATGACTACCCAGGAATACCGATGGCTGCAAGGAGAGGGTAGTAAATTCGCTCTATATGGTAAATTAAAGGGTAGTCCATTGTCTGTGCTAAACACCAATGAGTTCCAGGGCATTGAATATACGAATGAAGAGAGCTGTGCAGACGAGTCCTTCATCGTTATACAGAGGGCCCTCCAGGGAGACATAAGCAGTTTACGTCATTCCGTTAATTCAGGCTATTAGCTACATTTCTTTGAACAAGCACTATCCTCCATGGATTTGAGTGCACGATGGACGATACCTAAGTTGGGATGCATAACAAATCATTTCATACTGAAACAATTGCGTGAAAACTTGTATTTTATATTCATTTACCATCAAATCTGGCCCTGAAGTAAATCACAAGCCATATTTATATCAGTCCAGGCAATAAATGAAATTATTGGATGAATTTACACTAGCTCTTCTGTTTAGCTGCATTGTACAATCATATTATCACTTCCCTCGTATTGAGATCGATAAACCATCAAATTTGCCACAACATTTTTTTGAATTCGGGAAACCGCATGATTTAACTCCGTAATTTAATGGAAAATGAACTCGTGTCAATTAAAGGGGTAGGAACGTGGGACAGTGGTTAACACTGCTGCTTAACAACCCGAAAGACCCCGGATGGATTCCGACATTGGGGAACTGTCTGCGAGGTGTTTGCACATTCTCCTGGCCTCTATGTGAATTTCCACAGCGTGCTCCGGTTTTCTCCGACATTCCAAAGATGTGCAGCTCGATGAATTAGCAATGCTCCCGTGATAAGATCGAACTTGAGAAGCAGAATTAAAAGTCAACGGCCTGAACGCAGTCATTAATGACCGAGAAGGAACACGGGAAACCTTATATGTGGTTGCGAATGGCGGGGTGAGAATCCGATGGCGTTATACCAATGAGAACTTTCTGCGACGAAAATGGACTCCAATGCTTTATCACAGCTTCTAAATTGTCTAAATGCTCTTGGTCCTAAATTCCCGAGATCAAGATATCGTCTACATCAACAGCGACCCGTGTCTACCCTCTCAAGATAATCCTCATTACGCATTGAAAAAATAGCACAGGCAGAGAACACCGCAAAAGACAACCGTGTATACTCATACAGGCCCCTGTGGGTAGTAATAGTAAAGTGGGCAGCACGGTAGCATTGTGGATAAGACAATCGCTTCACAGCTCCAGGGTCCCAGATTCAATTCCGGCATTGGGTCACTGTCTGTGCGGAGTCTGCACATCCTCTGCGTGGGTTTCCTCCCGGTGCTCCGGTTTCCTCCCACAGTCACAAAGATGTGCAGGCTAGGTGGATTGGCCATGATAAATTGCCCTTAGTGTCCAAAATTGCCCTTAGTGTTGGGTGGGGTTACTGGGTTATGGGGATAGGGTGGAGGTGTTGACCTTGGGTAGGGTGCTCTTTCCAAGAGCCAGTGCAGACTCGATGGGCCGAATGGCCTCCTTCTGCACTGTAAATTCTATGATAAAAATTCTATGAATGTCTGGAGGCTGGGTCCGACTCCCGCTCCAAGTCAGCTTGATTCATGACCAATTTTGTGACCGAGTGTCCAGCCGCGAGCTGTGGACGAAGGGGGATGTGGTATTGATCTAACCGGAAAGGTGTATTTACTGTTAGTTCACAGAAGCTGCAAAAGTGCATGTTATCTGGCCTCATTACGGTACAATCGCAGCAGTCGCAGCCCAGTAAAGAAAACGTCAACAAAACGGCCATTCCTGATAATAGGCAGGCACAGCTGGCAAATTAACTCTGCTTCCACTTTCTCTAGCAAGGCGTAAGGGTCTGAGTGATTCCGGAATTACGATTGAGGAGTTTCCAGGTCAACTTGAATGTTGGCTGTGCCCCTTTTATCTTCTCCAATCCAGGCTGTAAAACGTCTTGTATCTTTCTAGTACCTCAGACAAACCACGAGAACGCATTTTAAGAATGTGCTGTCATTGCAGCGGAAAATGACACAATCAGTCCGAAATCAACAGGCTGGGTCCCTGGCCTCGCACCACGATATTTGGGAGGCGTCCCAATCGGCGTTCATCAATGACAGGGGCATTCATAGTCCCAGAAATCTCCTACGACCACCTGGCCTGTGTATCAGTAACATCAATGTTTCCAATTGGTTGATGCGATCAAATGTCCTCTGACCACGCATTGAGACCGCTGCGCCGGTATTGATCTCCATCTAAAGCGGGTGTCCATTCCTCCATACTGTGAACTTAATGCCGGACACTCAGTGGGTTGATGCGCAATTCAGTTGCAGCCATTAGTCGTCTGCCCCTCAGCCTTGGGTTTATCCAAATGGAAGGTTCGCCCCTACCATCTGCCGGAGCGACTGGCCCTCTGGCGCAGCCACAACCGCCGTTCGAGCGGGCGTCAGCGCAAATTTTCCTACATTTACACGGCACCTCATCCATGGGAACTGGAGAAGGCTCTCTTCGGGACGAAACCTCTGACGGCCACTGGCATGGGCCCTTATAGCGCCCCATCCAAGTTCTGGCAGGGAGGTTCTTGCAGCCGGGAGGGTGTGCACGCCAGGGTATTCATCTCCATGCTTAGTAACTCTTGCACTCCCGTTCTGCGAAATCTTGGGGATAACCTATTGAAATATCAATGCCCACTGGCTAATGGGCTCTTTTAGCACAGCGGGCTAAACAGTTGGCCTGTAATGTAGAATAAGACCAACAGCGCGGGTTAAATTGCCCTACCAACATCGCTGAACAGGCGTCGGAATGTTTGGACTAGGGGTTTTACACAGTAACTTCATTGAAGCCTACTTGTGACAATAAGTGGCTATTATTAAATTTCCTTTAATGGCCATGTTGTTGACACCAGAAACCAACCAGTCCCGCAACATATCTAACAAAGCGGCGCGACATTCGCAGGACTCGGCAATCCTCCGGAACCTGAATATGAACTCGGCCGGATTCCCCAGTGATCCGCTCTGGTGCGAAACTTGTAAAGTTGGACTTTTGTGGTCGGGCGGGTTAAAATGTTGTCCCACCAAAGTCACAACCTCATCAAAGGGTTTACTGTCAGGAGCAGCTGGGTGTGTAAGACTTCTTATCACAACAAATGTATTTGCCAGTCATGCAGCGCAGCATTAAATGCACCCAAACGCCCTAAAACAGCTCTGATGCAGCACAACAAAAACTTCCACCTGCATCGAATAAGAGCGTAGGGAGCTGGCTTCAGCAGCGTCGACAGCCATCCAATTTTAAGCCTCGTCGCCAAATTGGTATCGGTCACGAAAAATCGAGCATGAGTTTGCGGTGTCAAACAGAAAATAATTTTATTTAAAGCAATATTTACATTGCACCAGTAGTTCAGTTCATGTTCTTTTTGGAGCCCGCACCACACTTGCCAGCTCTATTTATAGAACTGAAAGCGAAACAATTTATTCCCCCTCTCATTGGGGTGCGCATATTCCCCAAGATGTGTGCGGCACTAATTTTCCAGAACCAATAGGATCCGGGCAGCATATAACATGCCCCATGTGACAGAACATTATCGGGAGGCACACTGGACAAAAGCGATGCATGTTCAATTTAATGATGCGAGACTTTACGGGTCTCAGAGTCATTCCTCAAAATGGCTCAGGTGGTTTGGCTTTTGCACATGATGACGAGACAATGAATTGGACGGGGATCGTGTCTCCGTGACGACGACGCAATGGCTTTGCGTCCTCTTAAAACACGGTCAATCATAGAATCCTGCAATGCAGAAGGAGGCATTCGACCCATGAAGTAGACTGAACCTCCCCAGGCCCATCCCCAGGCCCTATTTGATTATCCCATCTAAATATTTTACACTGAGGGAGAATTTAGAATGGCCAATCCACCGAACCCGCTGACGAGGGCAACGTGGAAATCCTTAGATACTAGATAGTGTACTGCAACAATTTTAAAACCACATCATTGTACTGGAGAAGATGATTTCTTCAATTCAATCCTTCGAACTGCCAAGTGTATTAGATGTGTCTCTGAGAAGCCACTTTTCAGGTAGGGAAACAAAGGATAACTGTCTGTACGATTCCTGAATTTGGGCTTTGTGGTGTTTTAATTAGAATGCCGGTAGCCCTCACTATAGCTTGTAAATAAATCCTAGTTTTAACTCCAAAAGTCTTTGGCTGGTCTGTTCATCTGAGACTGCGGGTAAAGTACACTACAATTGAATATCTTTACAATTTTTCCTTTACACCTGCACATCTTTGGACCGTGGGAGGAAACCGGGGCACTTTGGGGAAATCCACTCAGACACTCAGAGTCATCCGAAGTTCGAATGTAAACCGCTGTGAGGCAGCAGCCCAAACTATTCTGTCGCCCAATGAAGTAGAGACTGGGCTTATTCTCAACAATGAACGAAACAGGTCAACATCGCCCAATGAAAGCCTCCTTGGCAACCGGATGGATTGTTAAAAGGTTGAAATTCACATTCCTTCTTCAGCACACCCCATTATAGCCAAAAATGCACATTGTATAATTCATAGACGTTTCAGAAACAGGGTGCCCAAACTCCAAGGGCAGTGCGGCAGCATGGTGGTTAGTATTCTGGCTTACAGCACCAGGGTCCCAGGTTCGATTACCCGCTGGGTCACTGTCTGTGCAGAATCTGCACGTTCTCGCCGTGTCTGCGTCGGTTTCCCTCAGGTGCTCCGGATTCCTCCAACAGTCCAAATACGTGCAGGTTAGGTGGATTATCCATGCTAAATTGGCCTCAGTGTCCAAAATTGAGGTGTTATTGGATTAGGGGGATAGGATATCAGTGGAGGGCTTAAATGGGTCGGTGCAGACTCGATGGGCCGCATTACCTCCTTCTGCACTGTATATTCCATGTTCATTAAGAGTTTTACATCAATGTCAAATAGCAAAGGCTTTCTGGAAAACACAGGATTGAAAATAATAAGTATATGCAAGAACAAACACTTCGCGTCGAGGGCATACACATACGCACAGACACACACACGTACTGGCAGATACATATACAGACACATACATGCAGGCACAGGCACAAATGCACATACACACAATTATATACACGTACAGAAAAACTCTTAGAACACATACATTAACACACACACACGGAGAGTCACAGGCACATGGACACTCAGAGAGCCCGCTACACAAGCATACACTGTCATTGTATTGTCCAGTAACAGCAGTGACGAATTCATCAAGACATACTAGGCTGCGAACTGCAAGCACAATGTAGAAATCTTAGGCAGCAGTATATAGTATTCAAACGGCCCCATAAGATGTTAGTCTCGCAGTAACATAATTAGACGGCTTTTCAGACAAGAATCAAATACGACAGCGTATTTGTAGAAACAGCGTACCGAGGCAATTGGGAGGTTAATGTTGTCAACATATCCCTATGTAGAGAGTCAAGTGACCTGATAATAGCGAACAGAGCAGCGCCCAGAACACAGTAGGAAATTTGAACAAATATTTAATTGCCAGCAGTCTCGGAAGCAGAAAGGCCACTTTTACATCTGGCAGCCTCATCAGCGGAAAAACCAGATTTAATGTCTAGCAGCATCAGAACTAGAGGCCATTTGACATCAGTAGGCTCAGGAGCAGACGAGCCTGTTTACCAGCTCGATGCCTGAGGCCATTTTGCGACATGTCAAAGCCATTAAGTGTTAAAGCTTGGGCAGTCCACAAACCCTTGTAAAGGTGGCTTAAGTACATTCCGCCCCAAATGTGATTATCATCCCTGTATTTTGTGTTAACAACAAGCTTGTTTTACCTCACATGCGTATTTTATTTTAATGTTGTTGAGAAACGCCTATGGAGTTTGCGTGTCGTAGATATCTCCTGGAACAAGAGGTACACTCCACCGAGACTGGATGTGTTTAGAAATTCACACACCGCATCTTCTTAGCTCATGTGTATATGTTTATATCTAGTTGTCTTTTCTTTATTTTAATGAATATTGTTTCATAATAGTTACACGACGACTGGCGTTCTGATTTTCACTGGGCTTTGACTTATCTCCTCATACTACTCCAATCACAGTGTTCTGCACCCGCACAACACGTTATTCCAAATCAGGATACATTCGCAGATAACTTCAGTGTCCTCTGCGACATTTGGGAAACGGAACAAAATAAAACATTTAAAAAACCGTCATTTTTTAAAGCAGAGACGAGGAGAAACCTTCATCTTCCCTTGAATTCTACTTAACAGGACCCTATTCAACTTGTTGGTCACTGTTCCCTTAATTTCAGCCTTCACAGGACATTCTTTCTGTCCCAAATCCCTGGTTGTCTGAACTATATCTGGTTATTTTTAAAGCCGTCCTCCTTGTAGTCCCCTTGTCCTGTCGACATTTTCCGCTGGTAAAGCTGCGCGATGTTCACTCGCGGAATCCTCTACTTAGCTGCTAACTAATTCACGTAAACCTAAATTCTTAGTACCCTTCTACCTTTAAACCGTCACTGATTGCTAAGCAGAGGCTTGCTTTTCTCTCAAATTGTATTTACTCTTCATGTCGTAACTTCTCTAAGCATAATACAAGCATAGTTTCATTTGAAAGCAAACCTCCCCACCTCCACACATGCTGTCCAGCATGTGTCCAAATATTGCTTAACACTTCCGTACAGAGATACACGAAACTAATACCACTTAACACAATTCCTTATGTCTAATATTTAGTAATGCAAGGAAACTGCTGCAACAAAGCATTCATTTTTCTGACAACTCCCTCTTATGAAAGAAATAAGTCTATACAACCATGAAGATTTCTTCATACTGGTGTTGCATCCACTTTATCCGAACTTAACATCACAATTTTCTAAGCACGCAGCTTATTCCATCACACTGGTAAAAAAAATGTTACTTCAGAATTACACATGTCATCTTATATAATTATAATAATTCAACCAGAACACAGATAATAACGTGAACAACATCATCAGAATCTACGCATGTTGACACTGTCATAACTCAAATCTTTTGTTTCTTTTTCGCCTGATATCCGCTTTCAACTCAGAGCATAACCTTCCCTTTATAACGACAGTGGGATTATTTTTTCTTAACCCAACTTTTTAAATGTACATGTGGTGCATTCGCATTTCGATTTGCCACAGTCAAAATGCCATTCTGGTCTATTGACATCCAATTTAATTTCTTGCCAATGCATCTTACAACTGTTTCAAGAAGTTTTGAAGACGCTTCTTGCGTTCACTCTCAGTACCGTCATATTTTTGCTTTTCCTGTTCTTTAAACATTTCGTGACCTTTTTGTTTTTCAAATTCCATTCATAGGAGTTATTTTCAATTATGTTTGAACCATGCCATTCATTTCGTTTCTCTGAAGTTTCGTATTGTGTTCTAATCAGTGTACATTTATGCAACATTTTCGACCTATCTCAGATCAGGTCTCCACAGGTTTTGAATGTTTTTTGTCAAACGGTTCACGTATCTTTCTCCCAACTGCTATATATGCTGTATTATGACCGGCAAATAATTTTAAATCAGAATACCAGGTCAATGACGACAAATTTAATTTTACAAGTTCAGTGTCCTTGTTGATAATTCCTAATTTCCATTGTTTCAGGTATTTCAGTTGTATCCTCATTGCCCAGTCTTGTCTTTCATGCATCAGTAATATCAATGAATAGCCAATGGTGTTCCTTTGTTTAAGAAGGGTAGCAGAATACCCAATGTTGTTCCTTTGTTTAAGAAGGCTAGCAAGGATAAACCATGGAACTACAGGCCAGTGGTAGGGAAATTATTGGAGATAATTCATCGAGACACAATCTACTTCCATTTGGAAGCAAATGTACGTATTAGTGAACGGCAGCATGGTTTTGTGAAGGGGCGGTAGTGTCTCACTAACTTGACAGAGTTTTTTGAATATGTCACAAAGATGCTTGATGCAGGTAGGGCAGTGGATGTTGTATATATGGACTTCAGTAAGGCCTTTAACAAGGCCCCTCATGGTAGACTGGAACAAAAGGTGAAGTCACAGGGGATCAGGGTGGCAAGGTGGATACAGAACTGGTTAGGTCACAGAAGGCAGAGAGTAGCAATGGAAGGGTGCTTTTCTAATTGGCGGGCTCTGACTAGTGGTGTTCCGCAGGGATCAGTGCTGGGACCTTTGCTGTTTGTAGTCTATATACATTGTTTGGAGGAAAATGAAACTCGTCTGATTAGTAAGTTTGCAGACGACATGTAATTTGGTGGAATATCTGACAGTGGTGAGGACTGCCAGAGGATACAACAGGATTTAGATCGTTTGGAGACTTGGGTGGAGAGACGGCAGATGGCGTTTAATCCAGACAAATGTGAGTAATGCATTTTGGAAGGTCTAATGCACGTAGGGAATATACAGTGAATGGTAGAACCCGCAAGAGTATTGAAAGTCAGAGAGATCTAGGTGTACAGGCCCACAGGTCACTGAAATGGGCAACGCAGGTGGAGAAGACGGTCAAGAAGGCATACCGCATGCTTGCCTTCATTGGCCGGGGCATTGAGTATAAGAATTGGCAAGTCATGTTGCAGCTGTACAGAACCTTAGTTGGGCCGCAATTGGAGTATAGTGTTCAATTCTGGTCGCCACACCACCAGAAGGATGTGGAGGCTTTAGTGAGGGTGCAGAAGACATTTCCGATTATGTTGCCGAGTATGGAGAGCATTTGGTGTGAGGAGCGGTTGAATAAACTCGGTTTGTTCTCACGATGGAGGTTGAGGGACGACCTGATGGAGGTCTACAAAATTATGTGGCGCATAGACAGATTGGATACTCAGAGGCTTTTCCCCAGGGTAAAGGGGTCAATTACTAGGGGGCATAGGTTTTAGGTGCGAGACGCAATGTTCAGAGGAGATGTACCGGGCAAGTTTTTTACCACAGAGGGTTGTCTGTGCCTGGAACTCGCTGTCGGAGGAGGTGGTGGAAGCAGGAACAATGCTGACATTTCAGGGGCATCTGGTGAAATACATGAATAGGATGGGTCGTATGAAGAACGGTTGTTGACTCTGGGTCTGTACTCGTTAGAGTTTAGAAGGATGACGGGAGATCTTATTGAAACTTTTAGGATACTGCGTGGCCTGGATAGAGTGGACAAGGAGAGGATGTTTCCACTGTACGAAAAACTAGAAGTAGAGGACACAATCGCAGACTAAAGGGACGATCCTTTAAAACAGATATGAGGAGGACGTTCTTCCGAAAGAGGGTGGGAGTCTGTGGAACTCTTTGCCGCAGAAAGCTGTGAGTGCCAAATCACTGAGTGTCTTTAGGACAGGGATATATAGAGTTTGATCAACAAAGGGATCCGGGGTTTGGGACAGAAGGCAGGAGAATGGGGATGAAAAAAATATCAGCCATGATTGAATGGCGGAGCAGACTCGATACATGAGTGGCCTAATTCTGCAACTATGTCTTATTGCCTTATGGTCTTATGGCTCCAACTACTCCGTCGCCATTTGTTTTTCTTTCTCCTTCCTAACTTCTATCCCCTGGCTCTCCTTGTTTTATATGATGACAGAAAACTGTATAGTTCTGTTGATCAAATAGTTCTGCGACCTACCTGTTCATCATTTTTGACCTTTAACACGCATGTTAATAAACACAGGAACCGAATTTTTAGCTTGTTTCTACCACAATAATCGCTCGAACGACGTCGTATGTGCTCCCCACAAATAATCGCTGTATACAACGAGCAAAATCACCTTTATTTGACCTCTCATGTTACATTGTAATCTTGTCCCTTCCGGTTTCTTGCATTTCGAAATATTTGCCAGCATGCCTCAGGAACGAACTCATTTGCAGTCAGGATAGCTGTATTTACTGCAAAGTAATCTACCGATACCTGCTATGATAAAGATGAATTCACCAAATTGCATTTAAAAGTATTAACCAAATTTATTTCCGGCATTACATCTCCTTAGCTACCTGTTCAAAATAAATACAAAATGCTTCCACATGCATTTCCTAAAATTTTGTAAGTGCTTCGATCAATTTAAGCATTTCCACACAAGTTTCTTCCTCAATCTGGTCTGAAGTCCTTGCTTTTGAACACAGAACATAGAACATTACAGCGCAGTACGGGCCCTTCGGCCCTCAATGTTGTGCCGACACGTGAAACCATCTGAAGCCTATCTGACCTACACCATTCCATTTTCATCCATATGTCTATCCAGCGACCACTTAAATGCGCTTAAATTTGGCGAGTCCACTACTGTTGCAGGCAGGGCGTTCCACACCCCTACTATTCTCTGAGTAAAGAAACTGCCTCTGACATCTGTCCTATATCTACCACCCCTCAATTTAAAGCTACGTCCCCTCGTGTTGGGCATCACCATCCGAGGAAAAAGACTCTCACTGTCCACCCTATCTAACCCTCTATCTTATATGTCTCTATTAAATCACCTCTCAGCCTTCTCCTCTGTAACGAAAACAACCTCAAGTCCTTCAGCCTTTCCTCGTAAGACATTCCCTCCATACCAGGCAACATCCTAGTAAAGCTCCTCTGAACCCTTTCCAAAGCTTCCACATCCTTCCTATAATGTGGTGACCCGAACTGCACGCAGCACTCCAGGTGCGGCCGCACCAGAGTTTTGTACAGCTGCAGCATGACCTCGTGGCTCCGAAACTCAATCTCGCTACTGATAAAGGCTAGCACACCACAGGCCTTCTTAACAGCCGTATTAATTTGGGTGGCAACTTTCAGGGATTTATGTACCTGGATGCCGAGATCTCCCTGTTCATCTACGCTACCAAGAATCTTGCCATTAGCCCAGTACTCTGCATTCCTGTTACTCCTTCCAAAGTGAACCACCTCACACTTTTCCGCATTAAACTCCATCTGCCACCTCTCAGCCCAGCTCTGCAGCTTATCTATGTCCCTCTGTATCCTATAACATCCTTCAGCACTATCCACAACTCCAACGACCTTCGTCTCATCTGCAAATTTACTAACCCATCCTTCTACACCTTTTTCCAGGTCATTTATAAAAATGACAAACAGCAGTGGCCCCAAAACAGATCCTTGCGGTACACCACTAGTAACTGAATTCCAGGATGAACATTTGCCATCAACCACCACCCTCTGTCTTCTTTCAGCTAGCCAATTACTGATCCAAACCGCTAAATCAACTTCAATCCCATACTTCCGTATTTTCTGCAATAGCCTACAGTGGGGAACCTTATCAAACGCCTTACTGAAATCCATATACACCACATCAACCGCTTTACCCTCATCCACCTGTATAAACCCTATCTCTTATAACTTTTTCCAACATTTTACCCACAAACGAAGTAAGTCTCACAGGTCAATAAGTACCATTTAACTGCTGGCATTTTAACTTGGAACTCTCTCGCTTTGATTTTCTCTTGCAATTTCTTTCAATTTTCTTTTCCAAGTTTACTAATTTCCAATTCTTCCTATTTTGTGTTCCTTTTCCTGCACTTGTCTTTGTTTCCTTTGAAATTCTGTTTCAGCTAATTCAATTGCTTGTAGTTTGCGAGTACTTGGTACATCAGACACCTCTTGTAATTCTAAATGTTTCTCTATACTTTAAATACTCACAGTTGTCCTTAACTTATCATGTAGTACTAATTAGTATCCATGTGCCAATTGAGTAAAGTGACTCTTGGTTACTTTCTGTAAACCAATCAGAGTTGTATATTCAATCTTCAGGAAAGACTTGACAACTTCCAATGCCCGTTTGGATTTCTGTCCAATAGCTCACAGTATCTCCAATTCTTATGTCCAGTACCTAAGCTCCCCATTTCAACTTTTTTAATGTTCTCCAATGAAGAAATGTGCACCCTTCATCAGCGATAAGAATGAATACAGCCACTATGTACCTCCAATCCAAATGTACCCACAGGAAGGTGAAATTTAATTGGAGAGCATCGGTTTTAGTATGATCGAACAAAAATCAGATGAAACGTGCCAGGATAAGATGATCACACATTTAACGACACCCTCGTACATCCTTCGTGTTGTTCACTGCTCCTCGTTGCATTTACATACATCCATGCATCTGAGTGTTCTGAATCTGTAACCTCCCCAATTTCTACTCACTTCTACTCTATGTTTTCAATCAACTAAGCCATTTTACCACAATCTTTTATGCACCCATGCTTCTCTTGTGCGATATGGGAGTTCAGGGAAGTGTAGACTGTCCCTGGCTCCTTCGCATGGAAGACGTGAGTACAGCTGCAGCTCCTGGTACACAACTTGATGGCTCTGTATCTACGGATGGACTCTCTTTGGAGCACAGTAAGAAGTCTTACAACACCAGGTTAAAGTCCAACAGGTTTGTTTCAAACACGAGCTTTCGGAGCACGGCTCCTTCTTCAGGTGAAGGAGCCGTGCTCCGAAAGCTCGTGTTTGAAACAAACCTGTTGGACTTTAACCTGGTGTTGTAAGACTTCTTACTGTGCTCACCCCAGTCCAACGCCGGCATCTCCACATCATGGCTCTCTTTGGAGCATCCACGATGCTGAGGATGTTGCGGATCCCATGTTTAGTGAGTTGGCCACACATCAGATAAAGTGTAGTGAGGGAGAAAGGAAATGGGTGACCACCAGACAGAGGAAGAGTAGGAAGGCAGGGCAGGAGGCCTCTTCTGGTACCTCTCTCCGAAACAGGGATAACATTTTGGATACTGTTGTGGAAAATGGCTCACCGGGGGAAGGCAGCATGAGCCAGGTTCATAGAAGCGTGGCTAGTTCGGCTGCGCAGGAGGGTCGGAACAAGAGTGGTAGAGCTATAGTGATAGGGTATTCGATTGCAAAAGGAGCAGACAGGCGTTTCTGAGGATGCAAATGACACTCCAGGAAAGTATGTTGCCTCCTGGGTGCAAGGGTGCTAGATGTCTGAGACAGGCTGCAGGACATTCTAAAGGGGGAGGGTGAACCCGCAGCATTCGTGATGCATATTGGCACCAATCATATAGGTAAACAACGGGATGAGGTCATACAAGCTGAATTTAGGGAGTTAGGAAATAAACAAAAAAGTTGGACCTTGAAGGTAGTAATCTCGGGGTTGCAACCAGTGTCACGTGCTAGTCAGAGGAGGAATGACAAGATAGATAGATGAATGCGTGGCTTGAGAGATGGTGAAGGAGAGAGGGATTCAGCTTATTCGGACATTGGAACCGGTTCTGGGGGTTTGGGGCCATTACAAATCGATCGGTCTACACCTGGAATAACTGGAACCGACGTCCTTGGGTGGTTATTTGCTAGCGCTGTTGGCGAGGGTTCAACCTGATATGGCAGGAAATGGGAACCAATGCAGGACGTGAGATGGCATTAAAGAGGGAATATAAACAAAAGCTAGTAAGGAGAATACTGGAAGGCAGGTAAACAGATTCAACTGGTTAGTATGGCACGGAACATAGCATTAGGTCAGCGGTAGGATTAGCTAAGGGAGAGCTTGAGAAGCACGGTAGCATAATGGTTAGCACAGTTGCATAACAGCTCCAGGGTTCCAGGTTCGATTCCTGGCTTGTGTCACTATCTGTGGCGTAGTCTGCACATTCTCCCGTGTCTGCGTGGGTTTTCTCCGGGTGCTCCGGTTTCCTCCCACAGTCCAAAGGTGTGCAGGCTAGGTGGATTGGCCATGCTAAATGCCCTCAGTGTCCAAAAACGTTGGTATGGGTCACTGTGTTACGGGGATAGGGTGAAGATGTAGGCTTGGGTGGGGTGCTCTTTCAACGGCAGGTGCAGACTCGATGGGCCGGAAGGCATCCGACTGCGCTGTAAATTCTATGATCTATGAGACTAAGACAAGTAAGATTAAGAGGATGAACAGGCAAGGAATAGTTGTTTAACACAGCGAAGCTCTTGAGCTGAAGTGCATTACTTTCAATGAGTATATCAGGGAAGGCAGATACATTTAGAGCTTGGATTCGTACGTAGAAATATGATGTTGTTGCTCTTACAGAAACTTGGTTGAAAGAGGGACAGCATTGGGAACTAAACATTCCAGGATTTCGCTGCTTCAGGCAGGATGGAAGGGCGTAAAAGAGGTGGGGAAGTTTCATAATTGGTTGAGGAGAATATAACAGCTGTGATGTGGGAGGACCCTTTGGAGGGGTCAGGTATGGAGGCAATATGGGTAGAGCTCAGGAATAGAAATGGCGTTGGCACAATGTGTGGTATTTACTACATACCTAACAGTCATCAGGAGATAGAGGAGCAGATACGCAGACTGATAATGGAAAGATGCATAAACAATAGGGTTGCTGTAGTTCGTGATTTTAACATTCCCTTTTTTGATTGGGACACATTAGCTGCCAGAGGCATGGATGGAGAAAAATTTGTATGGAGCGTCGAGGATGGTTTCTTGAAACAGTTAGCTCACTGGGCTAAATCGCTGGCTTTTAAAGCAGACCAAGCAGGCCAACAGCACGGTTCGATTCCCGTAACAGCCTCCCCGGACAGGCGCCGGAATGTGGCGACTAGGGGCTTTTCACAGTAACTTAATTGAAGCCTACTCGTGACAATAAGCGATTTTCATTTCAATATGTAAATAGCATAACACGGGAAAGGGTCATATTGGATCTGGTGCGGGTGAAGTGCTCAGCCAGTTGATCAGTAGGAGATAATTTCTGGTACAGTGTTCATAATTCTGCAAGTTTGAAGCTGTGTATGGATAAGGGCAAGAGTGGTGCTCTAGTGAAGGTGCTCGACCTGGGTAGGCGATTTACAACTACCTTCGGCAGGATGTGGAGAATGTTGACTGGGCGACGCCGTTCGAGGGAAAATCCGGTATGTATCCGGTATCAGTTGATTGGTGGACAGTTGAATACAGTAACACAGTGGTTAGCACAGTTGTTTCACAGCTTCATGGTACCAGGTTCCATTCTCTGCTTGGGTTACTGTAAGTGCAGAGTCTGCACGTTCTGCCCGTTCCTTCGTGGCTTTCCTCCGGGTTTCCTTTTCCTCTCACAGTCCACAAATGTGCAGGTTTGGTGGATTGGCGATGCTAAATTGCTCTTACTGTCTAAAAAGATTAGATGGGATTAGTGGATAAGGGGGATATGTTTGAAGTGTGGACTTAAGTGGGATGCTCTTTCCAAAGGCCAGCGCAGACTCGATGGGTCGAATGGCCTCCTTCTGCATTGTAAATTCACTGATTCTATGATTAGAATTCAGGACCGGTATGTACCTGTGAATGTGAGGATGAGTGATAAGGGTGGCATTACAGGGAACCCTGAATAACGAGGGATATTATGAACCTTGTCAAGATGAAAAATGAAATATTCTTAAAGTCTTAAAGGCCGAGGACAGATGAAGTCCTTGAAGAATATCAAGAAAGTTGGAAGGAACTTGAGGTCGGAGTTCTGATGGCTAAAAGGGGTCGTGAAATGTCATTGGCAAACAGGATTAAGGATAATCATAAGGTGTTTTATACATATATAAAGAGCAAGAGGGCAGCCAGAGAAAGGATTGGTCCATTCAAGGATATTGGAGGGAATCTATGTGTGGGATCATGTGAAATGGGCGAGATACTAAATAAATACTTTCCATCAGTATTCACCAAAAAGAAGGACTTGGTGGATGAGTGGTCTAGGGTCGAGGGTGTAGATATTCTGAGCCATGTGGATATTCATAAAGAGGAGGTGTTGGGAAACTTATAAAGAATTAAATTAGACAATTCCCCAGGGCCTGGTGGCATCTGCCCCAGAATACTGAGGGAGGCATGGGAGGAAATTGCTGGGGCCTTGACAGCAATCATTGTATGTTCATTGGCTACAGATGAACTTCCTGAGGTCTGTAGAGTAGCTCATATTCTTTCATTGGTTAAGAAGCGCAGCAGGGCTCATCAAGGGAATTATAGGCCGGTGAGCCTTATGTCAGTGGGAGGAGAATTATTAGAAACGTTTCTTAGAGACATGTTTTACTCACATTTGGAAACAAATTGACTCACTGTTAATGGACAGCATGAGTTTGTGAAGGGGAGTTCGTTCCGCACTAATTTGGTCGAGATATTCGAGTAAGTGACAAAGATGATAAATGAGGGCAAGGCAGTAGGTATTGTATACAAGGACTTCAGAAAATCCTTTATCAAGGCACATCATGGTGGACTCGTGCAAAAGATAAAGTCACATGGGCTCAGACAACAGTTGGCAGTTTGGATACAGAACTGACTTGGACACAAAAGACAGAGGGTAGCATTGTGTTGGTGCCTTTCTCACTGGAAGGCTGTGTCTAGCCGGGTTACACAAGGATCAGTCTGCGGCCTTTGTAGTTCATAGTGTATATAAATTATTTTGAAGAAAATGAAGCTTGTCTAATAAGAAATTTCGCAGACAAGACAAAAATTGGTGGAGTTGCGGAAAGAGAAGACGTTGTCAGAGGATCTAACAGGGTATAAACTGCTTGGAGTCTTACACTATAAACGGTAGCACTCTAGCGAATGCTGTCAGGCAGAGAGATCTGGGCTTACATGTCCACCGATCACTTGAAGTGTCAAAACATGCGGATAAGCTGGTCCAGAAGGCACAAGGTATGCTGCCCTGCATCGCTCGAGACATTTCATATAAAATGGGCAAGTCATGTTGCAGCTGTACACGACCTCAGTTCTGCCTCATTTGAAACGTTGTGTATGATTCTAGTCCCCACACTACCAAGACGTGGATGCTTTGCAGAGGGTACAGAAAAGGTTTACTCGGATGTTGCATGTTATGAAGGGCATTAACTATGAAGAGAAGTTTGATATAATAGGTCTGTTCTCTTTGGAATGATGGAGGTTGAGAGGCGACCTGATAGAGGTCGACAAGATTATGAGTGGCAAGGACAGAGTGGAGTGTCAGATGATCTTTCCGAGGGTTGTAGAGTCAAGTACTAGTGAACGTAGGTTCAACGTGCGTGGAAAAAAGTTTAGAACAGATGTGCGAGATAAGTGTTTTAAAGAAACGGTGATAAATATATGGAACACGTTTCTTGGGGGAGGTGGTGGAAACAGGTACGATTGTGGCATTTAAGGGGCATCCGGAAACATCTATGACGAGGGTGTGAATGGAAGGATACAGACTCTGTAAGTGCATATGGTTTTAGTTGAGGCAGGTATCACTGTCGGCGCAGGCTTGGACGACTGAAGAGCATGTTCATGTGCTCTATTGTTCTTTGTGCATTCTTCTGGACTCAAGGAATGGTCTCAATTAGTGTGTTCAATTAGCGACATTTTGCAAGTGTTATATTAAAGTGTTAATGGTACAATAGCTCACCACAAGTGACGTTACTGTCGAATAGCAGTAATTTCAGTTAAAGTAATGCTATCTCGGGTAAATCCTAAAAATATCACCGTTTTAATTGTTATTTCAACGCATTTTTATTCATTTTTAATTTTCACAAAATTAAGTTAAGAAAACATATGCAGAAAGATGAGGCACATTGACAGTAAACTTCAAGTGGCCATTTAACAAAATAGATGTTAAATCGCCGTTAACTAAATCGACGTTAGCCCCTGGTACTAAAACAAAGCACGGGTGTGTTTGAGGCAACAAAGTCGTCGTGGCAGCATCCATTGTTTTTTTCGTTCCTCAGTAACTTTTAGACCTCTCTACTTTCTTCTGTTGGGTGAATTTCCCCTTTCTCCCTCCCTCTATTCCCCTCTTTACACCCTCCCCCAAAAAAACACTTAGTTGCTGGTCACATACAGGTCCGCAAAGAGGCTGTTGAATTGCCTCCATGTGAGGTGAAATCCTTCTTCCGATCATCTGACGGCGAATTTTATTTTCTTCTATTTGATGGACTCGGCTAGGCCGGACAGCCAGTCCGTGATTGTGATTGTTGCAGCCAAGTCAACCAGAATTCACGGGAAAGGGTCACAGATGAATGGGCTACCACGTCTGCCCCTCTCCCCCAAAATCTCTGCTGTTCTCACACCCCGAATACCGTTACCATTAGGATTGGATCCACCCTCACACACAACCCAGGACATGGCTTCAAAAAGGTGGTCCAGTGTCTGACAAGTTAGTTTCATACCCAGATCATTTGGTTCTGGTTTGCTTTGTCTCCCTGGCACCGCTCCTATTTGTCCTCATCTCTTGGAAGAACCCGCTCATGCATGATCTCATCAAGTGCAGCCTGTGTACCTTCAGTTGCATTGCGCTCAATCCTGCGCCTGAGGAGGTGGAGTTCACCTGATACAGTCCTTCCATCCATAATCCACTCCCTATCCACATGTCAAGCTCCTCCACCCATCTTTTCCATGTCTCGTAGAGTGGCTCCCTACCTCCTCTAGCATTCGTCCGACACATGTCAGCGTCGTTAATTCATCCGGTACTAGCAGTCTGCCCACTACGAAATGTCCGGGTAGTTGGGGGAATGTCGCGTTCTCCTTGCAGAGGAAGTTCCACAGATGCAGGTATTGGAGCTCATTCTCTATCGGCAGCTGGAGCTTTTCTGTTCGCTCCCTCAAGGTGTGCTACCCTGCATTACCTCAACATTAAGGTCCCCATCGGACTCTCTCTGAGTATTGAAGGCGGCGCCTATTGTTGCTGGCATTAAGTTATTTTTATCCAGATGGTGGCCATCGCGGATCTTGCACCTAGATTGAAATTTTGCCTGAGCTGGTTCCAGGTCCTTACCATATGTACCACACCTGGTTTCTCAAGTCTTTGGTTCTGGGAAATCGGAATGGGGCCGTGGCCGGTGCTCGGAGGGATGTTCCCATAAAGCAGGTCTCCCATGTAGGAGGACCGTCCCCGAGGTCGTTACTGTAAAGGATGACCTTTTGTTGAACAAAATGGCCAACCCCTCGTCTTTGTGTCGTGTCGTGCCTCATATGTCTATCCTCCTCAGTTTTCCTCACCCTCAGTCTGTGCGTCTCCCTCAGTTCTATCTGTCGAAGGTAGATTATGTCGGCCCTCAGTCTTTTTTGATGGGGGAAAACTCTGGATCATTTCACCCCTCACGTTGTCGGTGACAATTCTGATGGTGGTTCCCCCTGGGAGCAGCCCTGTTTGTTGCTGGCACAGTTGACCTCCTCCCATTCTCGTCTCTAAGTACAGTTGCGCTCTCCCCTCTTTGAATCGTGTACGTTGATGGAATATAGAGAGCGAAAGTTAAGAGCTCCTGATTGGCTTTAATTATTGCTTTTCATGTCCAATCTTTCGATCGATCTCGTTCACTGCCTCTGGCTTGCTGAAATCATGTTCTTTGTTGTTGGAAATGACCCATAGTCTCGCCTGATACAAAATGCCTAATCTAACATTACTTATATCAAACGCCAATTTGGCCCTGTGAAACTCCGCCCGGCGCATGGCCAGGTCGGCTCCGACGTGTTGGTAACTGCGGATTGTGTAACATTTCCACCTGCATAGAATCATATAATTTACAATGAAGAAGGTGGCCATTCGACCAATCCAGTCTGCCACGCCTCTTGGAAACAGCACCTTGCCCAAGCCCACACCTCCCCGTAACCTAGTAGCCCATTCTCCCCACCCCACCACACCTTTTTGTACACTAAGGGCAAAGTGACTTGGCTAATCCACCTAGCCTGCACATCTTTGGACTGTGGGAAGAAACCAAAGCACCCGGAGAAAACAACGCAGGCAGGGGGAGAACATGCAGACTCCGCACAGACAGTGACTCAAGCCGGGAATCGAACGTGTGACTCTGGAGCTGTGAAGCAACTGTGCTAACCACTATGCTGCTCTGCTGCCCACGACTGGGTGCTCCTCATCCTGTTTGGCACCCGCTCTTTTTCCTGGAATTTGTGCAGTTTCGCGCGATTGTCGCCCTTGTTAGTTCTCCTGACTTTGGTTTTTTTTTGCAATAACCCCCCCCCCCCCCCCCCCACCCACCAACCCCCCCCCCCCCACCACCCCGGGGATGGACGAAGTCTTCCTTCTCTGACCAGTTTCCCGTGCACATTGCGATGTATTCCGTCGGTTTCCTGTAGTCTTGGCCCTCTGGTAGCCAGACAGTCCGCACGTTCTGTCGACGGGACTTTTTCCCCTAATCGTCAACATTCCCCGGAAGCATGTTTTGGGTCGTTGCCGACCTTGCCCCTTCTGCTTCGAGTGAGGCAATCCGGTAATCCTGGTGGGTGGCCGCTCCGTCCAGTTACGGACCGTCGGGTGCCGCCTCTCCAGTCTCCGCTCCGTTCTATATATGCCTCCTTTATGTGGACCATTGCGGTTTCTGTTGCCGACATCACGGCCACAGAAGGTCGTCTTTCATTTGGGCTCTGTGTTTATGCAGCTCTGTCGACAGAAGGCCCACCCTTTACTCCATCGACGGGTGGGCCGGCACTTGTGTTGATGAGCTTGCTTGATCCGCCATGCTGCACTCTCCTTCGTCCCAGGTGTCTCCTCGTTCTGAGGATTTGTGTCTTTCTTTCCAGACTTTTCTCGCTTTTTTGGCTGCGCGGCTGGTTTGACGCAACTCCGGTCAGTTGGGTGTTAGTAGGGGGAGAAATCGGGGGATTTGTGAATGTTTCTGTATCCTTTTGACGAGTTACAAGGGCTCGGTTGGAAGATCCCAAGACAGAACCACCTTTCGTACCGTCGATTTGCTAATGGCTGCCATTGAAATATAATATCCTACTTAACATGTGAATAGAGTAAAAAGAGGGGGGCACCAGGGCATCTCATGAACGCGAAGGAGTACATCACAGAATAAGGAGACTGAACAGTATTCGAGGCGAATCAGTGGGCGAGGCGCATGAGCGGGCAGATGAGGGAGAATGATAGAAGTACTTTGAATGGAGGACCGCAAAGATTGAGAGCCTCAGAGGAGGGGTGTATGGATTGGGGAGAAGTAGAGGGAGGATAGAAGGGCAGTTACAACAGGTTGCACATAGAGACATCTGGGAAGAGGAAGGCAATGGAGGCCTCCTTGGATGGCCCACTGACAAAGGTAAACCCAATCGTGCAGCGTCACGTCAACGAGGTACTTATGGCTGACCCTATAGTAGAGTGGGGCAGAAGAACTCTATCAGAATAGTCACCTAACATTAATTCCATTATTACACTGTCGAAGTCAGACTGCTAAAGATTACTCAGTGAAGCAAATTTAAGTTACTAATTAAATGACGCAATGCCATTTAGAGGGGCGTAGTGCTCTGACAGTGAGATGTGACAGGTCCGAGAGGCTTCCAGCATCCCGGCTGGCGTCACCTGCAGAAAGTGAACACAACAAGAGCTCCTCACAGACCGCATGGGTCGGCTGGAGCAGCAGTGGATGCACTTAGGAGCATGCAGGAGGTGCAAAGCATCATAGATACAGTTATATAAATATGTTCACACCCAAGGTACAGGCAGAGAAATGGGTGACCACCAGAAGGGGCAGGCAGTGAGTGCAGGAATCCCCTGTGGTTGTCCCCCTCTCGAACAGGTATACCCCTTTGGATGCTGTCAGTGAGGATAGCCTATCAGGGTAAAACATCAGCAGCCAGAGCAGTGACACCACGGCTGGCTCTGATGTTGAGCAGTGAGGGTCAAAGCGCAGAGGTCCCATAGTTATAGTGGACTCTATAGTCAGGGGCACAGATAGGCACTTCTGCGGACGTGAAATAGACTCTTGAATGGTATGTTGCCTCCCTGGTGCCAGGTTCCAGGATGTCTCCAGGAGTTGGGGAGTTGGGGACCAAGGGCAATGTGTCCAAGTTTGCAGATGACACTAAGATAAGTGGTAAAGCGAAAAATGCAGAGGATACTGGAAGTCTGCAGAGGGATTTGGATAGGTTAAGTGAATGGGCTCGGGTCTGGCAGATGGAATACAATGTTGACAAATGTGAGGTTATCCATTTTGGTAGGAATAACAGCAAACGGTATTATTATTTAAACAATAAAATATTAAAGCATGCTGCTGTTCAGAGAGACTTGGGTGTACTAGTGCATGAGTCACAGAAGGTTGGTTTACAAGTGCAACAGGTGATTAAGAAGGCAAATGGAATTTTGTCCTTCATTGCTAGAGGGATGGAGTTTAAGACGAGGGAGGTTATGTTGCAATTGTATAAGGTGTTAGTGCGGCCACACCTGGAGTACTGTGTTCTGTTTTGGTCTCCTTACTTGAGAAAGGACGTACTGGCGCTGGAGGGTGTGCAGAGGAGATTCACTAGGTTAATCCCAGAGCTGAAGGGGTTCGATTATGAGGAGAGGTTGAGTAGACTGGGACTGTACTCGTTGGAATTTAGAAGGATGAGGGGGGATCTTATAGAAACAATAAAAATTATGAAGGGAATAGATAGGATAGATGCGGGCAGGTTGTTTCCACTGGCGGGTGACAGCAGAACTAGGGGACATAGCCTCAAAATAAGGGGAAGTAGATTTAGGACTGAGTTTAGGAGGAACTTCTTCACCCAAAGGGTTGTGAATCTATGGAATTTCTTGCCCAGTGAAGCAGTTGAGGCTCCTTCATTACATGTTTTTAAGGTAAAGATAGATAGTTTTTTGAAGAATAAAGGGATTAAGGGTTATGGTGTTCGGGCCTGAAAGTGGAGCTGAGTCCACAAAAGATCAGCCATGATCTAATTAAATGGCGGAGCAGGCTCGAGGGGCCAGATGGCCTACTCCTGCTCCTAGTTCTTATGTTCTTATGTTCTTATGTCTCCGAATGAGTAACGGGAATCCTGAAGGCGGAGGGCAAACAGGGAGAGGCTGTTGTTGTGTATATAGGTACTAACGACATAGTCAGGAAGAAGCATGAGGTCCTGCAGCAGGAGTTCTGGAGATAGAGAGACAGTTAAAAGACAGGATCTCCAGGGTTGTAATCTCGGGTTTACTCGCTGTGCCACGTGCCAGTGAGGCTAGAAATCAGAAGCTGGAGCAGCTAAACACGTGGCTAAACAGCTGGTGTTGGAAGGAGGGTTTCCCTTCTCTGGACCACTGAGAGCTCTTCCGGGGCAGGTGTAGCCTCTCTTGGAAGCATCTAAACTGGAGAGTAATAAATATCCAGGCCGCGACGTTTGCTAGTGTGACACGAGAGGGTTTAAACTAGTACGGCTGAGGGTTGGGTACTGGAGCAATAGGCCAGAAGTTGAAAGCATTGAGGGAGAACGAGAGAATACGGCCAGGATGGCTCTGAGGAAGAGCAGACAGGGAGATGTTGTTGAAAGCAGCGGGTATGGTGGCCTGAAGTGCATATGTTTAATGCAAGAAGAATTACGAATAAGGCATATGAATCTTGGATTAGAACTTGGAACAATTATGTTGTTGACATTACAGAGAGCTGGTTGAGGGAAGGACAGGATTGGCAGCTAAACGTTCCAGGATTTAGAGGTTTCAGGCGGGAGAGAGGGGGTTGCAAAAGGGGTGGCGGAGTTGTGCAACTGGTAAGGGAGAATATCACAGCTGTACTATGGGGGGACACCTCAGAGGGCAGCGAAGCTATATGGGTAGTGTTCAGGAATAAGAAGGGTGCAGTCACAATGTTGGGGGTTTACTACAGGCCTCCCAACAGCCAGCGGGAAGTAGAGGAGTAGATAGGTAGATAAATTTTGGAAACGAGTAAAAACAACAGGGTTGCTGTGATGGAAGACTTCAACTTCCCCAATATTGACTGGGACTCACTTAGTGCTAGGGGCCTGGACGGGGCAGAGTTTGTAAGGAGCATCCAGGAAGGCTTCTTAAAACAATATGTAGACAGTCCAACTGGGGAAGGGGCTGTACCGGACCTGGTATTGGGGAATGAGCCCGGCCAGGTGGGAGAAGTTTCAGTAGGGGAGCATTTCGGGAACAGTGACTACAATTCAGAAAATTTGAAAGTGCTGGTGGAGAAGGATAAGAGTGGTTCTAGGGTGAAAGTGCTAAATTGGCGGAAGGGTAATTATAACAATATTAGGCGGGAACTCAGTATCCTAGCTTTGGATAGATGTTTGAGGGTAAACCAACATCTGACAGGTGGGAAGCTTTCAAATTGTCAGTTGAAAGTAATTTAGGACCGGCATATTCCTGTGCGGAAGAAATAATATACACCAAATTTCGTGAACCCTTGGATAACGAGAGATATTGTGGGCCTCGTCAAAACGAAGGAGGGATTTGTCATGGCTAGAAGGCTGGGAACAGACGAAGCCTGTGTGGAATATAAGAAAAGTAGGAAGGAACTTAAACAAGGAGTCAGGAGAGGTAGAAGAGGTCACGAAATGTCATTAGTAAATAGGGTTAAGGAAAATTCCAAGGCTTCCAGTGATGTCCTGGAGGACTGGAGACTAGCCAGTGTTGTTCCGTCGTTTAAGAAGGGTAGGAAGGATAGTCCATGGAACTACAGGCCGGTGAGCCTTGCGTCAGTGGTAGGGAAATTACTGGAGAGAATTCTTCGAGACAGGATCTACTACCATTCAGAAGCAAATTGACGTATTAGTGAGAGGCAGCATGGTTTTGTGAAGGGGTGATTCTGTCTCACTAACTTGATAGCGTTTTTCGAAGAAGTCACAAAGACGATTGATACAGGTAGGGCAGTGGATGTTGTCTATATGGACTTCAGTAAGGCCTTTGACAAGGTCCCTCATTGCAGACTGGTACAAAAGGTAATGTCACACGGATCAGGGGTGAGCTGGCAAGGTGGACACATAACTGGTTAGGTCATAGAAGGCTTTTAAAATTGGAGGGCTGTGACTGGTGATGTTCCGCAGAGATCAGTGCTGTTCGTAGTATATATAAATGATTAGGAGGAAAATGTAACTGGGTTGATTAGTAAGTTTGCAGACTACACAATGGTAAGTGGAATTGCGAATAGCGATGAGGACTGTCAGAGGGTACAACAGGATTTAGATCGTTTGGAGACATGGGCGGAGAGATGGCACCTCAAACCTTTGCCCCCTAGTCATTGACCCCTCTACCCTGGGGAAGAGCCTCTGACTATTCAGAGACTTGCGCGGAGAGATGGCAGATGGTGTTTAATCCGCTCTAATGCGGGTTAATCCACTTCGGAATGTCTAATACAGGTAGGGGATATACAGTGAATGGTAGAACACTCAAGAGTTTTGAAAGTCAAAGAAATCTAGGTGTACAGGTCCACAGGTTACTGAAAAGGGCAACACAGGTGGAGGTAGTTAAGAAGGCATAAGGCATGCTTGCCTTCATTGGCCGGAGCATTGAGTATAATAATTGGCAAGCCATGTTGCAGCTGTGTAGAACCAAAGTTAGGCCACACTTGGAATATAGTGCTCAATTCTGGTCGCCACACGACCAGAAGGATGTGGAGGCTTTAGAGAGTGTGCAGAAGAAATTTACCAGGATGATGCCTGGTATGGAGAGAAGTAGCTATGAGGAGCGGTTGAATAAACTCGGTTTGTTCTGACAGGAGTGACGGAGGTTGAGCGGTGACCTGATCGAAGTCTACAAAATTATTCAGAGGGTAGAGGGTAGAGGGGTCAATGACTAGGGGGCATAGGTTTAAGGTGCGAGGGGCAAGATTTAGAGGCGATGTAAGGGGCAAGTTTTTTACACAGAGGGTCGTGGGTACCTGGAACTTGCTGCCAGAAGAGGTGGTGGAAGCAGGGACGATAATAACATTTAAGAGGCATCTTGACAAATACATGTATAGGATTGGAAGAGAGGGATACGGACCCAGGAAGTGTAGATGATTTTAGTTCGAACGGGCAGCACGGTCGGCACGGCCTTGTGCTGTACTTTTCTTTGTTATTTGAATGTAGAACTCAGAGACACAGCCAAATCCCAACTCAAAATGAACATGAAGCCCAAAGCGACAGCCGTGCTCCACCAATGACAATGAAATCACTGAAGCCCTTTGATAATCCATAACATTTCTTCAAGGGAAACTGCCATGACACCTCCCGCCAAGAAAAAAGCATGAATTTAAAAGGTGGTTTCATTTTTCACCTTTTCACTTTACTTGAAGAAAATTCACAATTAATGTACTATTTTTGAACAAGGAAAACACGCAATCATTAATAATAATGCAGTTCATTTTACGTCTTCTTTGTCCACCATTGTACTTCCTTCTCTTCATCATATTTGTGACAAAGCATCGGCTATCACGTTTTCTCCTTCTGCTACATGTATAGTTTTTAAATGAAAGGACTGTCAAAATAAAAAATCGAAACAGTTTGGCATTGTTATTCCTGAATCGCTCCAAAATCGTTAATGGATGATGATCAGTATACTTAATTGTTTCAGACGAATTGTTGGTAACATTAATCTGAAACTGTTGCGAATCCAGCACAAAGCTCAACATCTCTTTCTCAATCGTTGAATACTTCCTCTGGTCACCCAGGTTGAGAGGGTTGTTACGAAGGCGTATGGTGTGTTAGCTTTTATTGGTAGAGGATTTGAGTTTCGGAGCCATGAGGTCATGTTGTAGATGTACAAAACTCTGGTGCGGCCGCATGTGGAGTATTGTGTGCAGTTCTGGTCGCCACATTACAGGAAGGATGTGGAAGCATTGGAAAGGGTGCAGAGGAGATTTACTAGGATGTTGCCTTGTACGGAGTGAAGATCATATGAGGAAACGATGAGGGACTTACGGCTGATTTCGTTAGAGAGAAGAAAGTTATGAGGTGACTTAATTGAGGCATACAAGATCATCAGAGGATTAGATAAGGTGGACAGTTTTTTCCTAGGTTGGTTATAGACAGCACGAGGGCGATTAGCTTAAAATTGAGATGGGGTAGATATAGGACAGATGTCAGAGGTAGGTTCTTGACTCAGAGAGCAGTAAGGGCGTAGAATAACCTGCCTGCGACAGTAGTGGGCTCGCCAACATTAAGGGCATTTAAATGGTCATTGGATAAATATATTGATGAGCAGGGAATAGTGTAGATAGGCTTTAGAGTGGTTTCACAGGTTGGCGAAACAACCAAGGTCCAAGGGGCCTGTACTGCGCTGTAATGTTCTATGTTCTTTGTTCTATGTATCTCCCTTTATCTTCCTTTCTCCCACATGTCGTATTCAAGCTGCTTTAATTCTTTTTCATGTTCAAGGTGCTTGAACTTGAATTCAATTCTAGCCATTTCCAATGATTCTGACTGTGTCTCACGCAGTTTTCAGTGTTCAGCTACCGCCGCAATTAAAATTTTTTTTGTATTTTGTTAGGCAATGTTAACTGCAATGCTTTTTCGAAATCTAAAAACCTTCTATTAGACGCTGTTTTTAAGGTACTGCATGTTACCTTCTCCACCCCAAAAACGTCTGAGCCTCTGCAAGACGCATTGTCCACAACACACTTACGACTTAAACTGGAATACGACACCTGAAAGGCAAACACAAATGTGCTCACCCCTGACTGTCATTAGGTTCACTAATCCAGTCCATCACGTAAGATGGGCTTTGATCGCACGAACCTCCAATTTGTCACGGGCAAGGGTCTATAAACATCCAAAGTATATCATGGAGTTCAACTAAACTACAACTGTTTACAGATTTTGGTCATGAGGAGCACAAGGGTTCAGGAGTTATTCAACAGAGGCCTTAAACACTTTTAAAGAAAAACAAAGTTTATTGTACGAATTCACTTGACATTTTTATGAACACACACATTACGCATTTTTTTATCAACTACAGATACCCTGACAGATACAGTTCTCTAACCTACCCCTTAAGAAGTTCCCTTAACTGTTCCAATCTATACGCTCAATGGAAGAGTCGTGGGGAAAATTGTTGGACAGAGAGATCTGGGAGTTCAGGTCCATTGTACCCTGAAGGTGGCAATGCAGGTCGATAGAGTGGTCAAGAAGGCACACAGCATGATTGCCTTCATTGGACGGGGTATTGAGTGCAAGAGTCGGCAGTTCATTTTACAGTTGTATATGACTTTGGTTAGGCCACATTTGGAATACTGCGTGGAAGTCTGGTCGCCACATTACCAGAAAGATGTGGATGGTTTAGAGATGGTGCAGAGGAGGTTCACCAGGATGTTGCCTGGTATGGAGGGTGCTAGCTATGAAGAAAGGTTGAGTAGATTAGGATTGTTTTCGTTGGAAAGTCGGAGGTTCAGGGAGGACCTGATTGAGGTCTACAAAATTATGAGAGGAATGGACAGGGTGGATAGCAACAAGATTTTTCTAAGAGTGGGGGTGTCAATGACAAGGCGGCACGATTTCAAGGTGAGAGGGGGAACGTTTAAGGGAGATGAGCGTGGGATGTTTTTTACGCAGAGGGTGGTGGGTGCCTGGAATGCTTTGCCAGCGGAGGTGGGAAAGGTGGGCACGATAGTATCATTTAAGATGCAGCTAGACAGATATATGAACGGGCGGGGAACAGAGGGAAGTAGATCCTTGGAAAATAGGCGACAGGTTGAGATAATGGATCCGGATCGGCGCAGGCTTGCAGGGCCGAAGTGCCTGTTCCTGTGCGGTAATATTGTTTATTCTTTAATCAGCGAACAACATACATGAAGCAGAAAACCCTTTTACCAACACTGCACATTTTAGTTCCATCCAGAAAATATTTATCTCTGTTCAATTATCAAATGATCTGGGGATATATTTTGACATGCGGGGAGATTGAGAGACAAGACAGGCTTCTCTGAATCGAGCTTCCGAATGTAAAACGAATGTAAAACTCAGCGCCACAGCCCAACTACAGCATCACAATGACATCACTGCCGCCATTTGATAATACAAAACATTTCTTAAAGGGACACTCCATGACACTATATTATCAGAAAAGTACTTCTGGGGCTGCACACTCGCACAGTGGCTAGCACTGTTGCTTTAGAGTTCCAGGGTTCCAGGTTCGACTTCCAGCTTGGATCATTGTGCTGAGTCTACATGTTCTCCCTATGTCTGTGTGGATTTCCGACGGGGGCTCCAGTTTCCTCACACAAGTTGCGTTAGGTAATTTGGGCATTGTCTCTCTGTCTACCCGAACAGGCGCCGGAATGTGGCGTTGAGAGGCTTTACGCAGTAACTTCATTGCAGTGTTGATGTAAGCATACTTGTGACAATGAGGATGACTAATAAAGAAATGTTACTAAAATATGGGGTTGTTGGATGTGTGGAAACAGTAATTTGGATATATAGCCCCCTTGTTCTTCGTTGTCCATTGTTTTCGCAGATGTAACTTGCAGTGCTGAAAGCTTCCAGCGATTTGCTGCTCTTCCAAAAGATCTCTCTACCTCGTCCTGCTCTCCTGCCTAAATCCACAAGTTTGGAGATCCTTTCTTCAGTGGAAACACTTTCTCAAAACCTATACTTTTCTTACCCCTCAGAATCTTCACTGCCTTTATCAAGTCTCCTCTCAGCCTCATTTCCTCCAAGGAATACCGCTTCAACCACATCAATCTATCGTTATAAATAAGGTTCTTTATCTCTGCATGTATATTTGTGATTCGCCTCGGTACTCTTTCCAAATATTTCATATCCCTTCCATAAGTTTGGTGCCCAGGAATGAAGGCAGTACTCAGGACAAAGCCTAAATAATTAGTTGCACAAGCTGAACTTGTGTCCCTTGACCTCTCACTTAATTCAACGTTGAATACACCCAAGGATACAATATGCTTTGTTGGATGGCCTGTCGCATCTAGTTACATTGTCAGTCGCCTCAAATCTGTCCATTACCTTTAGCAATCATTCAGGTATCGACAAAAGTAATTCCTTCTTGCGAAGCGATTCATCACTGGGAAGAACTCTGTGTAATCTCCTCCAGCTCCTCTGCTCTGAGAGGGAATATCCATGTGCATGTCTCAGTCACCACCTCCTAATTCCGTCAATACAAACATCTACGCATCATAACTTGGGCAGCACGGTAGCATGGTGGTTAGCATAAATGCTTCACAGCTCCAGGGTCCCAGGTTCGATTCCCGGCTGGGTCACTGTCTGTGCGGAGTCTGCACGTCCTCCCCGTGTGTGCATGGGTTTCCTCCGGGTGCTCCGGTTTACTCCGACAGTCCAAAGATGTGCGGGTTAGGTTGATTGGCCAGGCTAAATTGCCCTTAGTGTCCTAAGAAAATAAGATTAATGGGGGTTGTTGGGTTACTGGTACAGGGTGGATACGTGGGCTTGAGTAGGGTGATCATTGATCGGCACAACATCGAGGGCCGAAGGGCCTGTGCTGTTTGGTTCTACTTCTACTTCTATAACTAAGGTATTTGCATTATGTCTAATTACTAATGTCTATCATTCAATAGAGAAAAATCAGATTTGTCACAAAGCTGATTTATATGGAACCACGGTAACCTGATTTTCCTCTTTCATTTACTACTTCTTTCTCCTTACACTTGTCCTTCTGCATTCTTTTATAACCTCTTGAGAATGTTAGACCCTAGAAATCCGGAGCAGGCCCCTCGAGCCTGCTCCAAGTTCATAGGCAAGTATATCATCCGTTCAGTGTAGAAAACATAGCTCTACACGGGTCCACAGTTACGGGAACAGCAACTCCCTGTGCAATTCCAAAAGGACCTTTGTACTGTCGTTGTCAGATTCCCTTTTAATGAAGAACAAAGCACCATTCACATGTCGAATTCCAGAAGCATGTGCTCATATGCGATTTATTCGCCGAATCCTCCTGAACTCCCAAAATTTAATGGATTATGAACTTTTTCCGAAACCTGTGCCTCTTGACTCTTTCAAAACGTAGATTTGCCATTTATAATATCTCTTGGCACAACGACATCAATGAAAATGTGTGACAGATGTCGTGGTTCCCCAGGACGACAATTTGTTTGTACCTATTCAAATATTAAAACACAGAGAGTCTGAGGAGCGATCTTCCAAGCAGTGAACTTTATTTTTCTTAGCATGAGAAAAACAAAGCTGAGATTGTCCGGAGCAATCTAAAGAAGCTTCAGGGCTTACCGCCTTTTATGTACATTTTAACTCCATGATTCAAACTCTTATCTTAATTTACAGCCCTCTTATCTTGCTTTCCTTACTTTGGCCACCACTGTTTATAGTGAGCCTCTATCTGTCTCAGTCAAGACTGGTCGTTTCTCTCTCTGCTTCGTCAACCATGGTAGCCATAAGTCAGTCCTTATCTCGTCTCTGTAAACTTTCCTGCTTGTGTCGTGGTTTTTGCTGACCAAGGCCGAATGTATACAAAAACAGGCTTCCTTCATTCCTGTCTTTTTATGGCCCTTATTTATGGCCAACCATTTTAGTTAAGCCCTGAGCCGTGTTCATTGTTTTCCCAAGTGACTGTTGTATTTTAAATGTTAGGTAAAGCTATAGTCTTTTTCTGGGTCTTCTGCTTTAATCATATTAACTATTCTTGATTACATTAGCTATACTTGATTACCTTAGCTATACTTGATTACATTAGCTATACTTGATTACATTAGGTCACACAAAGTTACCCTGGGTTACACACTCATCTCAATACTCACCTAAATCTACTTTATCATTTCACTAAAACCTATGATTCTAAACTTGGTACCTAACTCATACAATATCCAGTACAAATTCCCTTACATGTCCCCCCTTTGAGGCTATTCCCTAGCCTCACACAAATTACCAAGCTCAAATAATCCCCTTACTGGATCCCATTTACAATTTATTTTAAACACTTTTTGCAGGCAATGTGGAGGAGCCGAATACTTTGGTCAGGGAACAATGTCCCTAATTCTTCTTTATCATAATTCATCTATCCAGGTTCTAATTCTCGGGTCGCTCCCCCAGATTGCTTGCTCCTGACAGTCATCAGCCAAAAACCTTCCCACCCTTGTCAAGGGAAGGAAAAAAGACTGATTCCTGTGTACAGACTAAGTTCTCCAAGTCTCTTGCGAATTTCAGTCAGGTGCTGTTGTTGGTACAAAGCAATCGTCCATTATTATAGTCCTTTCACAGAGTGACGAGTTTCCATCTCGACCAGGGTCATGGTGAATCCGCTCATCGGAGGCAGCTCAAGGTTTTCCCGTTCCTCTGTTTTTCCTCGCGAGCGTGAGCTGCTTGTAACCATCATCTGCCGTGTTGCAACTCTGGTAAGGAAGGATCTCAGGGCGGGTAGAAAACAACAAAATATGAGTCCTAGAACGGTTATGATTGTGATTGCTACAGCTCCAGCTTTGGCGAACCATGCCCCCCATCTTCCGAACATCCTATCCAACCAATTCCAGGCTTCATGCCCAAACCCAGCATTTTCTTTCACTTCTGCCCTAAGATTCTTCAACTTATTCATGGCCCGTGTAAATGACCCCTCTGGATCAGTGTTGTTAGGGATAAATGTGCAACACTGATCTCCAAACATAACACAGACCCCTCCTTTCTCCGCCAGGATCCTCTGATGCACATACCACACAATCTTTCCCCTCACTGTTTTTCTGACCTGTATACTCAGCCCATTTCCACCATCTGTTCCTTGTTGCTTTCTCCCAAATAGTATCCGTACTCACTGATCGCCTACATCTTGTTTGTCTTAATACTCTACCTTCCTGATTCCGCACCCCTATATCATCTGCATCCCGCTTTCCCTTGTTACGGGTCAAGGAAGTCCCCCAGGGAAACAGTTTCCAAGTCCCATGTGGGGAACGAGGCCCTTTCCCCGTCCTCACCTCCCTCGGCACCGTGACTAACAGGCTCAGGCTGGGCATTTGTATCATCAGCCAGCTCATGCACAGAACCACTCTCATCATCATTTATTATTTCTGCTGTACTTTGGCTCTGCTCCTCCTCCTCACGATTCTCCTCGTGTAGTTCTATCTCTTCCTCGCTGCTACTTCTATCCGCCCTACCTCTAACTTCAGTCTCCCTTCTCTCCCCTACCCCGGGTACCGTTCTGGTACAATGGTTCAAGTGATACCACAGTGTACTGCCTTCTACTTGCAAAGCCGTGGGAGATACTCTGGTGACTTCAAACGGCCCTTCTCGTCTGGGTTCATGCCAACGTCTCCGGAACTTTCTGATGTATACTTGATCTCCCGGTGTGATCTGGTGTTCCGTGGCAGGGCTCTCCTCCTCCTTGGCCTTTTCCTGTTCAAAAATAGTTCTATGTATAAAAGTTAATTGTCGTACATACTCTCTTGCATCCTGATCTAAACACTCCAATGTGGGGCCCCCTGTTCCCCCGATCTTTGGCACCGGCATTACTCTTCCTGTCATCATCTCATGCGGGCTTAAATGTGTGATTCTGTTTTCCTGACTCCTGTACTGCATTAAAGCCAATGGCAGAGCATCTATCCAGTTTTTTCCTGTCTCACTACAAATTTTGCTTATTTTAGCCTTGAGGGTTCCGTTTGCTCTCTCCACCATTCCTTGGGATTGAGGATGATACACACATCCAAACCTCTGCTTTATACGGAGTGCTGAGAGTGTCTCTCTCAGTGCCCTCCCTATAAAAGCAGATCCATTGTCTGAACTTAATTGCATGGGTATGCCAAATCTTGGGATAATTTCTTTTGACAGGAAGTTAATTACCGTTCCAGATCCTTGATCTTTGGATGGCGTTGCTTCTATCCATCTGCTGAATCTATCAATAATCACTAGCATGTATCTTTTTCCTCTTACCACCTTTCCCATATCCACATAGTCCATGCATAGATGTTTAAACGGCCCTTCTGGAATGGGTATGTGCCCTATTGGGGCAGTAATGCCTTTCCTGATATTATTCTGAGCACACACCTCACACAGACCCAGTATGTAGTCAATTGAGTTCTGCAGGTATGGTGACCAGAATCCTTCTTTCTTAATCTTCCTAGCCACTTCTCCTCTCGCACAGTGATCCACCCCGTGTGCTTCACTAATTAGTACGGTTAGTAACGATGTGGGTGCTATGATCAACCCTTCCCCATTTCTCCATATTTTGTCATGTTGTCCCTGTAATGCTCCTCTCTCTCTCCACATTGTTTTTTCTGCTACAGGGGCTTCTTCCTGTAATTGTGCCACATCTTCTAATGTGATTTGAGGTTCGATATTCCCCACACCTGGCCCTGGGTGCGGCCTTGCTATTTCTACTGGGGCTATCGTAGCCTCAATGTATCCTGATGCTTCTTTAGCCGCCTTGTCAGCTTTGGTATTTCCCTGTGTGATGTTATCTGTTCCCTTTTTATGCGCCTGACACTTAATTATGGCTAATTCCCTTGGGCCCATCATAGCCCTTATTAAAGCCCTGATTTGAACTTCGTGTTGAATTGGTCCTCCTCCGCTTTTCATAAATCCCCTTTGCTTCCATATTGCCCCAAACAGGTGACAAACCCCGTGGGCATAGGCCGAATCAGTATAAATTTCCACTGCTTCCCCGTTTGCTAATTCACATGCTCTGGTCAGTGCTTCAAGCTCCGCTAACTGGGCTGAGCATGGCTGCTCACATTCTTTTGCCTCCACTACCTCAAATGTTTTCCCTTTCTGTTCAACTACTGCATAGCCAGCATGATTTCCCCTATGATCCCTATGGCACGAGCCGTCAACATACAACGTTCTCTTTTCTTCTGTGTTTAACCTATCTGCCTTCAGATCTTTCCTCAGTTTCATAAACGCTCTTGTCTCTCTCACACACTCATGCTCCTCTCCCTCATGTGGCAATGGCATATAGTCAGCTGGGTTGGCCCTATTGCACTTTACTATCGTAATGTCCGGGAATGTGGTCAGCATTTGAAAATGGTGAATTCTAGCCGGCGTCAGAACAAACTTCCCTTTTTCAATCAATTCAGCTACTTTATGGTATACATGTATGTTTATCGGATATCCCATTGTGACCGTAGCTGCCTTTTCGTACGCCCACCAAGCTGCTGCCAGGCCTTGATAACACGGCGGGTATCCCATTGCTACGTCATCTAGCTTGGTACTATAATATGCTACAGTCTGCCTTCGCCTTCCCTTGCAACTTTCCTGTGTTAACACTGCTGTAGCAAATCCGGCTTCTCTGTTACTCACAAATAAATCAAAGGGCTTGTCATAGGTCGGTAAAGCCAATGCTGGTGCCTGTGCCATTTCACTCTTTATATTCTCAAATGCTTCTAGCGCATCTTTGTCCCATTTTAGTTTGGCTTTTAATTCGTCACACCCTGCTCGCTGCGCCAATTTTGTCGTGGTTCCCCAGGACGACAATTTGTTTGTACCTATTCAAATATTAAAACACAGAGAGTCTGAGGAGCGATCTTCCAAGCAGTGAACTTTATTTTTCTTAGCATGAGAAAAACAAAGCTGAGATTGTCCGGAGCAATCTAAAGAAGCTTCAGGGCTTACCGCCTTTTATGTACATTTTAACTCCATGATTCAAACTCTTATCTTAATTTACAGCCCTCTTATCTTGCTTTCCTTACTTTGGCCACCACTGTTTATAGTGAGCCTCTATCTGTCTCAGTCAAGACTGGTCGTTTCTCTCTCTGCTTCGTCAACCATGGTAGCCATAAGTCAGTCCTTATCTCGTCTCTGTAAACTTTCCTGCTTGTGTCGTGGTTTTTGCTGACCAAGGCCGAATGTATACAAAAACAGGCTTCCTTCATTCCTGTCTTTTTATGGCCCTTATTTATGGCCAACCATTTTAGTTAAGCCCTGAGCCGTGTTCATTGTTTTCCCAAGTGACTGTTGTATTTTAAATGTTAGGTAAAGCTATAGTCTTTTTCTGGGTCTTCTGCTTTAATCATATTAACTATACTTGATTACATTAGCTATACTTGATTACCTTAGCTATACTTGATTACATTAGCTATACTTGATTACATTAGGTCACACAAAGTTACCCTGGGTTACACACTCATCTCAATACTCACCTAAATCTACTTTATCATTTCACTAAAACCTATGATTCTAAACTTGGTACCTAACTCATACAATATCCAGTACAAATTCCCTTACACAGACTGAAGGGGAAAAGATCCCATTCCACAGTAAGATACGAAGCCAGTAGACTACGAAATAAAATAATTTCGTCTTTCATAAACCCACGAAGTTGATGTATTTAATTAAGAACGTATAGAACTCGAAATGACAACATATGATCCACGGATGCCAATGCAAAAATAATGTGCAGCAAATCATGCTCTTTTATTATGTAAAATAATGAGAGTTGAATTTTGCAATGAAGTATAATTGTACATAAACTTGAATATTCGTAACTGTGCAATTGTTTCATCTTTCACCATTTCGTTTTCTCTGAGTTATTTTCCATAATCAAGTTTGAATTAAATCGATCTGTTTAATGTTATGGTCATTATCTATCTCAATATCGAGGAGATGGATTCAGGACAAAGTGATAATCGAATTCCTCTCAGCTTTGAACGCAACAACATGATTCTGAACAGACCTCCAATGTCCCCACCAGAGGAGAGGAACCGGGAGTTCACAAATAGCGCGAGAGGAAAAATTATCAAAGAGGGCGAGGAGCCGAGAGTTCACAGAGAGCATTAGAGAGGCCGAAGGTTTAAAAAGAGCGCACGAGCAGCCGCAGTTTTAAAAAATAATGTGTCAAGAAAGTAAGTCAAAGAGCCGAACCAATATGGTTGAAAGACAGGAAGGAAGAACAGAGTGCGACTTTACATCTCCGAAGAAAATCTAAACAGCTGTTTGGGTGAGCGCAATTGGGTAGGTACGTCCCACCACTTTTGGTTATAATTGTGAAGATATAATTCTGTGATTCAATCCTCGCAAGAAATATCGTCTGTCATAACAATGAGCAGAGAAGAAGTGCCTAAGTAGATATTTCTTGACAGTAAACTGATTAATTTAACTTGAAGGGGTAAGACATGGCAGGCGAGCTCCAAATTGTGGTCTGCTCTTCCAGATCCACTTCGGACACTAGAAACAGTTCCAGTTCCCAGGTCCAGCATGTCTGCTGAAAGAATCTCGAGGTCAGCTTCTGGAAGACCGTTTCGGAGATGGAGTGACATCTGGGGACACCGTGGTACATTTGGTTGACCACCAGGCAGAACATTTCAGATACTGATGAGGAGAATACCTTTCAGGAGATAATAACAGTAGCTAAATCCGTAGCACAATGGTTGGCTCTGCTGTAGTGGGGGGAGCGAACTGCATTAATGCAGAAATGCATTAGTCACAGGAGATTCAACTGGAAGGGGAATAGACTGAAATAAACTCCAGCATGGTATTGTCACATGTAGTAGAGGCAGCACGGTAGCATTGTGGATAGCACAATTGCTTCACAGCTCCAGGGTCCCAGGTTCGATTCCGGCTTGGGTCATTGTCGATGCTGAGTCTGCACATCCTCCCCGTGTGTGCGTGGGTTTCCTCCGGGTGTTCCGGTTTACTCCCACAGTCCAAAGATGTGCAGTTTAGGTGGATTGGCCATGATAAATTGCCCTTAGTGTCCAAACTTGTCCTTAGTGTTCGGTGGGGTTACTGGGTTATGGGGATAGGGTGGAGGTGTTGACCTTGGGTAGGGTGCTCTTTCCAAGAGCCGGTGCAGACCCGATGGGCCGAATGTCCACCTTCTGCACTGTAAATTCTATGTTCATCTATGTGAAACAAGAGGACGATTCAGGCAGTGCACGGATCTCTCAAAGCTATTCTCCTGCACAAATGTGTACCATTTCAGATACTGATGAGGAGAATATCTTTCAGGAGGTAATAGCAGTAGCAAAATCCGCAGCACAACGGTTAGCTCTGCTGCAGTGGCAGGAGCAAACTCTGGAGGAAAGTATTAGTCACAGGGGATTCAACTGTCAGGGAAATAGACTGAAATAAACTCCAGCATGGTATGCTGCCTCCCTGATGCGAGGGTCAACGGTGTCTCGGAGCGGTTTCAAAGCATTCTTGAGGGAGAGGGTGAACGACCCGTGGCCGTGGTACACATCGGTACAAATAAAACAAGGGAACAAAAGGAATTGATTGATCGATTGATTAACATGTATTGTCACATGAACCAGAATACAGTGAAAAGTATTTTCCTGCAGCCAAGGATTGTACAGAGTGTGTACATCGTAGACAAAATGTAATCAACATAATACATTAACAAATGGTACATCAACAAATACTGATTGGTTACAGTGCGGAACAATGACCAAACAAGCAATACATGAGCAAGAGCAGTTCCGGCCGTCGTGATGTGTTTTAACATCAATCCGAGGGAGAGTTGTTGTGGAGCATAGTCGCTGTGGGGAATAAGTTGTTCCTGTGTCTGGATGTGCGTGTCTTCAGACGCCTGTATCTTCTGCCTGATAAATGTGTCTGGCAGAGAGAAAAGCCAGGAGGTGATGTGTCTCTCACACTGATGCCTGCCTTCCTGACGCAGCAGAGGTGTAGGCACAATCAATGGGAGGATGGTAAGCTTGCGCAATGCGTTGGTCTGAGTTCACCACACTCTGAATCAGGGCCTAAAACAGAATACAGGGAGCTGGGAAGCAATCTGGAATGTCTGGCATCAAAGGTAATTATCTTTATATAACTACAAGTACCAGGTGTCAGTCAGAGTACAAACAGTACATACATCAGGAGCATACGTGGTTGAAGGGATGGTGTGAGCGGGAAAGTGTCAGTTTCCTGGGAATTGGGACCCATTCTGTGGGGTAGTAGAACCAATAGAATCTGGATGGGTGAAATGTCGGTAGGACCAAGACTGATGCCTATTGTTCTATGATTCTGTTGTCTTTAGGGGTATATTTGCGAGAGTATTTGGGGAGCATTTAAATTAATATTGCAGGCTGGCGATTACCTGTAAAAGGATTCGAAGAAGGGGGAATGATATATAAGAAATACAGATGGCAAGGCGAAGAGCGTAAGTGCTCGGCAGAGAAAGCAGGGACGAAAATAGGATCAGGCTACAGTATATAAAATAGTAGTGATGGGACAACGAACGTTAAATGGACTAGCTTAAAGGTGCGGAACATGAAAGTCTGGAGCATTCGAAATAAAATTGCTGAATTACTTGTGCAGAGAGATATAAAGGGGCAAGATACAATTGAGAGTACAGAGCCATGGCGTTATGGTGACCATTGATGGGAAATTCACATTGAGGGCTAATCAGTGTTTCGGAAGGGTAGACAGAAAGGAAACGGTGGTGGAGTTGCATTGTTGATTAAAATGCGTATTGATACAATATTTAGGAACAATTTTAAACATGCGATTTGCAGTTTCTATGGGTCGAGTTATGAAACACGAAGGCACGAAAACATTCGTGCGGGAGGGATACAGATGAAGAAATTGCATTGAAATGTTGGAACAAGTAAAAAACAGGAAATCAGAGATGAATGCGATCAGGGAACAACGAGTGTTCTAAGTAAGTGGCTTTAAACATAGCAGATTCATTAGTTCGCAATTTTCCAAAATTATTTAGAATCTGAAAAGCTTCATTCAGATTCGACTGTACCCAATGTAAGCGTTCTATGCAAAAAAGTAGGAAGAGAAAAAATAGGGAACTAGAGGCGGTGAGCCGAACACCAGTATTGGGGAAGTTGCTAGAGTCCATTGCCAAGGACTCCATCGAACAACATTTGAAAAACAGCTGCGGAATAAGCAAAAGTAAGCATGGATTAAGTAGGGGAATCGTGCTTCATAAATCTACTGGAATTCTTTGAGAATTTAACTGGTAGAATTGACCAGGCAGGACTAGTGGATATGGTTACTTCGACTCCCAGGAGGCCTTGGATAATGTGTCAGGCAGCAGCTTACCATGCAAAGTTAGAGCACATGAAATTGGCGGGTCGTATCTTAAGGTGGATAGAAAGCTATTCGTCAGAGAGGAAGCAAACAGATGGAATAGAATTTAAAGTGCATAAGGAGGCTATTTATCCCATCGAATCTGCACCGGCCCTTGGAAATAGGATCCTACTCGCCCCACTCCTCCACCATATCCCCTCTAGCCCCGTAAAACAACCTAACATTTTTGACACTGAGGGCAATTTAGAATGGCCAATCAACCTGACATCTTTGGACTGTGGGAGGATACCGGAGCACGCGGAGGAAACCCACGCACACACGGAGAGAACGTGCAGACTCCACACAGACAGTGACTCAAACCAGACATCGAAACTGGGACCCTGGAGCTGAGAAGCTACTGTGCTAACCACTATGGTACCGTGCTGCCCAAATGGATCTTTTTTTTTAACCGAAGGCAGTGAATAGTTGGGTACCGTAGGAGCCTGTGCTAGAACGCCAACTGTTCAAACTATATATTCATGATTAGGATGAGGGAACTAAGTGTATTATCTCCAACTTCTTTAACGATAAAACGCTGGTGGGGAGGCTGAGGTTTTGATGAGGATGCAGAGATGCTTAACCGTGGTTTGGCATGCTGCATGAATGGGAATATGCAGTATAACGTGGATAAAAGTTAGATTATCAAACTTTGTTGCAAAAATAAAAAAAGCAGATAATTGCTTGGATGGATATAAATTGAGATAGTTGGATACTTTACGAGACCTTGGTATCCTCGTGCATCGGTCCCTGAAAGTAAGAGCGCAGGTAGAGCAGGCAGTAATGAAGGCTAATGGTATGTTTGCCTTCACAGTGAGAGGAATTCAGTATAGGAATAGGGTGTGGTTTCACGGCAATTGTACAGGCCGTTTTGTGTGAGGTGTTGGAGTCCTTACATGAAGAAGGATGTTCTTGCGAGGGAGAGAATACAGCAAAAGGTTATGAGGCTGATTACTCGGATGGCGGGACTGTCATATGAGGGGAGATGAAGTCGGTAAGTATTGTCTTTATTGGAGTTTAGAAGATTGAGAGGGGATCGCAAAGAAACTTCCAAAATTGTAGCAGGATTACATAAGGTAGATTCAGAAAACACGTTACCCTTTGAAGGTTTGTCCAGAAACTAGGGATCATAGTTTGAGGCTGAGATTTGAACTTTTTAGGACGGAGGTGAGGGGATTTTTTTGTTTTCATCCAGATAGTGATGAGTCTGTCACGTTCATTACCACGGAAAGTAGGTGAGGCCAAAACGTTGTGTGATTTCAAGAATGAATCAGATATACGTGTTGGGACGAAAGGAATCTGGTGATATGGGTGGGGGAGAGGGATTAGAGATTTGATAATCAGCCATGATCAGAATGAATAGCGGAGCCCACTCCTTCTATTTTTTATGTAAATTTACCTCTATCTTTGTTTCGATGGTCATGTGAGCGCGGGCGTCAATAAGGCAGATAGCCTATTGTCCCCAACCGATTGAAAATTTGCTTCAAATGTATTTGGAGGTAAAGAAGGACCGGAATCAAACATCTGCAGAGCAAACAGCCCTGGGGAAGGACACTTGTAGGACCGTATGGCATTTCATGATTTGGTTTTGCTGGAGATTCACTCAGAAAGTCACCCTTGGCTTTCAGTAGCAAATAGAGGGTCAATAACTTAATTTTCGTATGGAAATGAGCGAGGAGAACATGCCAGCCACAAAGTTATCTTTCCCTAACATTTAGTTCCAATGCAGAATTTATGGGAAAAAACATTTTAAAGCTGGAGTTTTGTCTTTGTAATAATGATCTGGCGGTGCCGGAGTTGGACTGGGGTGAGCACAGTCAGAAGTCTTAAAACATCAGATTAAAATCCAACAGGTTTGTTTCGAATCACCAATTTTCAGAGCACTTAGATTCACCTGAGGAAGGATCAGTGCTCCGAGAGTTAGTGATTTGAAACAAACCTATTGGACTTAAACCTGTGTTGTAAAACGTTGTAGTAATGACCATTTATTCTGGAACCTAACCCTCTTTCTTTCCCAAGAGTATGCAACAGTGCAGAAATTATTTAATGTGTTGTTGGGTGGAAGAGCCAATTACAAGGGGACATAGGTTTAACGGGCAAGGGGCTTAGTGTAGAGGAAATGTGCGAGGGATGCTTTTTGTACAGAACCTAGTCGGTGCCTGGAACTTGCTGATGGAGGAAATAGTGGAACAAAGTACGATAGAGACGTTTAAGGGGTGTCTTGATAAATATATGAATACCATGACGTATCCGGTCCCCAGAAATTAAAAAGGTTTGCGGTTAGGCGAGCAGCATGTTCGGCTCAGTCTTGGAGTGCCGAAGGGCCTGTCCCTGTGCTGTGCAACTTCCCACAAATCTAAGTGCATATCTGCACCTTACATAACCCACCATGTTTCCACACTACACAGCCTAACATTTATCAGCCCTACACTTTCCAACTTGCCACCTAGCACACTGTCACCCAGCACGATATTATAATAAAGCACTGCTACCATTATTATGCTGCCACATACGTACTCTGCTAATAATAATCGCAATGCCACAAGTAGGCTTGCTTTAACACTGCAATAAAGATACTGTGAAAACCTCCTCATGGCGACATTACGGTGCAAAGGGAGAATTCAGAATGTCCAATTTACCTAACAAGCATGTCTTTCGGAAATTGAGGGACAAAGCGGCAGAACCTGGTGGAAACCCACAGGGACACGGCGAGAATATGCTGAATCTGCAGACAGTGACCCATGTCGGGAATCCTACCTGGGACACTGGCGCTGTGAAGCAATAATGCTAACTACTGTATTACTTTGCCACCCATCCTACACCCTCATTTCACCCTGCTAGCTTACGAAGACAATTGTTTATCGTTTGTTATACCCTGCTACTATACCACATTGCTTCTTACCAGTCGAGAAACGTTAAATTATGTTGCTGGTTTGAAGTTAATTTGTCCTTTAGTTGCGGGCTTCTGTTAAATATTTAAATATATCCACACAATATGAATTCATTTTGAATCAGTAGCAATAGATTTTGAAACATGGCTAGGCAGAATAAACATGAAGCGCTGCTGCCTATTCTCACTTGTCTTCTGCGCATGCCATGAATACCTTCAGAGGACTTCCCACTTTGAACGTTAATTATTCGTTTTTTAAGATCATGTATTGCTCTATTATGTGAGCAAATAAAGTAAATGATTTGCAAATAATCACATAGAGATCGACGTTACGCACCAAATAATAAATAAATAGTCACTGTAGAAGTCGGATGTGAGACGAACGAAAGAAAGTCAGAAAGTATGACCTCAAGCTATATTTTATGGGAAAGAACAGCGCATGTCGCTCGCCTTAATAAATCAGCAAGGACGATATGTTTTGTTTTCCCTTTACGTTGCAGTGCAGTGGAGAACGTAAAGAGAAAGGGGAAACTTTAATTAGTCAGATGGTTCCATCACATGAACACAATTAAAATGGAATTTCAATTAATAAATACAACCTACAGCCAGAATATCACCGACGTCGCTCACACGCAGTCCCAACGTAACGAAAGGATATTTACGTAGCCAAAGTCTCGTTGACTTCGTCAGGATCGTACGGCAGAAAGGCGGATGCCTGATACGCTTTAAATACACAGAGGAGCATCATAGCTAGCCCATGGTGATTCCTGCGACGCACAATTGGGCCTATTTACAGAACTTCCGTTGGATTTAGTGAAATTAGAACATACACTACAGAAGGAGGCCATTTGGCCCTTCGAGTCTACACCGACCCACTTAAGCCCTCAACTGCACTCTATCCCCGAAACCCAATAATCCCTCCAAAACTTTTTAGTCACTAAAGGTAATTTAACATGAATAATCCATGAAAAATGCACGTCTTTGGACAGTGAGAGAAAACCGGAGCACGCGGAAGAAACCCATGCAGACACGGGGAGAACGTGCAGTCTCGGCACAGACAGTGATCCAGCGGTGAATAGAACCTGGAACCAGGGCGCTGTGAAGCCACAGTGCTATCCACTTGTGCTACCGTGCTGCCTATTTGTTATTTTTGTTTCCATGCACGAATAAAATTGCGACAGTGCGACAAAACCCTCTATACCTGCGACGCTTTGCCCGTGTAGATGCTATTTATTTATGCTGACATATGGTCCCATTCAGCGTGAATATATATTGAAATCCAGTCTTCATTTCTGCTCTAAACTTCCTCTGTGTCAGCCCGTAAATACAGCTGTTTGTGCAGCAACTTAGCAGTTGCAACATAAACCCAACCTGTTGAAATATGTGTATATGGCTGCTGAAATATTTGTCGCCATAAAGGAAATTTGTCACAGGATACGTGACCGAATGTATAACATATATTAGCCATAACAGCATGAAATTAGCAGATATTGAGAAAAGCAAAATCATGAATTTTCTGCGATTCTGCAGCTCTGGATCTGGAACATTTTCGCTGGCGCTTCGGAGTGTCTTACGGATTCTATTTGTTAAGAAAATATGTCTTACGGTTATGACATTGAATAACAGCATTAAAAGGATTGGTAATAAAGGGGTTAAGATACTGTCGAAGCACTCGAATGCTTTCCATAAGGGGGAAGTGAGATAATCAGCTGTAGAATCACAAAACCATGGCAATTTGCCATCTGCTTCAAACATGCAGTAAAACGGGATGCTCTTCAGACAACTTGCCACAAATATAGTTGTGATTACCACAGCCGAAGATTTCTTGGTGCAATATTTTGAATGAATCGTCTGGAAGCAAATTACAATACAACGATCAAAAGTGAACGCGACAGTAAACCAGACAGAACAATCTACAGCCACAACATATCCACCGATGTTCACGTCAATTGCAGGATATGTGAACAGGAAACTAATCGACAAATGGATGACGTTAATCCGCTGGAATACGACATGGATTAGACGCACTGCAAGATCTGCCACTGCCATTGACAGTAGATATCGAATTGTGCATTTGGAGAGACCGCACTTCCCTCGATAAAGGATAACAATTGCGATCAAGTTAACTGGAAAAACAAAACAGGAAAATTAAGTTACCTCAAATCTTTGCCGTTTTCCGGAAGATAATCATAACTAGTTTCAACAGTTATCTGAAAATCTGTCCTCCAGTTCGCAACAAAGTATAAAATTAATTTGCAAAACGGTTTATGAACAATCTGTGAAACGCATCATAATGACGCGACAGACCCAGCTAAAATGAAATGATACTGTTGCCTATTGATAACGGTGCTTAAACTTTCTGATTTTTCTGCTATTTTTGGTGCATGAAGCACGTGGACTGCACTCTCTGGGGAGCAGTGTCATATAACATCAAGACAACACATGTGATTCATTTCCCCCTATTTAGTCCTGCTGCAGATTGTTCATTTGTTCGAATGCATTACCGTGAACTTAATTCGCAGGTCCTGCTTACACATATTGTTGAGATTATGTCCTCCATTTGTAGCGCGTGTCAGTCTCCAGCTGCCAGTTAACTTTGACGCATTATACACGACCGCACCAATTCCATGCTCTCACTCTTATTCTTGGTCACCCCGAGAAAAGACAGATTGTTCACGGCAGAAAAAAACTTCTGAGCTTTCACATGAAGTATCAAGTTTCTACGATTAAATAGAACCAGACCCGAGCAGAGGATGTGGGCTGTAGAATTAGATCATAGTGGTAAGTGGTATTCGTATAACTGTGGTTTGATCACACAGTAGAAAACAGATATTAACGCAGAAGAAACATCCAGGTGGATCGACTACCGCTCAATTGCATCACATTATTTTAACAAATATATTCAATTGAACCAGGCACAGGATGATCAAATCGGTAATCAAGTCAAAGCAACAAACTGGTGTTGTGCAGTTAACCTGTACTTAAAGAAGCAATAAATTAAAAGGAAACAATTAGCAGTAAAGCCAACGCGAGGCTCAATTAAAGACATTCAAACACTGGCGCATCCAAAATCAGTTCTGCTTTGTACTTTTAACAAGGATCCGTTGCTCCACAAATAATCGAAATTTCCTTGAATTCTGTGGTCAAAATTGAAGAAAATAACGTTTCAGTTTCACGATACAAAAAAATAATTGACACACTAAATGAATATTCACAGATTAATAGTCAACATTTTATGTCTCCTGTGAAAGTCTTACCAGGAATACCGATGGCTGCAAGGACAGGGTAGTAAATTCGTTCCAAATGGTAAATTGCAGGGTAGTCCATTGCCTGGGCTAAACACCAATGAGCGCCCTGTCAGGGCGAGGGCATTGAATATACGAATGCAGAGAGCTGTGCAGACGAGCCTTTATAACACTGGAGAAGACCCCCCAGGGAGACATAGGCATTGACGTAATTTCGTTAATTTAGACAAAGGTATTAGCTACATTTCATTGAACACACACCGTTAATAAACTGTATTTACCCCATAGATTTGTTTGCATAACAAAAGCATTTAATTCTCAAATAATTCTAGACGATAAATAAAATTAATGGATGGATAGCAGGGTAGGGGCAGCAGGGTAGCATGGTGGTTAGCATAAATGCTTCACAGCTCCAGGGTCCCAGGTTCGATTCCCGGCTGGGTCACTGTCTGTGTGGAGTCTGCACGTCCTCCCCCTGTGTGCGTGGGTTTCCTCCGGGTGCTCCGGTTTCCTCCCACAGTCCAAAGATGTGCGGGTTAGGTGGATTGGCCATGCTAAATTGCCCGTAGTGTCCTAATAAAAGTTAGTATAAGGGAGGGTTGTTGGGTTACGGATAGAAGGTGGATTCGTGGGTTTGAGTAGGGTGATCATGGCTCGGCACAACATTGAGGGCGGAAGGGCCTGTTCTGTGCTGTACTGTTCTATGTTCTATGGATACATACTAGCCTTTCTGTTTAGCTCCATTGCCAATCAAATCACTGCTTCCTCCATATTCAGCTCGATAAAAAATTAGGTCTGCCATAACCTTTTTTCGAATTTGGAAAGCCGCATGGTTTTTCTACGTAGTCAATTAAAAGGGGCGGCAACGTGGCATAGTGGTTAGCGATGCTGCCTAACAACGCCAAAGACATGTCTTCGATTCCGACCTCGGGGAACTATCTCTGCGTAGTTTGCACATTCTCCTGACGTCTGCATGTATTTCCACAGGGTGCTCAGGTTTCCAAACACAATCCAAAGATGTGCAGGTAGGTGAATAAGCCATGCTAAAATTCCACCTGTGACTGGGGTTACAGGGCGGAGAACTGGGTAATGTGGTCTTTGGAACTGTCAGTGCAGTGTTGATGGGCCATACGACTTCTTGCTACACTTTCGAGTTTCTATGATTCTATGATTCTATGAAAGGGATCTTTACAGATTGCATCACATATTCAGTGTGTGACTGAACATATTAATTGTTAGATTACCTGAAGCTTCAATGCGTTTAATGGGACTTTGTTACAAAATTCTCGGTCATTTTTGACAGTGCGGACAAAGAAAACGCTTCTTTATTACCGCGATGTACAACATCGCCATCAAGATGTTCAAAATCCGCTTTTCTTTGTACCTTAAGCTTCCAAGAATACAAGTAGAACATGTTCAATTTAATTTACGATTTCCCATGGCGACCATGAACTATGCCGTCGAACAAAAGGTGCCTATCCTTTGGTAATTTTGACCTAGGCCTTTCAACCCCATCAACAATCATCAAAAGGTGGAAACATTCCCTAAACTAATCCCCCATCCAATTGATTTCATCAGGTTTGAGGCCTAAGGCAATGGTACGGGGATCCACAAAAAGCTGCAAAGGACCGGAAAGCCTGGATCGCTGTACTCAAAGCCAAGGTGACGATGCTGGTCAAGGCTCAGAAAGCAATGTGCGATAACGTCGACAACAAAGAAAATAGGTTGCGATGCTGAAATTACGGATTCTGGGGCTACTGGAGGGTATAGCCTTGTGACGCCCGACAGAGTACTTGGAGGAGATATTCGGGTAGCTGGTCAGGAAGGAGGGCTTCACCAAGCCCCCGAGTATTGACCGCACCTTCCCTAATCTAATTCCCCAACTGGAAAGCTAAAGAACCAGTAATCCAGCCGTAACGCCCGTAAAAGCAGGGAGAGGGAAACCGAACCTCGGAGCAGGAAAACCTGTGTGCCAACGCGGAGCCGGCCACGGAGCCGCCAGTGCAGGACCAAGCGATGATGGAAACGACGATGGAGTTCATCAGCACTGAACTCCAGAGGCTGAGGGCAGCAATGAAGGAGAACCTCTTCGCAGCAATAGGATCAGTAGAAGAGACCATAATGGCCACCATAAACGTGGCAATGGGCAGAGTAGAGCACAGGTTTGAGGCCTAAGGCAATGGTACGGGGATCCACAAAAAGCTGCAAAGGACCGGAAAGCCTGGATCGCTGTACTCAAAGCCAAGGTGACGATGCTGGTCAAGGCTCTGAAAGCAATGTGCGATAACGTCGACAACAAAGAAAATAGGTCGCGATGCTGAAATTACGGATTCTGGGGCAACTGGAGGGTATAGCCTTGTGACGCCCGACAGAGCACTTGGAGGAGATATTCGGGTAGCTGGTCAGGAAGGAGGGCTTCACCAAGCCCCCGAGTATTGACCGCACCTACGTATTACTGCGCAGTGCCACAAGGCAGGGGAACCACCAGATGCGATGATAGGTGAGACTCCACAGGTCAAGGACAAAGAGCGGATGCTGATCTGCACAAAAAAGACGCAGGCGACCAAGTGGGAAAGCCTCACCATCCTCTTGTATCCGAAGAAAGGGCAGCAGGGTAGCATGGTGGTTAGCATGACTGCTTCACAGCTCCAGGGTCCCAGGTTCGATTCCCGGCTGGGTCACTGTCTGTGTGGAGTCTGCACGTCCTCCCCCTGTGTGCGTGGGTTTCCTCCGCGTGCTCCGGTTTCCATCCACAGTCCAAAGATGTGCGGGTTAGGTGGATTGGCCATGCTAAATTGCCCGTAGTGTCCTAATAAAAGTAAGCTTAAGGGGGGGGGGGGCTGTTGGGTTACGGGTATAGGGTGGATACGTGGGTTTGAGTAGGGTGATCATGGCTCGGCACAACATTGAGGGCGGAAGGGCCTGTTCTGTGCTGTACTGTTCTATGTTCTATGTTCTATGAACCTTGGAGACGTCCTGACCAAACGCCAGAAGCGTTTAATAGTGCCAAATCCGGAATGTTTAAGAGCAATGTGCGGTTTTATGTGCTCTTCCCGGCAGATGTTCTGCCACCTACCAGCGAAAGCGATATTACCTTATCTCACGGGAGGAGGCTGAGAAGCAGCAGTAAAAGTCAAAGGCCTATACGCAGTCATTAATGATCTGGAAGGGACAGGCGAAACCAAATGTTGAGTTGTGGAAGGCGGGATGAGAATCCGAAGCGCTACCAAAAATGAAAACTGTCTATGACGAAAATGACCACCAAGGTCTGAGAAACGGTTGATCGCAACCCTCCAAATTGTGCAAATACTATTGCTCCTAAATTCCCGTAATCATGGCGTCGACTACATAAGCAGCGTCATGCATCTACCCACGCAAGATATTCTTCATTACGCACTAAAAAACAGCACAGGCAGAGGGAACTTCAAAACTCAACCGTGTATACTCATACAGGCCCCCGTGTCTCGTAATATTAAAACAATATCTAGAGGCAGAAACTACTCGAGCTGCAAATAAGCTTGACTCATGTCCAATTTTGCGAGTCCGCCCGCGAGCTGCCCATGGAGGCGCATTGGGTATTGATCTCGCCGGAAATCTGTATCTACTGTTAGTTTACAGAAGCCGCAGAAGTGCATGTTATCTGGCTCCATTACAGGTATATTCGTGGCAGCCCATTCAGCAAAAGGGGCGTGCCTGATAATACGTAGGCATTGCAAGCAAATTAGCTCTGCTTCCACTTTCTTTCGCAAGGCGTAAGGAACAGGGCGGATCCAGAAATACCATGGTGTTGCTGCCCAGTCAACTTGAATGTGGGCTGTTCACCTTTTACTTTCCCCAAACCGGGCTGCAAAACTTGTAGCAATCTTTCCAGTCCCTCAGAAAAACCACGAGAGCCCTGTTTTAGAATGTGCTGTCAATACAGCGGCAATTAGCACAACTAGTCACAACCCAACATGCTGGTTCCCTGGCCTCACACCACGATGAGTCGGAGGCACTCTAATTGGCGTTCATAAATGACAGGGGCCATCGTAGACTCAGAAGTTTCTAACGGGTACCTTGGCCTGTATATTAGTAACAACAAAGATTTGAATTCCCCAGTTGATGGGGTGAAATGTCTTCTGATCAAACATGGAGACTGCTGCCCGGTGTCCAACTCCATTTCAAGCGGGAATCGATTACGTCGTTCCGTCACCTTAATGTCGGACACTCAGGGGGCTGATGCACAATTCAGTTTCAGCCATTAGTCCTCCGTCCCCTCATCCATGGGTTTATCCAAATGGAACGTTGACCCGACATGTGCCGGAGCGAATGGCCATCAGGCGCAGTCACGACCGGCGTTCACTCCGGGGTCGGCGCGCACACATACGATATTTAAAAGGCTCCTTTTCTATCGTATCTGGAGAATGCTCTCCTCGGGAAGAAACCTCTGACGGCCACTGACATGGCCTTTATAGCGCCCAAAGCAAGGCCTATCGGGGTTACGGGAAGGTTCTTGTAGCCGGGATGGGCTGCATCCCAGGGTGTTCATCTCCTTGCTATGTTACTCTGCACACCCGTTCTGTGCTTTCTTGGCGATGACCTGTTAAAAAATCAATGTCGGCTGGCTAACAGCTTCCTTTACATAAGAACATAAGAACATAAGAACTAGGAGCAGGAGTAGGCCATCTGGCCCCTCGAGCCTGCTCCGCCATTCAATTAGATCATGGCTGATCTTTTGTGGACTCAGTTCCACTTTCCGGCCCGAACACCATAACCCTTAGTCCCTTTATTCTTCAAAAAACTATCTATCTTTACCTTAAAAACATGTAATGAAGGAGCCTCAACTGCTTCACTGGGCAAGGAATTCCATAGATTCACAACCCTTTGGGTGAAGAAGTTCCTCCTAAACTCAGTCCTAAATCTACTTCCCCTTATTTTGAGGCTATGCCCCCGAGTTCTGCTGTCACCCGCCAGTGAAATCAACCTGCCCGCATCTATCCTATCTATTCCCTTCATAATTTTAAATGTTTCTATAAGATCCCCCCTCATCCTTCTAAATTCCAACGAGTACAGTCCCAGTCTACTCAACCTCTCCTCATAATCCAACCCCTTCAGCTCTGGGATTAACCTCGTGAATCTCCTCTGCACACCCTCCAGTGCCAGTACGTCCTTTCTCAAGTAAGGAGACCAAAACTGAACACAATACTCCAGGTGTGGCCGCAGTAACACCTTATACAATTGCAACATAACCTCCCTAGTCTTAAACTCCATCCCTCTAGCAATGAAGGACAGCATTCCATTTGCCTTCTTAATCACCTGTTGCACTTGTAAACCAACCTTCTGTGACTCATGCACTAGCACACCCAACTCTGTCTGAACAGCGGCATGCTTTAATATTTTATCGTTTAAATAATAATCCCGTTTGCTGTTATTCCTACCAAAATGGATAACCTCACATTTGTCAACATTGTATTCCATCTGCCAGACCCGAGCCCATTCACTTAACCTATCCAAATCCCTCTGCAGACTTCCAGTATCCTCTGCACTTTTCGCTTTACCACTCATCTTAGTGTCATCTGCAAACTTGGACACATTGCCCTTGGTCCCCAACTCCAAATCATCAATGTAAATTGTGAAAAATTGTGGGCCCAACACGGATCCCTGAGGGACACCACTAGCTACTGATTGCCAACCAGAGAAATACCCATTTATCCCAACTCTTTGCTTTCTATTAATTAACCAATCCTCTATCCATGCTACTACTTTACCCTTAATGCCATGCATCTTTATCTTATGCAGCAACCTTTTGTGTGGCACCTTGTCAAAGGCTTTCTGGAAATCCAGATATACCACATCCATCGGCTCCCCGTTATCTACTGCACTGGTAATGTCCTCAAAAAATTCCACTAAATTAGTTAGGCATGACCTGCCTTTAACGAACCCATTCTGCGTCTGCCCAATGGGACAATTTCTATCCAGATGCCTCGCAATTTCTTCCTTGATGATAGATTCCAGCATCTTCCCTATTACCGAAGTTAAACTCACTGGCCTATAATTTCCTGCTTTCTGCCTACCTCCTTTTTTAAGCAGTGGCGTCACGTTTGCTAATTTCCAATCCACCGGGACCACCCCAGAGTCTAGTGAATTTTGGTAAATTATCACTAGTGCATCTGCAATTTCCCTAGCCATCTCTTTTAGCACTCTGGGATGCATTCCATCAGGGCCAGGAGACTTGTCTACCTTTAGCCCCATTAGCTTGCCCATCACTCCCTCCTTAGTGATAACAATCCTCTCAAGGTCCTCACCTGTCATAGCCTCATTTCTATCAGTCGCTGGCATGTTATTTGTGTCTTCCACTGCGAAGACCGACCCAAAAAACCTGTTCAGTTCCTCAGCCATTTCCTCATTTCCCATTATTAAAACTCCCTTCTCATCCTCTAAAGGACCAATATTTACTTTAGCCACTCTTTTTTGTCTTATATATTTGTAAAAACTTTTACTGTCTGTTTTTATATTCTCAGCAAGTTTACTCTCATACTCTATCTTACTCTTCTTTATAGCTTTTTTAGTAGCTTTCTGTTACCCCCTAAAGATTTCCCAGTCCTCTAATCTCCCAGCAATCTTTGCCACTTCATATGCTCTTTCCTTCAATTTGATACTCTCCCTTATTTCCTTAGATATCCACGGTCGATTTTCCCTCTTTCTTCCGTCCTTCCTTTTTGTTGGTATAAACCTTTGCTGAGCACTGTGAAAAATCGCTTGGAAGGTTCTCCACTGTTCCTCAACTGTTCCACCATAAAGTCTTAGCTCCCAGTTTACCTTAGCTAGTTCTTCTCTCATCCCCTTGTAATCTCCTTTGTTTAAACACAAAACACTAGTATTTGATTTTACTTTCTCACCCTCCATCTGTATTTTAAATTCCACCATATTGTGATCGCTCCTTCCGAGAGGATCCCTAACTATGAGATCATGAATCAATCCTGTCTCATTACACAGGACAAGATCTAGGACCGCTTGTTCCCTCGTAGGTTCCATTACATACTGTTCTAGGAAACTATCGCGGATACATTCTATAAACTCCTCCTCACGGTTGCCTTGACCGACCTGGTTAAACTAATCGACATGTAGATTAAAATCCCCCATGATAACTGCTGTACCATTTCTACATGCATCAGTTATTTCTTTGTTTATTGCCTGCCCCACCATCTCGTTACTATTTGGTGGCCGATAGACTACTCCTATCAGTGACTTTTTTGCCTTACTTTTCCTGATTTCCACCCAAATAGATTCAACCTTATCCTCCATAGCACCGATGTCATCCCTTACTATTGCCCGGATGTCATCCTTAAATAACAGAGCAACACCACCTCCCTTACCATCCACTCTGTCCTTCCGAATAGTTTGATACCCTCGGATATTTAACTCCCAGCCGTGACCATCCTTTAACCATGTTTCAGTAATGGCCACTAAATCATAGTCATTTACGATGATTTGTGCCATTTACTTTATTCCGAATACTCCGAGCATTCAGGTAAAGTACACTTATGTTGGTTTTTTTACCTCTGTTTTGAATCTTATCATCTCCAGTTTTATTCCTTTTGTTATTACTGGGCCTATTCACTGTGCTCCCCTCAGTCACTATACCTTGTACTGTCGCCCTTATGGATTTCTGACTATGTCTTCTCTGCCTTGCACTTTTCCCCTTACTTCCTTTTGTTTCTGTCCCTGTTTTACTACCTTCCAACTTCCAGCATTGGTTCCCATCCCCCTGCCACATTAGTTTAAACCCTCCCCAACAGCTCTAGAAAACACCCCCCCTAGGACATCGGTTCCAGTCCTGCCCAAGTGCAGACCGTCCGGTTTGTACTGGTCCCACCTCCCCCAGAACCGATCCCAATGCCCCAGGAATTTGAATCCCTCCCTCTTGCACCATCTCTCGAGCCACGCATTCATCCTATCTATCCTGACATTCCTACTCTGACTAGCTCGTGGCACTGGTAGCAATCCTGAGATTACTACCTTTGAGGTCCTACTTTTTAGTTTAACTCCTAACTCCCTGAATTCCGCTTGTAGGACCTCATCCCGTTTTTTTACCTATATCGTTGGTGCCTATGTGCACCACGACATCGAGACAGGATCTACTCCCATTTGCAAAAAAATAGACGTTTTAGTGAGAGGCAGTACGGTATTGTGAAAGGGAGGTCGTGTCTCACTAACTTGATAGAGTTTTTCGAAGCGGTCACAAAGATGATTGATGCAGGTCGGGAAGTGGATGTTATATACGTCTATATGCACTTCAGTAAGGCCTTTCACAATGTCCCTCATGGCAGATTGGTACAAAAGGTGAAGTTACACGGGATCAGGGGTAAGCTGGCAAGATGGATACAGAACTGGCTAGGTCATAGATGGCAGAGAGTAGCAATGGAAGGGAGCTTTTCGGATTGCAGGGCTGTGACTAGTGGTGTTCCGCAGGGATCAGTGATGGAACCTTTGCTGTTCGTAGTATATATAAATTATTTGGAAGAAAATGTAACTGGGCTGATTATTAAGTTTGCAGACGACACAATTGTTGGGGCATGAGTATAAAAATGCATTTTGTAATGTCCAATGCAGGTACGGAATATACAGTGAAATGTAGAACTCTCAAGGTATTGAAAGTCAGAGAGATCTAGGTGTACAGATCCACATGTCATTGAAAGGGGCAAAACAGGTGGGGAAGGTCGTCAAGAAGGCATACGGCATGCTTGCTTTCGGTAGCACTCTAGCGAATGCTGTCAGGCAGAGAAATCTGGGCATGTCCACCGATCACTTGATGTCTCAAAACATGAGGATAATGTGGTCCATAAGGCATACGGCATGCTGGCCTGCATCGGTCGAGACATTGCATATAAAATGGGCAAGTCATGTTGCAGCTGTACACGACCTCAGTTCGGCCTCATTTGAAACGTTGTGTATGATCCTGGTCCCCACACTACCAAGACGTGGATGCTTTGCAGAGGGTACAGAAACGGTTTACTCGGATGTTGCATGTTATGCAGGGCATGAGCTATGAAGAGAAGTTAGATATAATAAGTCTCTTCTCTTTGGAATGATGGAGGTTGAGAGGCGATCTGATAGAGGTCTACAAGATTATGAGTGGCAAGGACCGAGTGGATAGTCAGACGATCTTTCCGAGGGTTGTAGAGTCATGTACTGGAGGACATAGGTTTAACGTGCGTGGAAAAAAGTTTAAAACAGATGTGTGAGATAAGTGTGTTAAAGAAAGGGTGATAAATATATGGAACACGCTTCTTGGGGGAAGTGGTGGAAGCAGGTACGATTTTGGCATTTAAGGGGCATCTGGAAATATCTATGACGAGGGTGAAAATGGAAGGATACAGACTCTGTAAGTGCATATGGTTTTAGTTGAGGCAGGTATCACTGTCGGCGAAGGCTTGGACGAATGAAGCGCCTGTTCCTGTGCTCTATTGTTCTTTGTGCATTCCACTGGACTCAAGGATTGGTCTCAACTAGTGTGTTCAATTAGCGACATTTTGCAAGAGTTATATTAAAGTGTTAATGGTACAATAGCTCACCACAAGTGACGTTACTGTCGAATAGCAGTAATTTCAGTTAAAGTAATGCTATCTCGGGTAAATCCTAAAAATATCAACGTTTTAATTGTTATTTTAACGCATTTTTATTCATTTTTAATTTTCACAAAAATAAGTTGAAAACATATGCAGAAATATGAGGCACATTGACAGTAAATTTCAAGTGGGCGTTTAACTAAACAGATGTTAAATCGCCATTAACTAAATCGACGTTAGCCCGTGGTACAAAAACATAGCACGTGTGTGTTTGAGGCAACAAAGTCATTGTGGCAGCATCAATTGTCTTTTTCGTTCCTCAGTAACTTTTAGACCTTTCCGCTTTCTTCTGTTGGGTGAATTTCCCCTTTCTCCCTCCCTCTATTCCCCTCTTTACACCCTCCCCCCCAAAAACACTTAGTTGCTGGTCACATACAGGTCCGCAAAGAGGCTGTTGAATTGCCTCCATGTAATGTGAAAGCCTTCTTCCGATCACCTGATGGCGAATTTTATTTTCTTCTATTTGATGGACTCGGCCAGGTCAGACAGCCAGTCCGTGATTGTGGTTGTCGCAGCCAAGCCAACCAGAATTCACGGGATAAGATCACAGACGAAAGGGCTACCACGCCTGCCCCTCTCCCCCAAAATCTCTGCTGTTCTCACACCCCGAATACCGTTACCATTCGGGTTGGTTCCACCCTCACACACAACCCAGGACATGGCTTCAAAAAGGTGGTCCAGTGTCTGACAAGTTAGATTCAGACCCAGATCATTTGGTTATGGTTTGCTTTGTCTCCTTGGCACCGCTCCTATTTCTCCTCATCTCTTGGAAGAACCCGCTCATGGATGATCTCATCAAGTGCGGCCTGTGTACTTTCAGCTGCATTGCGCTGAATCCTGCGCCTGAGGAGGTGGACTTCACCTGATACAGTCCTTCCATCCATAATCCACTCCCTATCCACATGACAAGCTCCTTCTCCCATCTTTTCCATGTATCGTAGAGTGGCGCCCTGCCTCCTCTAGCATTCGCCCGATACATGTCAGCGTCATTAATTCGCCCGTTGCCAGCAATCTGTCCACTACGATGTGTCCGGTTAGCTGGGGGAATGTCGTTGTCTCCTTGCGGAGGGTTCCAAAGATGCAGATATTGGAGCTCATTCCCTATCGGCAGCTGGAGCTCTTCTGCTCGCTCCGTCAAGGTTTGCTACCCTGCATTACCTCAACATAAAGGTCCCCATCGGACTCTCTCTGAGTCTTGAAGGCGGCGCTGGCATTATTTATTTATTGTTGCTGGCATTAAGTTATTTTTATCCAGATGGTGGCCATCGCGGTTATTGCACCTAGATTGAAATTTTGCCTGAGCTGGTTCCAGGTCCTTACCATATGTGCCACCACCTGGTTTCTGAAGTCTTTGGTTCGGAGAAATCGGAATGGGGCCCTGGCCGGTGCTCGGAAGGATGTTCGCATAAGCATGTCTCCCATATAGGAGGACCGTCCCCGAGGTCGTTACTGTATAGGATGACCTTTTGTTGAACAACATGGCCAACCCCTCGTCTTTGTGTCGTGTCGTGCCTCATATGTCTGTCCTCCTTAGTTTTCCTCACCCTCAGTCTGTGCGTCTCCCTCAGTTCTATCTGTCGAAGGAAGATTATGTCGGCCCTCAGTCTTTTTTGATGGGGGAAAACTCTGGATAATTTCACCCCTCATGTTGTCGGTGACAATTCTGATGGTGGTTCCCCCTGGGAGCAGCCCTGTTGCTGGCACAGTTAATTCCCCTCCCATTCTGGTCTCTAAGTACAGTTGCGCTCTCCCCTCCTTGAATCGTGTAGGTTGATGGAATAAAGAGAGCCAAAGTTAAGAGTTCCTGATTGTCTTTAATTATTGCTTTTCATGTCCATTCTTTCGGGCGACCTCGTTCACTGCCTCTGGCTTGCTGAAATCATGTTCTTTGTTGTTGGAAATGACCCATAGTCTCGCCAGGTACAAAATGCCTAATCTAACATCACTTATATCAAATGCCAATTTGGCCCTGAGAAACTCAGCCCGGCGCATGGCCAGGTCGGCTCCGAGGTCTTGGTAACTGCGGATTGTGTAACATTTGCACCTGCATAGATTGTGTTAGTTCTCGTGTTAGTTCTCCAGACTTGGGTTTTTCTGCAGTGAACCAGCCCCCCCCCCCCCCCCCCCCGGGGATGGACGAAGCCTTCTTTCTCGTACCAGTTTCCCGTGCACAATGCGATGTATTCCGTCGGTTTCCTGTAGTCTTGGTCCTCTGGTAGCCAGACAGTCCGCACGTTCTGTCGACGGGACCTTTATCCCTAATCGTCAACATTCCCCGTAAGCATGTTTTGGGTCGTTGCCGACCTTGCCGCTTCTGCTTCGAGTGAGGCAATCCGGTAATTCTAGTGGGTGGCCGCTCCATCCAGTTACGGACCGTCGGTTCCTGCTTCTCCAGCCTCCGCTCCGTTCTATATGTGCCTCCTTTATGTGGACCATTGCGGTTTCTGTTGCCGACAACATGGCCACAGAAGGTCGTATTTTAGTTGGGCTCTGTGTTCATGCAGCTCTGTCGACAGAAGGGCCGTCCTTTGCTCTATCGACGGGTGGGCCGGCACTTGTTTTGATGAGCCTGCTTGATCCGCCATGCTCCACTGTCCTTCGTCCCAGGTGTCCCCTCGTTCTGAGGATCGGGTCTTTCTTTCCCGACTTTTGTCGCTTTTGTGGCTGCGCGGCTGGTTTGACGCCACTCCGGTCGGTTGGGTGTTAGTAGGGGGAGAGACCGGGGGATTTCGGAATGTTTCTGTGTCCGTTTGACGGGATCCAAGGGCTCGGTTAGAAGATCCCAAGACAGAACCACCTTTCGAAAGGTCGCTTAGCTAATGGCTGCCATTGAAATACAATATCCTACTTAACATGTGAATTGAGTAAAAAGAGAGGGGCACCAGCGCATCTCATGAATGCGAAGGAGTACTTCACAGAATAGGGAGACTGAATAGAATCCGAGGCGAATCAGGGGGCGAGGGGAATGAGGGGGAAGATAAGGGAGAATGATAGAAGTACTAGGAATGGGGGGCCGCAAAGATTGAGAGCCTCAGAGGAGGTGTATGGATTGGGGAGAAGTAGAGAGAGGATAGAAGACAGTTACAACAGGTTGCTCATAGAGACATATGGGAAAAGGAAGGCAATGGATTCATCCTTGCATGGCCCACAGACAAAGGCAAACCCAAGCGTGCAGGGTCACGTCAACGAGGTACCTATGGCTGACCCTATAGGAGAGGGGGGCAGAAGAACTCGATCAGAATAGTCACATAACATTAATTCCTTGATCACACTGTCGAAGTTAGACTGCTAAAGATTACTCAGTGAAGCAAGTAACGAGGTAAATGTCATGTCGACGATATTAAACGTTGAATTGAGCACAGGAAAAAAACATGCTGCGTTGCAAGTATATTTTGGGAATGCACCTGTAACATTGTGAACAATTATGATCTTGTTTGCTAGAATATATATTTTCAATATCATGGGCTCACTACGAGGAAGCATTACGTGAGCTGGACATGTACTTTCTTGAGCTTGGAAGTATGAGAAGTTATATCATTCAAAGATACAACATTATTCCAGGGTTCAACAGCATGAATAGTGCTGCAGTTGGCTGTGGTGTTCAGAATATCTCCGAGGTCTTGTCCGATCACGGATCTATTTGTCTGTGCGACTGTGAACAATGTCAGTTCGAAGTCTGTCATTAGATCTATATGTGTTGTTTGAGTTTTCTATTCGGCTATACTGAACCACACTTTGATCGAGCGACCAGATGACACAGAGTTCTCGTTTAAGATATTTATTCAAGCTACAGCGAAGGACCGCATTTGCCAGTGTGTACCCCAGAAGCTCTCGAAACAACTGGATAGAAGAAGGATAATATATTTAACTTATCCTAAAAGTAATTTGCATTCACCATTCTAAACTGTCCACGCATTCGAAGATAATCAATATCCAATCACAACTAATAGTTCTGATTAGTTCATATATTTCCAACTGTAGTTTCAAACCAATAAAGAAAATCTGCTCACGGCTGTTTACAGTTGTTTTTCGTTTCATTTTCATAAATTTAGAGTATCCAATATTTTTTTTCAAATCAAGGGGCAATTTACGTGGCAAATCCACATAACCTGCGCATCTTTGTGTTGTGGGGGCGAACCCACACAAACACGTGGAGAATGTACAAACTCAACACGGACAGTGAACCAGAGCCCGGATCGACCTTGGGACCTCGGCGCCTTGAGGCAGCAGTACTATTCACTGCGCCACGATGTTGCCGTGCCTGAGTACAAAATTCACTCGTTAGCTAGTCAGATACACATCCCTATTATTACTTGGATTTGGATTCGGATTGTGTTTATTGCCAAGAATTTGGAGATAAAGTGAAAAGTATTTTTCTGTGAGCAGCTCAACAGATCATCAAGTACATGAAAAGAAAAGTAATAAAAGAAAATAGATAATATGGCAAAACATAGTACACAATGTAACAACATAACACCGGCATCGGTTGAAGCATACAGGGGCGAAGTGTTAACGAGGTCAGTCCATAAGTGGGTCGTTTAGGAGTCTGGTAACAGCTGGGTACCAGCTGTTTTTGAGTCTGTTCGTGCGTGTTCTCAGAACTTTTGTATCACCGAAGGAAGAAGTTGGAAGAGTGAGTTATGGGCCAGGGTTTAGAAAACTCCAAAATACATCATGGAGTTCATGTAAGCGACAAATGTTTATAGATTTTTGTTATGAGGCGCACAAGGGCTCACCCTCCAAAGAGTTATTCAACAGAGGGCTTAAGCACTCTTAATCAAAAACAAAGTTTGTTCTACGAATTTAGTTTATATTTTTATAAACACACACGATGAGCATTTTTATCAACAACAAATATAATTACCCAACACAGCTACTGTAGTCGAAATAAAATAATTAACAACTTCCCTTAACAGTTCCAATCAGGTAACAACATCCATACACCAGAAAACACCTCTACCAAAACAGTAAGTTTAAATTCCTTCCAGAAAATAGTTATCACTGTTAAATTATCAAATGATCTCAGACAACTTTTATCATGCAAGAGAGAGAGAAAGACAGGACAGACTTCTCTGACAACAGATTCCGAATGTAAAATGAATTGAGCTTTGCACAAGTGAAGGAGACACAGCCAGAGTGAGCCACATCCAGTGTGGGAATTTGGAACTTAGTAATTTGGTGCAGTGAGATAATCAGGAAAGGTAAGTGGTAAGTCTAGTTCTGTTGTTTTTCAGTTACAAGTGCAGTGTGTAGCTTAGTGTCCGATTGGCTGAAGCTGCCCCACCCTAATTGCTGAGAGGCAGTTATCTCTCAGTCACCCGAGGCCTGTTTCGTGGCACCAAGGTGCACATTGTAGTTATCTCTTTGAAACGTAAGTAGTGTGAGTCACCCTGGTTAGCTGAGGTCTGTAGAAAAGACAGACAGAAAACGCACTCAGTAAGCTTTGCACAAGTGAAGGAGTCGCAGCCGGAATGAAACACATCCAGAGTGGGAATTTGGAACTTGGTAATTTGGTGCAGTGAGGTAATTCGGGGCAAGTGGGAGAAGGTGCTTTTTCCCTACTGTTTGTTCTCTCTCTTTCCTCTGGCCTGTAACTTTTGATCTGCACGGAGAACACCAGAGAGCATCTGAGAACCTGGGAAGGTAACTGATTCGTATTCATTTTTATTTTTTAAACCTTTTCAAATTGTGTGTGTGTGTGTGGGGGGGGGGGGGGGGGTATTTGATGTGACATCACAGTAAAGCTGTGACCTGATTGTCTGGTTGGGAATCTACACTGAATTTAAAAATTAAAAGTTAAACGAATTAACCATAATTACTTAGTGACTTAATTATAATTTAGAGGGGTATCTAAGCGAGATATCAGAGAGTACTGGATTTTGCTTTCTCATTTATAGTAGAACTCTAGTGCTACAAAACATAGTTATCACTATTTTTAAAAAAGATTTAAGTTACTAATTAATTGACGCAATGCCAATTAGAGGGGTGTAGTGCTCTGACTGTGAGATGTGGTAGTTCCGGGAGGCTTCCAGCGTCCTGGCTGGCGTCATCTGCAGAACGTGAACCCAACAAGAGCTCCTCACAGACCGCATGGGTCTGCTGGAGCAGCAGTGAATGCATTTATGAGCATGCAGGAGGCGCAATGCATCATAGATACAGTTATATAAATATGTTCACACCCAAGGTGCAGGCAGAGAAATGGGTGTCCCCGTCTTGAAACAAGCCTATCAGGGTAAAACAGCAGCAGGCAGAGCAGTGGCACCACGGCTGGCTCTGATGTGGAGCAGTGAGGGTCAAAGCGTAGAGGTCCCATAGTTATAGTGGACTCTATAGTTAGGGGCACAGATAGACACTCGATGGACATGAAATAGACTCCAGAATGGTATGTTGCCTCCCTGGTGCCAGGGTCCAGGATGTCTCCGAATGAGTAACGGGAATCCTGAAGGCGGAGGGCAAACAGGCAGAGGCTGTTGTATATATTGGTACTAACGACATAGTCGGGAAGGGGCATGAGGTCTTGCAGCAGGAGTTCTGGGAGATAGAGAGACAGTTAAAAGACAGGATCTCCAGGGTTGTAATCTCGGGATTACTCGCTGTGCCACGTGACAGTGAGGCTAGAAATCAGAATATAGAGCAGCTAAACACGTGGCTAAACAGCTGGTGTAGGAAGGAGGGTTTCCCTTCTCTGGACCACTGAGAGCTCTTCCGGGGCAGGTGTGACCTGTATAAGAAGGGCGGGTTGCATCTAAACTGGAGAGGAATAAATATCCTGGCCGCGAGGTTTGCAAGTGTGACACGGGAGGGTTTAACCTAGTATGGCAGGGGGTTGGGAACTGGAGCAATAGGCCAGAAGGTGAAAGCATTGAGGGAGAACGAGAGAATACGGCGAGTATGGCTCTGAGGAAGAGCAGACAGGGAGATGTTGTTGAAAACAGCGGGTAAAGTGACCTGAAGTGCATATGCTTTAGTGCAAGAAGTATTAATGATAAGGCATATGAATCTTGGACTAGAACTAGGAACTATGATGTTGTTGCCATTACAGAGAGCTGGTTGAGGGAAGGACAGGATTGGCAGCTAAACGTTACAGGATTTAGATGTTTCAGGCGGGATAGAGGGGGTTGTAAAAGGGGTGGTGGAGTTGCGCAACTGGTTAGGCAGAATATCACAGCTGTACTACGGTAGGACACCTCAGAGGGCAGCGAAGGTATATGGGTAGTGATCAGGAATAAGAAGGGCGCAGTCACAATGTTGGGAGGTTTACTACAGCCCTCCCAAAAGCCAGCGGGAGGTAGCGGAGTAGATAGGTAGACAAATTTTGAAAACGATTAAAAACGACAGGGTCGTTGTGATGGAAGACTGCAACTTCCCCAATATTGACTGGGACTCACTCAGTGCTAGGGGCCTGGACGTGGCAGAGTTTGTAAGGGCATCCAGGAAGGCTTCTTAAATCAACATGTAGACAGTCCAACTGGGGAAGGGGCTGTACCGGACTTGATATTGGGGAACGAACCCGGCCAGGTTGGAGAAGTTTCAGTAGGGGAGCATTTCGGGAACAGTGACCACAATTCAGTAAGTTTGAAAGTGCTGGTGGAGAAGGATAAGAGTGGTCCTAGGGTGAAAGTGCTAAATTGAGGGAAGGGTAATTATAACAATATTAGGCGGGAACTCAAGAACCTTGATTTGGGAGGATGTTTGAGGGTAAACCAAAATCTGACAGGTGGGATGCTTTCAAATGTCAGTTGAAAGGAATTCAGGACCGGCATATTCCTGGGCGGACGAAATAAAATACGCCAAATTTCGTGAACCCTTGGATAACCCTTGTGGGCCTCGTCAAAAAGAGAAAGGAAGCATTTGTCATGGCTAGAAGTCGGGGAACAGAGGAAGCCTGTGTGGAATATAAGAAAAGTAGGAACTTAAGCAAAGAGTCAGGAGAGCTAGGAGGTCACGAAAAGTCATTGGCAAATAGGGTTAAGGAAAATTCCAAGGCTTTTTATACGTATTAAAAAGAGGGTAGCCATGGAAAGGGTTCCTCCACTGAAGGATAGGCAAGGGAATCTATGTGTGGAGCCAGAGGAAATGGGCGAGTTACTAAATGAATAGTTTGCATCAGTATTCACCAAAAAGAAGGAATTGGTGGATGAGTATGGAGAAGGGTGTGTAGATAGCCTGTGTCTCATTGAGATCCAAAACGACGAGGTGTTGGGCGCCATGATAAATATTAAGGTAGATAAGTCCCCATGGCCTGATGGGATCTACCCCAGAATACTGAAGGAGGCGAGAGAGGAAATTGCTGAGGGATTGACAGAAATCCTTGGATCCACACTGTCTTCCGGTGATGTCCCAGAGGACTGGAGAATAGCCAGTTGTTCCGTCATTTAAGAAGGGTATCAAGGATAATCCAGGGAACTACAGGCCTGTGAGCCTTACGTCAGTGGCAGGGCAATTACTGGAGAGAATTCTTCGAGACAGGATCTACTACCATTCAGAAGCAAATTGACGTATTAGTGAGAGGCAGCATGGCGTTGTGAAGGGGAGATCGTGTCTCACTAATTTGATAGCGTTTTTCGAAGAGGTCACAAAACGTTTGATACAGGTAGGGCAGTGGATCTTGTCTATATATGGACTTCAGTAAGGCCTTTGACAAGGTACCTCATGGTAGACTGGTACAAAAGGTGATGTCACACGGATCAGGTGAGCTGTGAGCTGGCAAGGTGGACACATAACTGGCTAGGTCATAGACGGCTTTTAAAATTGGAGGGCTGTGGCTGGTGATGTTCCACAGGGATCAGTGCTGTTCGTAGTATATATAACTGATTAGGAGGAAAATGTAACTGGGTTGATTAGTAAGTTTGCAGATGACACAACGGTAAGCGGAATTGCGAATAGCGATGAGGACTGTCAGAGGCTACAACAGGATTTAGATCGTTTGGAGACATGGGCGGATATATGGCACCTTAAACCTATGCCCCCTAGTCATTGACCCCTCTACCCTGGGGACCAGCCTCTGACTATTCAGAGACTTGGGCGGAGAGATGGCAGATGGTGTTTAATCCACTCTAATGTGAGGTATTGCATTTTGGAACGTCTAATTCAGGTAGGGAATATACAGAGAACGATAGAACCCTCAAGAGTTTTGGAAGTCAAAGAAATCTAGGTGTACAGGTCCACAGTTTACTGAAAAGGGCAACACAGGTGGAGGTAGTCAAGAAGGCATACGGCATGCTTGCCGTCATTGGCCGGGGCATTTGAGTATCAGAATTGGCAAACCATGTTGCAGCTGTGTAGAGCCAAAGTTAGGCCACACTTGAAATATAGTGCTCAATTCTGGTTTCCGCACGACAAGAAGGATGTGGAGGCTTTAGAGAGTGTGCAGAAGAAATTTTCCAGGATGTTGCCTGGTATGGAGGGAAGTAGCTATGAGGAGCGGTTGAATAAACTCGGTTTGTTCTGACTGGAATGACGGAGGTTGAGCGGCGACCTGATCGAAGTCTACAAAATTATGAGGGGCATAGAGAAACTGAATAGTCAGAGGCTCTTCCCCAGGGTAGAGGGGCCAATGACTCGGGGGCATAGGTTTAAGGTGTGAGGGGCAAGGTTTAGAGGAGATGTAAGGGGCAAGTCTTTTACACAGAGTGTCGTAGGTACCTGGAACTTGCTGCCAGAAGAGGCGGTGGAAGCAGGGACGATAATAACATTTAAGAGGCATCTTGACAAATACATGTATAGGATGGGAAGAGAGGGATACGGACCCAGGAAGTGTAGAAATTTTTAGTTCGACGGGCAGCATGGTCGGCACGGGCTTGGAGGGCCGAAGGGCCCGTTCCTGTGCTGTACTTTTCTTTGTTATTTGAATGTAGAACTCAGAGACACAGCCAACTCCCAGCTCAAAATGAACCAAAAGCTCAAAGCGACAGCCATGCTCCACCAATGACAATGAAATAACTGAAGCCATTTGACAATCCATAACATTTCTTTAAGGGAAACTGCCAAGAAAAAAACATGAACTTAAAAGATGGTTTCATTTTTACCTTTTCACTTTATTTGAAGAAAATTCACAATTTATGTACTATTTTTAAACAAGGAAAACACGCAATCATTAATAATAATGCAGTTAATTTTACGTCTTCTTCATCCACCATTGTACTTCCTTCTCTTCATCACATTCGTGACAAAGCATCGGCTATCACGTGTTCTCCTTCTGCTACATGTATAGTTTTTAAATGAAAGGACTGTGAAAATAAACAATGGAAAGAGTTTGGCATTGTTATTCCTGAATCGCTCCAAAATCGTTAATGGATGATGATCAGTATACATAATTGTTTCAGACGAATTGTTGGTAACATTAATCTGAAACTGTTGCGAAGCCAGCACAAAGCTCAACATCTCTTTCTCAATCGTTGAATACTTCCTCTGGTCACCCAGGTTGAGAGGGTTGTTAAGAAGGCGTACGGTGTGTGAGCTTTTATTGATAGAGGAATTGAGTTTCGAGCCATGAGGTCATGTTGCAGTTGTACAAAACTCTAATGCGGCCCAGTTGGAGTATTGTGTGCAGTTCTGGTCGCCACATTATAGGAAGGATGTGCAAGCATTGGAAAGGGTACAGAGGCGATTTACAAGAATGTTGCCTGGTATGGAGGGAAGATCATATGAGGAAAGGCTGAAGGACTTGAGGCTGTTTTCGTTAGAGAGAAGAAGGTTAAGAGGGGACTTAATTGAGGCATACAAGATGATCAGAGGATTAGATAGGGTGGACATCGAGAGCCTTTTTCCTCGGATGGTGATGTCCAGCACGAAGGACATAGCTTTAAATTGAGGGGAGATAGATATAGGACAGATGTCAGAGGCAGGTTCTTTACTCAGAGAGTAGTAAGGGCGTGGAATGCCCTGCCTGCAACAATAGTGGACTCGCCAACACTAAACGCATTCAAATGGTCATTGGATAGGCATATGGACGAAAAGGGAATAGTGCAGAGGGACTTTAGAAGGGTTTCACAGGACGGTGAAACATCGTGGGCCGAAGGGCCTTAACTGCGCTGTAATGTTCTATGTTCTATGTTCTATTATTCAATAATTTGGAAAAGTATAGAATATGCTGCTCTATTCTTTCATCATCTTCTTCAAAGAGCACAACACCTATGCTTACATGACTCTCATCAACAGCCACTTTGAATGGTTTTGTGTATTTTGAGCTGGCCACCACAGAGCAGTGGTTAACACAGTCAACAGTCAAATGCCTGTTGACACTCCGGCATTCACTGAACTTTGCTCCGCTTCTTCAGCAATCCAGTCAGCCGAGCATCCACGCTGCTAAAATTCAGCACAGAGTTTCGGTACAATCTACTCATGCCAAGAAATCGCATTATTACCCTTTGTGTCGAGGGTATTAGAAACACCCCACTACTTTTGTTTGCACATCCCGTGGGACCATTCGAACTGACCAATTGTATGGGCAAGGAACGTAACTTGGGCTTTTCCAAATTCTCTTTTCACTAGGTTTACCATCAAACCCGCCTCATCAAGTCGATCAAGTAAATCCATCAGATGCTTCAAATGTTCTTTCACTGTCGGACTAAAACTCACCAGATCTTCGATCAAGAGCGCACAATTGGGTATTCCTGAAACGACTTTGTTTGTTAACCGTTGCAATGTGGCTGGGGCATTTTCCATGCCAAACGACATAACTTTGAATTGGTATATACCATCTGAAGTACAGAAGCTGCAATATCCTTTCCCCTTATGGATAAAAGTACCTGCCACGAACCTTTAAGTAAATCCAGTTTGGAAATAAAAGCTGATTGTCCAACCTTTCCAATGCAGTCCTCCAAGCGTGAGATTGGATAAAAGTCTGTACTTGTAACTGCATTAACCATTCGCACACAATCATTGGGTACCGTCTGGTTATGGCAAGATCACAATGGGTGTGCCCCATTGGCGACAACCCACTTCAATTATGCCATTTTCAAGCATACTTTCAATTTCTTTGTTATCCTGTGACAATTTTCATGGTTTAAGTTTCTATGGATGTTGTTTAATTGGAACAACATTTCCCACATCTACATCATGAATTGTCATTTTCGTACTTCCCAACTTATCTCCATAATCTTGCCCTTGTGAAATTAATAACGTTTTCAGGTCAGTTCGTTTTTCGTCTGGAACGCAACTCAATAATTCATCCCAATTGTTAAGAACATACTCGTTATCCAGTTTAATTTGATGAATGTAAAAGTGAGGGTTATCTGGATTCGGTTCTTCAATTTGAGTTGGAATCACTAAAACCTACTCTTTTTTATCTCCTTCGTTTTCAAAGTTCCTTTTAAGCATATTCACATGGCACACACTTCGATCTGGCGTTCTTATCACATAATTCACCTCACTTAATTTCCTTTCGTTCTGATAAGGTCCCCAAAAACTTGCTTTTATAGGTTCACCTACCACTGATAACAATACCAAAACTTTATCTCCACTGGCAAAATAACAAGCTTTTTATTTATGCTACCCGTTTCATCACATGGTTTGCAACTTTTAAATGTTGTTTAGCCAATTAACCTGCTCTATATAGTCGTTCCCAAAAAAATCTCCCTCATCAATTTAAGTGGTCCGCTTACCACATGACCAAAACATTAGTTAAAAATGACTGAATTTGATTGGCTCATTAGATGCATCCCTAATTGCAAACACTACGAATGGAATTCATTCATCCCAATCCTCTGAATAATCTTTACAATCAGCCCTCAACATTGCGATAAACGTCTGATGCCACCGTTCTAATGCTCCCTGCGATTCTGGAGGGTAGGCAGTTGATTTAATTTGTTTTACTCTTAAGCTATCCATAGATTCCTTGAATGACCTTGAGGTAAAATTTGATCCTTGATCCGATTGTACTTCTGTGGGTAGTCCATATAGAGTAACGAATTTCAGTAACTCCTCCACAATCTTTTGAGCTGTAATATCCCGTCCTGTAATGGCTTCAGGAAACCTAGTAGACACATCCATTATAGCCAAAATATATTGATTGCCACGTTTAGTTTTAGGATGCAGTCCTACGTAATCAATTAAGACTTTGTAAAAGGCTCCTGAGATGCTCGAATGGGTATTGACGGCACTGGTTTTATAACCGTTTGAGCTTTCCCAATCACTTGACATGTGTGACGTGATGGACACAATATGACTACATCTTTATGCAGTTCAGGCCAATAAAAATATTTTCGTATTTTAGCTTGAGTTTCCTGACTCCCAAATGACCTCCTATTGGTACCTCGTGTCTTACTCGCAACACCTGCTTTCTATAATCTATGGAAAATACCACTTGATGAACTTCTGGCCACTTTTAAACCACCTACATATGCAAAGGTCTCCATTTGATCATTAATACATAATTTCTAAGGTATTAACATTCTGTTATAAACTCAGATTCCTCTTCCGTATACATTCTGATACATCCGTTCTATTTCTATATCTTTCTGTTGTAACTCCGCCAATTTACCTGAACTAAAAATATCCACCTCATCCTCCAGCAGTTCAATATTTCTCTTTTCCCCAGTTTCTATCCCTCACAGGCTGAAACGTATGACAGAAACTAAAATTTGATTTATGAACTAATCCATAATCATGTGCCATTTCTGCTGCTAATCTCGCAGTTGTAACCCTCTGCTCTTCCACACAAGTTCTCGCTACATCAGGAATTGAATTTTTAATCTCCTCCAAAATGGTAATTTCTCTAAGAGCTTAAAACGTTTGGTCTATTTTCAGCCTTTCGAAATTACTCTCATCGTTTGAAACTCCATATATGTTTGACCAGTTTCTTTCCTTAAATTTCTAAACATTAGTGTGACGGCTTCAGGCACTACTTCATGTGTACCTAAGATGGGTTTTTGCATCTCCTCATACGTCCCAGATACCGCATCTGATAGTGATACAAATACTTCAGAAGTCCTACCTACCAACTTTGTTTGAATCAGTAATCCCCGCATGTCCTGGGGCCATTTAATTTGTTTAGCTACATTCTCAATTAAACAAAAAAGGTTTCTATATCCTTCTCATCAAACTTTGCAATGTTAGAATACATCTAAATAGATAACCACCGATCCCTTTACTATTACGCACTTTCTTACTATCCTCATCACTATCCTCATGTGAACTGACTTTCACGTTTCATGGCCATTTTCTGAAGTTCAAAGCCTGTCTCTTTTTCTTTTTCCCTGATCGGTTCCTCCCTTTCTCTGGCATTCTGTTGTGCTCGAGCTCTTCTTTCTTTTTCCCTTTCCTGTCTCTCCTTTTCTGTTTCCCTGATATGCCCTCCCTTTCTCTTTCTTTTTGTTCTGCTAGGTCTATTCTTATTTTTCCCTTTCATCTCTCTCCTTTTCATTTTCCCCGATCTGATTCACTTGTTGAGCGGTAGCAGCGAGAGCAGTAACCAGGGTTCTGTCGGGAAGGTCAGATTCCCGCTTTAAAAAATTACCTTTCAGGAGAAGCGGCCTTCAGTTGTTCAGCGGTAGCAGCGAGAGCAGGAAACCAGGGGTCTGTGGGGAAGGTAATTTTCCCGCTATGAAACCGTACCTTTAAGTAGAAGCGGCCTTTGTTTTCGGAGTTGTTGTTTTCTCTTTCAGAGTAGCAGGAATCTGGGAGTCGGCTGTGGGGATTTCTGGGAAAGTGTGTAGTAACTTTATATACGTTAGGCGGTTGCTAAACCGGAGACACTACACTTGTAGTGTCCCCCACGCTTCCACCTCCTCGAACCTAAGGCATTGCGTGAATATCAGGTAAGCTCTTCCTTTCTTTTTCTTGCTTTATCTAGAGGGGATAGGAGGGAATGCAGTTCAATATTCCTCCTGCAGAATGTTTGACGTGAGGGACGCCATCAGTGTCCCTTCTGATTTCACCTGTTGGAAGGGCACCCATCTCCAGCTCCTCAAAAACCGTGTTAGGGAACTGGAGCGGCAGCTGGATAAACTTTGGATCATTCGACAGAGGTGGTCATAGATAGAAGCTTCAGAGATGTAGTTACTCAGAAGAATGAAGACAGATGGGTGACGGTGAGAGGAGCTGGAAGGAAGCAATCAGTACAGGGATCCCCTGTGGTTGTTCCCCTTCGTAAAAAGTATACCACTTTGAGTACTAGTCGGGGGGGGGGGGACTTACCATGGGGTGCAGATCTCTGGCACAGAGTCTCTACCTGTTGCCCAGGTGGGATGGGGGGAGAGTAGAGCATTAGTCATTGGATACTCCAGAGTCAGAGGGATAGATAGGAGATTCTATGGGAACATGAGAGACACACGGTTGGTGTGTTACCTCACAGGTCCCAGGGTCCGTGATATCCCGGATCGTGTTTCCAGGATCCTTAAGCGGGAGGGGGGGGAGGGGGAGCAGCACCAAGTCTTGGTCCACATAGGCACCAACGACATAGGTAGGAAAAGGGCTGTAGTTGGAAGGCAGGAATTGAGGGAGGTCGGGTGGAAACTTAGAGCTGGGTTGTTACCCGTACCACGTGCTAGTGAGACGAGGAAGAGGGAGAGGGAACAGTTGAACACGTGGCGACAGGTATGGTGCAGGAGGGAGGGTTTCAGATACCTGGATAATTGGGGTTCATTCTGGGGTAGGTGGGACGGTCGTTCCCCTGAGTAACAAGTATACCGTTTTGGATACTTGTGGGGGGGAGGGACTTACCAGTGGTAAGCCATGGGGTACGGGCATCTGGCACGGAGTCTGTCCCTGTTGCTCAGAAGGGAAGGAGTGAAAGGAGTAGAACATTAGTAATTGGGGACTCAATAGTCAGGGGCACAGAAGGGAGATTTTGTGGGCGCGAGACTCACGTTTGGTATGTTGCCTCCCAGGTGCAAGGGAACGTGATGTCTCGGATCGTGTTTTCCGGGTCCTTAAGGGGGAGGGGGAGCAGCCCCAAGTCGTAGTCCACATTGGCACAAACGACATAGGTAGGAAAGGGGATAAGGATGTCAGGCAGGCCTTTAGGGAGCTAGGATGGAAGCTCAGAGCGAGAACAAACAGAGTTGTTATCTCTGGGTTGTTGCCCGTGCCACGTGATAGTGAGATGAGGAATAGGGAGAGAGAGCAATTAAACACGTGGCTACAGGGATGGTGCAGGCGGGAGGTATTCAGATTTCTTGATAACTGGGGCTCTTTCTGGGGAAGGTGGGACCTCTATAGACAGGATGGTCTACATCTGAACCTGAGGGGCACCAATATCCTGGGGGGAGATTTGTTAGTGCTCTTTGGGGGGGGGGGGGGTTTAAACTAATTCAGCAGGGGCATGGGAACCTGCATTGTAGTTTTGGGGTACGGGAGATTGAGAGTATAGAGGTCAGCTTTGACTTCTCAGGAGGGTGCCAGTGTTCAGGTAGGTGGTTTGAAGTGTGTCTACTTCAATGCCAGGAGTATACGAAATTAGGTAGGGGAACTGGCAGCATGGGTTGGTACCTGTGACTTCGATGTTGTGGCCATTTCAGAGACATGGATAGAGCATGGACAGGAATGGTTGTTGCAGGTTCCGGGGTTTAGGTGTTTTAGTAAGCTCAGAAAAGGGGGCAAAAGAGGGGGAGGTGTGGCGCTGCTAGTCAAGGACAGTATTACGGTGGCGGAAAGGATGCTAGATGGGGACTCTTCTTCCGAGGTAGTATGGTCTGAGGATAGAAACAGGAAAGGAGAGGTCACCCTGTTGGGAGTTTTCTATAGGCCACCTAATAGTTCTAGCGATGTAGAGGAAAGGATGGCGAAGATGATTCTGGAAAAGAGCGAAAGTAACAGGGTAGTTGTTATGGGAGGCTTTAACTTTCCAAATATTGACAGGAAAAGATATAGTTCGAGTACATTAAATGGGTCGTTCTTTGTACAATGTGTGCAGGAGGGTTTCCTGACACAATATGTTGACAGGCCAACAAGAGGCGAGGCCACATTGGATTTGGGTTTGGGTAATGAACCAGGCCAGGTGTTAGATCTGGAGGTAGGTGAGCACTTTGGAAACAGTGACCACAATTCGGTGACCTTTACGTTAGTGATGGAAAGGGATAAGTATACCCTGGAGGGCAAGAGTTATAGCTGGGGGAAGGGCAATTATGATGCCATTAGACATGACTTAGGATGTGTAGGTTGGAGAAGTAGGCTGCAAGTGTTGGGCACACCGGATATGTAGAGCTTGTTCAAGGAACAGCTATTGCATGTTCTTGATAAGTACGTACCAGTCAGGCAGGGAGGAAGGGGTCGAGCGAGGGAACCGTGGTTTACCAAAGAAGTGGAATCTCTTGTTAAGAGGAAGAAGGAGGCATATGTGAAGATGAGGCGTGAAGTTTCAGTTGGGGCGCTTGACAGTAACAAGGAAGCGAGGAAATATCTAAAGAGAGTGCTAAGACGAGCAAGGAGGGGACATGAGAAGTCTTTGGCAGGTAGGATCAAGGAAAACCCAAAAGCTTTCTATAGGTATGTCAGGGATAAAAGAATGACTAGGGTAAGAGTAGGGCCAGTCAAGGACAGTGGTGGGAAGTTGTGTGTGGAGGCTGAGGAGATAAACGAGATACTAAGTGAATACTTTTCGTCAGTATTCACTCAGGAAAAAGATAATATTGTGGAGGAGAATGCTGAGACCCAGGCTATTAGAATAGATGGCATTGAGGTGCGTAGGGAAGAAGTGTTGGCAATTCTGGACAAGGTGAAAATAGATATGTCCCCGGGGCCTGATTGAATTTATCCTAAGATTCTCTGGGAAGCCAGGGAAGAGATTGCTGAGCCTTTGGCTTTGATTTTTAGGTCATCATTGGCTACAGGAATAGTGCCAGAGGATTGGAGGATAGCAAATGTGGTCCCTTTGTTCAAGAAGGGGAGTAGAGATAACCCCGGTAACTATAGGCCGGTGAGCCTAACGTCTGTGGTGGGTAAAGTCTTGGAGAGGATTATAAAAGATACGATTTATAATCATCTAGATAGGAATTATATGATTAAGGATAGTCAGCATGGTTTTGTGAAGGGTAGGTCATGCCTCACAAACCTTATTGAGTTCTTTGAGAAGGTGACTGAACAGGAAGACGAGGGTAGAGCAGTTGATGTGGAGTATATGGATTTCAGTAAAGCGTTTGATAAGGTTCCCCGTGGTCGGCTATTGCAGAAAATACGGAGGCTGGGGATTGAGGGTGATTTAGAGATGTGGATCAGAAATTGGCTAGTTCAAAGAAGACAGAGAGTGGTAGTTGATGGGAAATGTTCAGAATGGAGTTCAGTTACGAGTGGCGTACCACAAGGATCTGTTCTGGGGCCGTTGCTCTTTGTCATTTTTATAAATTACCTAGAGGATGGCGCAGAAGGATGGGTGAGTAAATTTGCAGACGACACAAAGTCGGTGGAGTTGTAGACAGTGCGGATGGATGTTGCAGGTTACAGAGGGACATAGATAAGCTGCAGAGCTGGGCTGAGAGGTGGCAAATGGAGTTTAATGTGGAGAAGTGTGAGGTGATTCACTTTGGAAAGAATAACAGGAATGCGGAATATTTGGCTAATGGTAAAATTCTTGGTAGTGTGGATGAGCAGAGGGATCTCGGTGTCCCTGTACATAGATCCGTGAAAGTTGCCACACAGGTTGACAGGGTTGTGAAGAAGGCCTATGGTGTGTTGGCCTTTATTGGTAGAGGGATTGAGTTCCGGAGCCATGAGGTCATGTTGCAGTTGTTCAAATCTCTAGTACGGCCGCATTTGGAGTATTGCATACAGTTCTGGTCGCCTCATTATAGGAAGGACGTGGAAGCTTTGGAACGGGTGCAGAGGAGATTTACCAGGATGTTGCCTGGTATGGAGGGAAAATCTTATGAGGAAAGGCTGATGGACTTGACGTTGTTTTCGTTAGAGAGAAGAAGGTTAAGAGGTGACTTAATAGAGGCATACAAAATGATCAGAGGGTTAGTTAGGCTTGACAGCGAGAGCCTTCTCCCGCGGATGGAGGTGGCTAGCACGAGGGGACATAGCCTTAAATTGAGGGGTAATAGATATAGGACAGAGGTCAGAGGTGGGTTTTTTACGCAAAGAGTGGTGAGGCCGTGGAATGCCCTACCTGCAACAGTAGTGAACTCGCCAACATTGAGGGCATTTAAAAATTTATTGGATAAGCATATGGATGATAAGGGCATAGTGTAGGTTAGATGGCCTTCAGTTTTTTTCCATGTCGGGGCAACATCGAGGCCCGAAGGGCCTGTCCTGCGCTAATTCGTTCTATGTTCTATACAAACGTGATGGAATACAATTGGACGAGAGGGATACAAATGTCCTGCGCAGGGGGGGGGGGGGGTGGATTTGCGATTGCTCTTCGGAAGCGTTTAAACTAATTCAGCAGGGGGTTGGGAACCTGAAATGTAGCTTCAGTATCCAGGAGGTTGTGAGTAGTGAGGTCATGAGTAAGTTTTCAGGGTTGCAGGAGTGTACTGGCAGGCAGCCAAGTGGTTTAAAGTGTGTTAACTTCGACGCCAGGAGCATCCTGAATACGGTGGGTGAACCTGCAGCATCTGTTGGTACCTGGGACTTCGACATTGTGGCCATTACGGAAACATTGCTCGAGCAGGGCAGGAATGGTTGTTGCAGATTCCAGGAATTAGCTATTTCAGTAAGCTCAGGGAAGGTGGTAAAAGAGGGGGAGGGGTGGCATTATTGCCACCTGAAAGTTGCTACCCAGTTTGATAGGGTTGTTAAGAAGATGTACGGTATGTTATCTTTTATTGACAGAGGGACAGAGTTTCGGAGCCATGAGGTCTTGTTGCAGATGTACAAAACTCTGATCCAGCCGCATTTGGAGTATTGCGTGCTGTTCTGGTCGCCGTATTACAGGAAGGAAGTGGAAGCATTGGAAAGGGTGCAGAGGAGATTTACTAGGATGTTGCCTGCTATGGAGGGAAGTTCATATGAGGAAAGGATGAGGGACTTACGGCTGATTTCGTTAGAGAGAAGAAGGTTATGAGGTGACTTAATTGAGGCATACAAGATCATCAGTGGATTGGATAGGGTGGACAGTTTTTTCCTCGGTTGGTTATAGACAGCACGAGGGCGATTAGCTTAAAATTGAGGTGGGGTAGATATAGGACAGATGTCAGAGGTAGGTTCTTGACTCAGAGAGCAGTAAGGGCGTAGAATAACCTGCCTGCGACAGTAGTGGGCTCGCCAACATTAAGGGCATTTAAATGGTGATTGGATAAATATATTGATGGGCAGGGAATACTGTTGATGGGCTTTAGAGTGGTTTCACAGGTTGGCGAAACAACCAAGGACCAAAGGGCCTGTACTGTGCTGTGATGTTCTATGTTCTTTGTTCTATGTATCTTCCTTTCGCTTTCTCCCAAATTTCGTATTCAAGCTGCTTTAATTCTTTTTCATGTTCAAGGTGCTTGAACTTTAATTGAATTCTCGCCAGTTCCAATGATTCTGACTGTGTCTCACGCAATTTTCAATGCTCAGCAACCGCCGCAATTACTTTTTTTCGTATTTTGTCAGGCAATGGTAACTGCAATGCTTTTGCGAAATATAAAAGCCTTCTTTTAGTCGCTGTTTTGAAGGTACTACATGTTACCTTCTCCACCCCCAAAAACGTTTGAGACGCATTGTCCACACGCACTTCCGACTTAAACTGGAATACGACACCTGAAAGGCAAAGACAAATGTGCTCACCCCTGACTGTCTTTAGGTTCACTAATCCAGCCCATCACGTAAGATAGACTTTGATCGCACAAGCTCCCAATTCGTCACGGGCCAGGGTCGATAAACATCCAGAGTATATCATGGAGTTCAACTAAACTACAACTGTTTACAGATTTTGGTCATGAGGAGCACAAGGGTTCAGGGGTTATTCAACAGAGGCCTTAAACACTTTTAATGAACAACAAAGTTTATTGTACGAATTCAGTTGACATTTTTATGAACACACACATTACGCATTTTGTATCAACTACAGATACCCTGACAGATACAGTTCTCTAACCTAACCCTTAACAAGTTCCCTTAACTGTTCCAATCTATACGCTCAATGGAAGAGTCGTGGGGAAAATTGATGGACAGAGAGATCTGGGAGTTCAGGTCCATTGTATCCTGAAGGTGGCAACGCAGGTCGATAGAGTGGTCAAGAAGGCATACCGCCTGTTTGCCTTCATTGGGCGGGGTATTGAGTACAAGAGTCGGCAGGTCATTTTACAATTGTATATGACTTTGGTTAGGCCACATTTGGAATACTGCGTGGAGTTCTGGTCGCCACATTACCAGAAAGATGTGGCTGTTTTTGAGAGGGTGCAGAGGAGGTTCACCAGGATGTTGCTTGGTATGGAGGGTGCTAGCTATGAAGAAAGGTTGAGTAGATTAGGATTGTTTTCGTTGGAAAGACGGAGGTTCAGGGAGGCCAATTTACGACTGATCTATGATAGGTTACAATTTTCACGACTGCGACTGAGATACCAAACTTTAGTGATGAACTGGCTCACTTCACTTCTCTGGCCTTCTCCTCGCCAAGATCGGAACTCAGAGTTTTCTCGACGCTTATCCAAGGTTATCGATGTAGAAACTGTGTTTCTCAATTTTATACTGTTCGGAGAGTCCCTCAAAATATTGCCGATGCGTCTCTGTCCATAGAACCCCTGATGTTGGGATCATCCGTCCAAAGGTCCCGAAAGCACAACAGATCTATTCCGTTGTTTTCTATCAGAAGTAAACTTTGAGACCACAAAGGTCAAATGACCCTCATTCCAATGCACAGTGACAAAAGCAGTCCGTTTTCTGTTGATCCCAACTGTAGACTCAACTACAATTTTACCTTTTGTCCTTGTGATTCTTGCAAGGTTGGCTATTCTTTCCATCATGCTGTGAGGGATAATAATAATAATTAATATTATAATTATACTAATGACTCTCATTCTAATACACAGTGAGAAACGCAGTCCCTTTTCTGTTCATCCCAACTGTCGACTGAACTACAAGTTCAGCTTTTATAGTTCTGATTCTTGCAGGTTGGCTATTCCTTCCATCATGCTGTGAGGAATAATAATAATAATTATTATTATTATTTGCTGTCCAACTCCAGCCCGCCCTTTGAACCATTAGGTGGCAGTACATTGGGATCATTATGATAGCCCTGGCCATCTCATCTAACACAGGCAAGAATCTCAGTCCAGGTTGTACTACTATTCTCACACACACATGGACATGGCTGTCGTTAGTTATTGAAATTGCGAGAGAAGTCCCTGAGCGACTAATTCTCAATTGCATAGACATGGTTAACTACAACATGCATCACATTTATTTATGCAGCTATCATATTCATATACATTTGGGATGACATGGTCTTCCGTGTCATTAACAGTGGCCATCATTCTCTCTCGTTCCCACGCATGCAATCTAATTTCCAGTTTCGTTTCCATTTTAATTCTTCAATGTTTAAACCCAATCGAAGTATACATTTGAAACATTACTCTGAAAATCATTACAGTGATATGACGTGAGAAATAATTATTATCCAATGATGAATCTTAACATTTGTACCCCAGTTCCAAATGTCATCCCACCAACTCATTTCGTTAATGCCCTCTATCTTTCGATCAGTCGCTTTGTCATGTTGGATGAGTTTGATGAATGTTTGGTAAGCTCTCATCAATTGTATTTTCACACATTATAAATTGTAATATTGGGTATATTGGTTTCAATACAGATACTTCTATGGACACCAGGTCATGTCCGAAGGTCACGTTGGTATCTGTTTAACCAAGTGGTGATACATCATTCGCTCCTTCCTTTGTTAGCAATGATCATAGCTAAGGGGTTTAACGAATAGTCAAAGTTAAATTTAGTTCCCTATTTGTTCTACATCAACATAAACAGTGTTCATTGAGATAAATTTGGGAGGGTCAACCATTCATTTCTTCCACCTGCTGAGACTTGACCCAGTTTGCACTTACCTTCCTTTCAACTGCAAAGGTAAAACATTATCATTTCCTATATAAACCACTCCGATGTTGTCCAATTACGAAACTCCCATTCCTATTTCACTCCCCAGGAAAATTGTATGCCCAATATCATTCCCAAGGCTGTACTTGCTGTTCCTCTCAAAAATGTTCTGAACTATCCTTCAGGAATTGACTGAATGGGCAGTTTGAAATACTGGGATACGTCCTTCTATTCCGGAATGTTAATAATTGTTCATTTGTGATCCAGATCGGGCCTTTCTTCCATTATCCTGTTCGAGAATTTACAACATTGTTCCAGCATCTAGTTGCCGTACGTGGCACATGCATTCTATTCTGATGTCTTTCATCATCCTTTGTTATTCCCTCTGAAATGTGTTTAATAGTCCTAGCATGACATTCACATGTAAAAGGGCAGTTGATTAGAACTTATTAAACATACATCAAATGTATCCAACAACCCAAAGAAATTATGAAATAAATGAGTTGGGACGATTACGTATGGAACATAAGAACTAGGAGCAGGAGTAGGCCATCTAGCCATTCGGGCCTGCTCCGCCATTTAATGAGATCATGACTGACTTTTTGTGGACTCAGCTCCACTTTCTGGCCCGAACACCAGAACCCTTAATCCCTTTATTCTTCAAAAAACGAAATATCTCTATCTGAAAAAACATTTAATGAAGGAGCCTCAAATGCTTCACTGGGCAAGGAATTCCATTGATTCACAACCGCTTGGATGAAGAAGTTCCTCCTCAACTGAATCCTAAATCTACTCCCCCTTATTTTGAAGCTATGACCCCTAGTTCTGCTTTGACCCACCGGTGGAAACAACCTGCCCGCATCTATCCTATCTATTCCCTCCATAATTTTATATGTTTCTGTAAGATCCCCCCCCCCCCCCATCCTTCTAAATTCCAACGAGTACAGTCCCACTCTACTCAACCTCTCCTCGTAATCCAACCACTACAGCTCTGGGATTAACCTAGTGAATCTCCTCTGCACACCCTCCAGCGCCAGTACGTCCTTAATCAGGTCAGGAGACCAAACCTGAACACAATACTCCAGGTGTGGCCTCACTAAGACCATATACAATTGCAGCATAACCTCACTAGTCTTAAACTCCATCACTCTAGCAATGAAGGACAGCATTCCATTTGCCTTCTTAAACAACTGTTGCAACTGTAAACCAACTTTGTGCGACTCATGAACTAGAACACCCAAGTCTCTCTGCACAGCAGCAGGTTTTAATATTTTGACATTTAAATAATAATCCCGTTTGCTGTTATTCCTACAAAAATGGATACCCTCACATTTGTCAACATTGTATTCCAACTGACAGACATTAGCCCATTCAAGTAACTGATCCAAATCCCTCTGAAGACTTCCGGTATCATCTGCACTTTTTGCTTTGCCACTCATCTTAATATCATCTGCAAACTTGGACACATTGCACTTGGTCCCCAACTCCAAACCATCTATGTAAATTGTGAACAATTGTGGGCCCAACCTGATCCCAGAGGGATACCACTAGCTACTGATTGCCAACCAGAGAATCACCCATTAATCTCCATTCTTTGCTTTCTATTAATTAACTAATTCTCTATCCATGCTGCTACTTTACCGTGAATGCCATGCTTCTTTATCATATGCAGCAACGTTTTGTGTGGCACCTTGTCAAAGGCTTTCTGGAAATCCGGATATACCACATCCATTGGCTCCCCATTATTTACCGCACTGGTAATGTCCTCAATTAATTCCATAAAATTAGTTAGTCACGACCTGCCCTTTATGAACCCATGTTACGTCTGCCCAATGGGATAATTTGCATCTAGATGCCACTCTATTTCTTCCTTGATGATAGATTCCAGCATCTTCCCGACTACAGACGTTAATATCACTGGCCTATAATTAACCAGTTCCTCCCTACCTCCTTTTTTATACAGTGGTGTCACGTTTGCCAATTTCTGAACCGCCGGGACCACCCCAGTTTTAAGTGAAATTTGGTAAATTATCACTAGTGTATTTTCAATTTCCCTAGCCATCTATTTTAGCACACTGGGATGCATTTCATCAGGGCCAGGAGACTTGACTACCTTTAGCCTCATTAGCTTGCCCATCACTACCTCCTCAGTGACAGCAATCATCTCAAGGTCGTCACCTGTCATAGCCTCATTGCTATCAGTCACTGGCATGTTATTTGTGTCTTCCACTGTGAAGACCGACGTAAAAAAAAGTTCAGTTCCTCAGCCGTTTCCTCATCTCCCATTATTAAATCTCCCTTTTTATCCTCTAAAGGACAAATATTTACTTAAGCCACTCTTTTATATTTTATATATTTGTACAAACGTTTACTATATGATTTTATATTCTAAGCAAGTTTACTCTCATGATCTATTACTCTTCTTTATAGCTTTTTAGTAGCTTTCTGTTGCCCCTAAAGATTTCCCAGTCCTCTAGTCTCCCACTAATCTTTGCCACTTTGTATGCTTTTTCCTTCAATTTGATACTCTCCATATTTCCTTCGATATCCACTGTCGATTTTCCCTCTCTCTGTCGTGGTTCCTCTTTATTGGTATAAACCTGTGCTGAGCACTGTGCAAAATTGCTTGAAAGGTTCTCCACTGTTCCTCAACTGTTTCACCATAAAGTATTTGCTCCCTGTCTAACTTAGCCAGCTCTTCTCGCATCCAATTGTAATCTACTCTGTTTAAGCACAAAAGACTAGTGTTTGATTTTACCCTCTCTGCATCCAGCTGTATTTTAAATTCCACCATATTGTGATAGCTCCTTCCGAGAGAACCCCTAACTATGAGATCATTAACCAATCCTGTCTCATTACACAGGACCAGATCTGGGGCAGCATGTTCCCTCGCCGGTTCCACGACATACTGCTCTAGTAAACTATCGTGAATACATTCTATAAACTCCTTCTCAAGGCTGCCTTGATCGACCTGGTTAAACCAATCGAAATGAAGATTAAAATCGCCCATGATAACTGCTGTGCCGTTTCTACATGCATCAGTTATTTCTTTGTTTATTGCCTGCCCCACCATAGTGTTACTCTTTGGTGGCCTATAGACGACTCCTATCAGTTACTTTTTCGCCTTACTATTCCTGATTTCGACCCAAATGGATTCTGCCTTTCCTCCATAGCACCGATGTCATCCCTTATTATTGCACAGATGTCATCCATGAATAACAGAGGCTACACCACCTCCCCTACCATCCACTCTGTCCTTACGAATAATGTAATACCCTCGGATATTTAACTCCCAGTCTTGACCATCCTTTAACCATGCCACTAAATGGCCACTAAATCATTGTCATTCACGATTACTTCTGCCATCAATTAATTTACCTTATTCCGAATACTACGAGGATTCAGGTAAAGTACACTTCTGCTTTTATACCTCTGTTTTGAATCTTAATGCCTCGATCAGTAAACTCTCCTAAGTTAGATTTCCTTTTAACTTTTCTCCTAATTTTCCTTGCCGTTTAACCTGCCGCATCGTTTGTCATTCTAATTTTTACTTCCCGTTTTATTCCCTTTAGTATTACTGGGCCTATTCGCTGAGCTCCCCTCAGTCTCTGCAGCTTGTCCTGTCGACATTTTTGATTTCTGACAATGGCTTCTCTGCCTTAAACTTTCCCCCTAACTGCCTTTTGTCTCTGTCCCTGTTTTACTCCCTTCCGACTTCCTGTATTGGTTCCCATCCCCCTCTCACATTCGTTTAAACTCTCCCCAACATAGGCAGCACGGTGGCCTAGTGGTTAGCACAACCGCCTCACGGCGCTGAGGTCCCAGGTTCGATCCCGGCTCTGGGTCACTGTCCGTGTGGAGTTTGCACATTCTCCCCGTGTTTGTGTGGGTTTCACCCCCACAACCCAAAAATGTGCAGAGTAGGTAGATTGGCCATGCTAAATTGCCCCTTAATTGGAAAAAATAATTGGGTAATCTAAATTTATATTAAAAAAAAACTCTCCCCAACAGCTTCAGCAAACACCCGCCCTCGGGCATCGGTTCCAATCATGCCCAGGTGGAGACCGTCCCAATTGTACTGGTCCCAACTCCCCCAGAACCTGTTCCAATGCCCCAGGAATTTGAATCCATCCCTCTTGAACCATCTCTCGAGCCACGCATTCATCCTATCTATCCTGACATTTCTACTCTGACTAGCTCGTGACACTGGTCGCAGTACTGAGAAGACTACTTTTGAGGTCCTACTTTTTAGTTTAACTACTAACTCCCTGAATTCAGCTTGTCGGACCTCGTCCTGTTTTTTACCTATATGGTTGGTGTCTATGTGCACCACGACAGCTGGCTGTTTACTCCCCCCCCCCACAAGAATGTCCTGCAGCCGCTCCGAGACATCGTTGACCCTTGCACCAGGCAGGCAATAGACCACCCTGGAGTCTCTCTTGCGTCCACAGAACCACCTGTCTATTCCCCTTACGATTGAGTCCCCTATCACTATAGCCCTGCCATTATTCTAATTGCTCTGATGCGCAGCAGAGCCAGCCCCGATGTCGTGAACCTGTCTGCTGCTGCCTTCCCCTGGTGAGCCATCTCCCTCAATTGTATCCAAAGCGTTATATATGTTATGCAGGGAAATAACCGCAGGGGACACCTGCACTGCCTTCCTACTCTTGCTCTTTCTTTTTGTCACACATTTTCTATCTCCCTCAGTAACTTTCACCTATCATGTGATCACCTCGCTAAACGTTTTTTCCACTACGTCCTCAGCATCGCGGATGCTCCAAAGTGAGTCGATCCACAGCTCCAGAGCTGTCAAGCAGTCCAACAGGAGTTTCAACCGGACACACTTCCTGCACGTGAAGGAGCCAGGGACAGTGGACGTGTGCCTGAGCTCCCACATCGCACACGAGGAGCATGACACGGGTCTGGGTTCTGCTGCCATGTATTAAACCTTTGGTTAACTTATACAACTACAATTCCAAAAAAAAAATCTACCAATGAAAAGAAAAAGAAGAAAAAAGAATGTGGGGTACATATGTCTCAGACCTTGAATAACTGTTTCACAGCATATAGCTCCCTTTCAGCATAATTTCTGTCGCTAACGTTTAAAAACTCATGTTTTAGTGTACGAGTCATATGTTTTTTCTCATTTACGGAATGACCTGCCTGGACTGTAAGCAGAACAATAGTTTCTACGGTACGTCAATGTACGTGACAATACATCTTAATCTCAATCTTTTTGCAATTTATTATGCAGCAGGGTAGCATGGTGGTTAGCATAAATGCTTCACAGCTCCAGGGTCCTAGGTTCGATTCCCGGCTGGGCCACTGTCTGTGTGGAGTCTGCACGTCCTCCCCCTGTGTGCATGGGTTTCCTCCGGGTGCTCCGGTTTCCTCCCACAGTACAAAGATGTGCGGGTTAGGTGGATTGGCCATGCTAAATTGCCCATAGTGTCCTAATAAAAGTAAGGTTAAGGGGGGGGTTGTTGGGTTACGGGTATAGGGTGGATACGTGGGTTTGAGTAGGGTGATCATGGCTCGGCACAACATTGAGGGCCGAAGGGCCTGTTCTGTGCTGTACTGTTCTATGTTCTATGTTCTAAGTCCGAGTGTGTTGACAGTGGGCATTCCTCCTCCCGACGCAATGGCCACGTTAATTGTTCCAGCTGTTGACTTCAAATTCTACTTCTGGACTCTAGCTCCAGTAATATTTTGGTCAGCCGAATGTGCGGAATCTGAATTTAAGATGGGCATCATTTAGGCAGCTGAATCCCATATGCGTCGACCAATGCGTGTACCAACTCGTGATGCAAGTTTTTTAAAATAAATTTAGAGTACCCAATTATTTTTTCCAATTAAGGGGCAATTTACCGTGGCCCAACCACCTATTCTGCACATCTTTGGTTCGTGGGGGCGAAACCCACGCAAACACGGGGAGAATGTGCAAACTCCACACAGACAGTGACCCAGAATCGAACCTGGGACCTCGGCACCGTGAGGCAACAGGGCTAACCCACTGTGCCACCATGCTGCCCACTCGTGATGCAAGTTAACAAACACAACGTGCCTGTTTTGTTCAGCACCGGCCCATTCAGTACTTTTTTCACTTTGGGACATCCATCACGGGTTCGAGGGAGCATGGTTATTGAAACGGCTATGGTAACTGTCGTCGTCGGGACAATTCTGGTTGGATTTCTAGCTGTGGTAGTTGGGCCTGTGTACTGTGGTCCTATTTTTCTTCCGTTCCGGTTTTCTCGTTATTATTTTGAGGATGTTAAGCCCATTGAAGGACCCTATATTTTCTCTCGCATACTTGCTATTAATGCTGTCATCTAAACATGCAACCAGAAAACATTGACAGGACCCGATATAGCGACTTTCTGTTCATATCAAGTTACAGGTCCTCATATACGTCCAGACATTTTGGTGGCTCTGATCCGCTTTGCCCTCTCACACTCCGTACATCAATTCGTCACCCAGTCTCCAGTAGGCAAGTTCAGTTGTCCCTTGTCCCAGTTTCCACCGTCTTTCGGAACGTACCATATTTCTTCGTCTTGATCAAATGTGTCCCTTTGTTGGATCTTCTTGGCGTTGACAATGGTTACCAGATAGCATATTCCCAGTCTTATGCGTCTCATCTTACCGATTTGCTCAGTTCTTGTGTAAAACACAAGTAACCTGCACTTATTTGCAGCCTTAATAGCTCTCGCTGACCTGCTTGGACGGCTTCGACGGCATTCTTGTGTGAACGCACTAGTCATTCCCATTCTCCTTTTCCCTTTCCCATCCAGGTGAATTATTGAGAGGTCGCAGCCTACCTCTCAAAATTCACCGTTTCTGAAAATGGGTTTTCTGGCTGATAGGGAGTGGGGGGGGGGGGATCCTTAACCGACAAAGGCCTGAAGGTCAGGAAGCACATATCCCCCTTCGCACCCATCCATGTGTACGTGATGTTCATGGTTGTGCTTGAGTTGATTCACATAGCATCCGTTCTGTGAGAACCAGATGCATGGAGTTTCTTACTTTATTCACTATCAATGAGGGCCATAGTATTTAGGGTCCCGGAGCGTGCCTGCTTGGCAGGTGTGGAATATTATTATTTGCCGTACCTTATGTTCTAGAGGCTTGACTTTGCAGTCAAAATATAATTTCGTATAGTTCTTATTTATCAGTCTGCCATGAAGCACCTTGTCAAAGGTTTTACTGAAGTCCATGTAAACAACATCCACCGCCCTCCCCTCATCAATCATTTGTGTCACCTCCTCCAAAAACTCGGTCAAGTTCGTGAGGCACGACCTCCCCTTCACAAGACCATGCTGTCTATTCCGAATGAGTCCATTTGTTTCCAAATGGGTCTAAATCCTATCCCTGAGAATTCTCTCCAATAATTTAGTACCTACCGATATGAGGCTCACTCGCCTATATTTTTCTGGATTATCCCTGCAACTTTTCACAAGCAGCGGTACTATATTTGCTATTCCCCAGTCCTCTCTGATCTCAAGTAGAAAATGAGGATACAAAGATGTTAATCAAGGCCCCAGCAATTTCTTCCCTTGCTTCGCTCAGTACCCTGGGGTAAATCTCATCCGGCCCAGGGAATTTATCTAACTTAATATCATTTAAACACACAATACCTCCTCCTTTTAGAAGTCAACCTGACACAGACCGTACACACGCCCGACCCAAGAATCAACTTCCACTAAGTCATTATCTTTGGTGAAAACTGATGGTCATTTATTACCTCTCCAGGGTGGCACAGTGGCGCAGTGGTCGGCACTGCTGCTTCACGGCGCAAAGGACGCGGGTTCGATCCTGGCCAAGGGTCACTATCCGTGTGGAGTTTGCACATTCTCCCCATGACTGCGTTGGATTCGCCCCCACAACACAAAGATATGCACCATAGGTGGGTTGGCCACACTAATTTGCCCCTTAATTGAAAGAAAAAGACTTGGATACTCTAAATTTTAAAAAATAGCACGTCGCCCATTTCGTCTGGCTCAACACATAGATACCGCACACTGCCCATAAGTGGTCCAAAAATAACCTTTGGCTTTTTAAAACTGATGCCTCGGGAGCGGGTTTCAGCACCTGATTGTGCAGCTCATGACTATTTGACAGAACACCTTAGCTGCAACAGGTATTCCATCAGAAACATGTCTAGAACACACCCAATAATCAACATCCGGAGATCATCACACCCTATTAGTATCAAAAGATCTATGGTCAGTAGCCCAATTCGAGCCAGACCCTCACGCACGTAGCGTTTCTGCTGCTACCTGAAATGGGACAGTTTATGTACACATATTCGAATGACACCGGAACTGAGATGATATTGTTATGAGCAGAAAGAAAATGTGTAACCAAGTTACCACGTTGTTTTTCTGTCTTTCTAAAAGTGACTGCAGTAAGGTGATTTGTTAGAGCTCTTTACAACTATTAAGTGTTATTTTAGATACCAATGCATCAAATGTGAATTCAATAGAGTGTTAATGCTCTGCGAAGCAGAACAAAGAACAAAGAAAATTACAGCACAGGAACAGGCCCTTCGGCCCTCCAAGCCCATGCCGAGCATGCTGCCCGACTAAACTAAAATCTTCTGCACATCCTGGGTCTGTCTCCCTCTATGCCCATCCTATTCATGTATTTGTCAAAATGCCCCTTAAATGTCACTATCGTCCCAGCTTCCACCACCTCCTCCAGCAGCAAGTTCCAGGCACCCACTACCCTCTGTGTATAAAACCTGCCTCGCACATCTCATCTAAACCTTGCCCCTCGCACTTTAAATATATGCCCCCGATTAATTGACCCTTCCACCCTGGGGAAAAGCCTCTGAATATCCATTGAGTCTCTGTCCCTCATAATGTTGTATACCTTTATCAGGTCGCCCCTCAACCTCCATCATTATTCTTGAGGGTTCTACCATTCACTGTATACACCCTACCTGCATTAGAGCTTCCAAAATGCATTACCTCACATTTGTCCGGATTAAACTCCATCTGCCATTTATCCGCCCAAGTCTCCAAACAATCTAAAGCCAGCTGTATCCTCTGACAGTCCTCATCACTATCCGCAATTCCACCAACGTTTGTGTCGTCTGAAAACTTACTACTCAGACCAGTTACATTTTCCTCCAAATCAGTTATATATACTATGAACAGCAAAGTTCCCAGTACTGATCCCTGTGGAACACCACTAGCCACAGCTGTCCAATTATAAAACCACCCTTCCATTGCTACTCTCAGCCTTCTGTAACCGAGTCAGTTCTGTATCCACCTTGACAGCGCACCACTGATCCCGTCTGACTTCACGTTTTTTGTACCAGTCTGCCATGCGGGACCTTGTCAAAGGCCTTACTGAAGTCCATATAGACAAGATCCACTGCCCTACCTGCATCAATCATCTTTGTGACCTCCTCGAAAAACTCTATCAAGATAGTGAGACACGACCGGGCCTTCACAAAACCATGCTGCTTCTCACTAATGCTTCCATTTGGTTCCAAATGGGATTGGATCCTGTCTTGCAGAAATCCACCCAGTAATTTACCTACCAGTGACGTATGGCTCACCGACCAGTAATTCACTCCTTGCTCCCCTTCGTAAACAAGGAAAAACATTTTCTATTCTCCAGTCCTCCGGGATATCAGCTGAAGACAGTGAGCATCCAAAGATTTATGTCAAGGCCTCAGCAATTTTCTCTAGCCTCCTTCAGTATTCTGGGTTAGATCTCATCAGGCCTGTGGTCGTATCCACCTTAATAATTTTCAAGACGCCCAACACCTCTTCTGTTTGGATCTCAATGTCACCCAGGCTATCTACACACCCTTCACCAGACTCAACATCCACCAATTACTTCTCTTTGGTGAATCATGATGCAAAGTATTCATTTGGTACCTCGCCCATTTCCTCTGGCTCCACACCTAGATTCCCTTGCCTACCCATCAGTGGCCTCACCATTTTCCTATCTACCCTCTTGCTTTTTATGTACGTGTAAAAAGCCTTGGCATTTTCCTTAACCCTTTTTGCCAAAGACTTTTCGTGACCTCTTCTAGCCCTCCTGACTCCTTGCTTAAGTAACGTCCTACTTTCCTTGTATTCCACACGGGCTCCGTCTGTTCCCAGCCTTCTAACCCTGACAAATGCTTCCTTTCTCTTTTTGACGAGGCCGACATTATCTCTTGTTATCCAAGGTTCCCGAAATTTGCCGGATTTATCCTTCCGCACAGGAACATGCCGATCCTGAATTCCTTTCAACTGACATTTGAAAGCTTCACACATGTCAGATGTTGATTCACCCTCAAACATCCGCCCCCAACCTAGATTCTTCAGTTCCCGCCTAATATTGTTATAATTGGCCTTCCTCCAATTTAGCAGAGTCACCCTCGGGCCACTCTTAACCTTGTCCACCACCACTTTAAAAATTATTGAAATGCTCCCCGACTGAAACTTCTACCACCTGGACGGGATCATTCCCCAATACCAGGTCCACTGGAAGGGGCTTCCCTAGTTGGACTGTCTACATATTCTTTATAAAAAGCCGTCCTGATGCTCCTGACAAACTCTGCCCCGTCTAAACCCCTCGCACTAAATGAGTCCGTCAATATTGGGGAAGTTAAATTCTACCATAACAACATCCCTGTTATTTTTACTCGTTTAAAAAATCTGTCTAACTATCTGCTCCTCTGACCCCTGCTGGCTGTTGGGAGGCTGGATTAAACCCCCAACATTGTGACTGCACCCTTCTTATTCCTGATCTCTATGCAAATAGCGTCTCTGCCCTCTGAGTTGTCCTCCCGTAGTACAGCTGTGAAATTCTCCCTAACAAGTATCGCAATTCTGCCACCCCTTTTATATTCCCTTTTATCTCGCCAGAAATATCTGAATCCTGGAACGTTTAGCTGCCAATCCTATCCTTCCCTCAACCAGGTCTCTGTAATGGCAACAAAGTCATAGTTCCAAGTACTAATCCAAGATTTAAGTTCATCTACCTTACCCGTTATACTTCTTGCATTAACACATCTGCACTTCAGGCCACGGGACCTGCTGTTTTCAGCAACTTCTCCATGTCTGCTCTTCCTCAGAGCCATAATGTCCGTACTCCCTAGTTCTCCCACAATGCTTTCACCTTCTGACCAATTGCTCAGGTGCCCATCCCACTTCCATACTAATTTAACCCCTCCCGTGTGGCACTAGCAAACCTGGCGGCCAGGATATTTATGCCTCTCTAGTTTTGATGCAACCCGTCCTGCTTATATAGGTCACACCTGCCCCGGAAGAGCTCCCAGTGGCCTAGATAACGCACACCCATCCCCCTACACCAGCTGTTTAGCCATGTGTTTAGCTGCTCTATCTTCCTATTTCTAGCTTCACTGGCACGTGGCACAGGGAGTAATCCCGAGATTACAAATTTAGAGGTCCAATCTTTTAACTTTCTGCCTAGCTCCCTGAACACCTGCTGCAGGACCTCGTGCCCCGTCCTGCCTATGTCTAGTAACAATATGTACAACGAATTCTGCCTGTTTGCCCTCTCCCTTCAGGATGCCCGATACCCGTTCGGAGAGATCCTGGACCCTGGCCCTGGAACCAGGGAGGCAACATACCATCCTGGAGTCTCTTTCACGTCCACAGAAGCACCTATCTGTTCCCCTGACGATAGAGTCCCACATGGCTCTTGCTCTTCTGCACTTTCATCCTTCCTGATGAACATCACAGCCAGCTGTCGTGCCACTGATCTGGCTGCTGCTGTTTTCCACTGATAGGCTATCCCCTCCCCGACAGTATCCAAAGGGGTATACCTATTCTGGAGTGGGAGAATAACAGTGGATTCCTGCACTGACTGTCTGCCCTTTCTGGTGGTCACCCATTTCTCTGCATGCACCTTGGGTTTGTGCGTGTGTGTGTAGGTAAACATTGTTTTGATTTCTCACCGCCTAAACATTTTAATGTTCCAATGCATATGTAACACTATACTGCAGAGGTGACACTTTAATTACATTAAAATTAAATAAAGAGGCACTCAGCTAATTGGCAGTTTTCTAGTGTAACGGGATGCACCGAAGAGCGGGATTAATCCACGGCAGCTGAGAAATGTTCCTCGAAAGATTTCAATACTGTCCAACATATTCCTTCCATGCGTGGCGAAAGAGGATTGAAGGATTACAGATGTCACATTGATATTCGCAAAGTGCCGACTTACTTTGGTTTTTAACTAATACATTCTGTTATTTTGCCATTGTATCACTTTTTGTGTGGTAACGATGTGGCATATTCTGCAGACTTTGAGAGAATCAATTTATTCTGAACTCCCTGTGACCTTGATTGGCAACTAACCTCTCTTGTTGGCTTCCAGTGATGCATCTTCAAACAGCAAGAACTTTTTCTCTACAAACCTTTCGCAATTTTTAACTTGTGTTCGCTCATGCTTCAGCAGCCATTGTTCAAAGGAAACGAGACGCAGTCTTTCCACATATTCCTGGCAGGTGTATCTGACATTACCTAATATTATCCAAATATGAAAAATCGCCCTCTGTATAATTTTCTTTTTAAAATTGAAGTTTATAAAACTTTTAACCTTTCACACAACATAATATAAAATATATGAACCATCACAACCGTGTTTTTACGAGATTCCGTCAATAAACACATTATTGCAAAGACTATCAACTCCGCCCCCTCTCCCTGCCTCACTCTGGCTACAAACCCCCCTCCCCGCCAAAAACACACAGACACCAAGACCATAAAAAGGTCGGCCCCCTTCCCCCATTTAACTCTAGTAGTGACCAATTATTTGAAATACACTCTGAACGGTCACCTCCTTTGAAACAAAAACAGTAAATCGACCCTCTCAAGAGGTACTTTGCCTCGTGAGGCACACGTTGCCATCAAATCACTTTATTGCTGTGAAGCCTTCAGCGATGCGGCCAGTTTCCGACCGGATAAGATACATCTCCGAGCAACCAACGAAGCAAAGGCCAGGACATCAGCCCTTGCACCTGTCTGCAGTTCAAATGCTTCAGAGACCCGAAAACCGCAGGTTTTTACGTCACAGTCGGGAACGCCAATATGGTGTCAAAAAAGATGCCCCAAAATTTCAACAGTCAGGGGCACGACCAGAGCCAATGGGTGTGATGTGCGGATCCACTTGAACAATGCTGGCACCTGTCTTCCCATCTCTTCAGAAAAGCGGCGCATCCTGGCCCTCGTGAGGTAAGCTCGAAAAACTATATTTAGCTGAATCAGGCTCATCATCCCACAAGACTGTCTTGCATTCTACCTCCTCAATGCCTCACATCATACCCTTTTTCTAGTATCTGCCCCAACACCTCCAGACAGTTTTCTTTCACCGCCTCGACAGAGACGAACTCCTCCCACGTTGTATGTTGTAGATCCCAGACGTACTACCCTGCACGAATTGCGCACAAGATGAAATCCGTTCCAATGAGGTGGACAACTGAACCACCAGAAACGTCGGAAGAAAAATCTTCTTTACCCAACTCTGCACGTGAAGGTACCTATATCTGCCTGCATCAGAAAGCCCATATTTCACCTTTAACTCCTACAAGCGAGCAAACGACCCCTCCAAATTTAGTTTTTCCACCTCATCCATTCCTCTCTCGTTCCAAGCACTAAATATGGTATCCAAACTTGCCAGTTCGAATAATTGATTGGTACAGTTGTGAGCCAGCTGTGCTGTTGCCCCCAATTCTGTATATTTGGTGGAACAGCCCGAAATTTTTAACATGGCCAAAACGAAAGGATTTGCTGAATATATTATTGGGTCTCGCTGGAGTGGCGTTGTTGCAAGCGCCTCCAAACTCTTCTCATTAACTTACTCTGATTGCATTGTTACCCGGGTTCTACCACCACCCGAACTAATTTTCTGCGTTTACCGCCCAAATCGGAATATTAGAGATTCGGCAGACTATGTCCCGCATATGTCTCTCCCTCTGAAGCAGCCTGCTTGAAATCTTCAGGAGCGTGCCCGCCCAGATAAATCCTCTAATAAGTCGCTTTGCCGCTTCAAAAACCGATTTGGAGGGGTAGTTTGCTCGCTTGGAGGAGTTAAAGGGAAAATATGGGCTTCCTGACGCAGGCAGATATAGGTACCTTCACGTGCAGAGCTGGGTAAGGAAGGTTATTCTTCCGACGTTTCTGGTGGTTCAGTTGTCCACCTCATTGGAACGGATGTCGTCCTGTGCGCAATTGGTGCAGGGTAGTACGTCCGGGATCTACAAAATACAACGTGGGAGGAGTTGGTCTCTGTCGAGGGAAGCGCTGGTGCAGAGGTAATAATCTGGGCAGTATATTCAATCTAACAGAGCAAACTGGACCTACCAGCGATAGCGGTAGACTATCACAGCTCTACATGTCCACCTCTGTGCTCCCATTAAGCTCGTATTATTCAGCTTCCATTACCGTCCTCAATCTCCTGCCAACAGTACCCCCCAGTACCGGAAGCTGGTCCCTGAGCATCGAAACGGCAAACCCCTCAATCCAAATCTCCCTTCACAACACAAAACCTTCACGTTTCCCTATATTGTGTTTATACCAAGAGAAAGACCCACACCACAGCAAATTATCCACGATGTTCCTAATAGATGTCTCCGGATCCCTTACAGTCAATGTGAAACAGGCAACTGTACCCTGTGCTCTACCGCACCCGCCCCCATCTCTCGTGTTCCATTCCTCCGAGGTCCTTTCTGCCATGGCCGTTGGCTCAATTGACATCAATCAGCGAAGGAGACATCCTTGACTCATGCCGCGGTATAAGCAAAATGACTCAGACTTCATTATTAGTGCGAAAACGGGCAAACTGCGCCATATTCAGCAGTCACAAACAGGACACACATCCTGGACCCAGTCCAAATTTATTCAGTCCTGTAAAGTGCTATCCGCACTGTAACCAGCCGAACAACTTCTCTGCTTCCAGATATATAATAACCTCCAGTACATGATTGATCGCAGGGGAAATCAGCACATAAAGCAATCGGATCACATTCGCCGTCCGCTATAGCATATTCAGCGACCTCCTCTGACCTTGCTCCATGAACTCGGGAGGACGGACTCTAGTCTTCAACTTGGCGTCTGCATTGAACAGGGATATTCGGCACTCCAAAGATTCCATAAATATACCTATCAAAAGGGTACACAACTGATCTGTGAAACGTTTATGCCACTCCACCGGGAACCCATCCAGTACTGGTGCCTTCCCTGAATGTATCAGCTGCAATGTACCTTGAGTCGCTAAATAAAGCAGAGCCAATATCTCCTACCACAGCCCGTCACCCACTTCGGAAAACTCCAGACCCCCGCAATTCCGTCGCCATGTTTAGGCGGTTACACTTATATAGTTTCACATAAACAGTCTTGAACATCCCATTAACCACCTTCCGATCGAAAACAACTTATTCTCTCAGTATTCATTCTGAACGACCTGCCGATCCGCATCCCATCACCTTAGTTATAGATAGATAGATAGAATTTACGGTGCAGAAGGAGGCCGTTCGGCCCATCGAGTCTGCACAGGCTCTTGGAAAGAGCACCCTAACCAAGGTCCTCATCTCCACCCTATCCCCTTAACCCAGTAACCACACCCAACACTGAGGACAAATTTGGACACTAAGAGCAATGTTATCATGGTCAATCCACCTAACCTGCACATCTTTGGACTGTAGGAGGAAACTGGAGCATCCGGAGGAAACCCACGCACACACGGGGAGGATATGCATACTCCGCACAGACAGTGACCCAAACCGTAATCGAACCTGGGACCCTGGAGCTGTTAAGCAATTGTGCTATCCACAATACTACCGTGCTGCCCCAAATTGCTAAGCTAAACCACATGCCGGCACGCTTCCTCCCCATATACGCATATTGGCGCTTTTGCTCGTTTCAATCGCTTTGTCTGTTGACATCCGGTCAAACTGCATTTAGAGTCCCCCCTGCAAAGCATCAATTCAGGGGTCGGATCCCCCGAATACCTATGATCCACACTTAAATGTATGTATATCAATTTTTGTCGCGCCTCCCTAGCTTCCGCATCAGCGTTTGCTTTAATTGCTACAATGTATTCTCTGATCACCACTTTCCTGTCGAATCGGGGAGAGAACTCACCATTCTCATTATTCACAATGTATGGCCCCTGGTCCTCCGCAGATCCCCAATTCCGAAAGCAACCCAACATCTAGCCATCAATCCCTGGGGCCATCTTGTCCCACGCCCAACTCCAGGAGCACCCAATTCCAGACTTGATTCGAACTGACTTCCGCTGAATATTTTGACGACATAACACCAGCCAGTCGAGTTCTACTTGTAATGAAGTCATCAATCCACAAAAGTACATTGTGCCGGGCGTGATCTCTTCCACGCTGTCTACGGCAGCGTATGTGGCCGAGTGCATTCATCATCTCAACGTTTCTTGCCCGATGCTTTGCCGAGTGCGCTGCTCCTCTCGATGTTACTGGCCTGAAGTTGAAGTTGTTCTCGCATTTAAAATGAACAGGGCCTTTCTGCGGGGTGTCAGGCCGGGTGTGCTGCTCTCCGGAGTATTTCTGATCGGGTACAATGTTCTCTGCTGCTTATCACGAATAAGTCCCTGGGTTAAACCCCTCCAAAAATTCTAGACAAAGACGGGTGGAAAGGATCGAAATATCCGGACCAAAGTGGAAGCAACGTTCAGTGCGATCTCCCTCCGACATCGCACCGGAAGTCTTCGTCTTTTACATATTATATCCAACAAAACGCTTAAAATCAGCTCCAACAAATGTTCGATGCATTTACCATAATTGTTACAACTTAATATAATGCATTAAATGCAATACAATTAAACATTTCTACTTAGGTTGTTGTTTATGGTCTTCTGAAACACGACAAATTGAATAATTTGTATTATGAGGTCCCTGTCTTACCCTCTCACAACCTCATAACTGGACTTTCACGTCTAAGTGACTTCAACTCCCTATTCAGCCTACCAACATGTGCTACTTGCTATCTATTTGTGTTGAACTAAATTCGTCAATTCTGCGAGTCACTAAATATTCTTATGTCATCTTTGTTAAATTAAATTTACAGTACCCTATTTATTTTTCCAATTAAGGAGCAATTTAGCGTGCCCAATCCACCTGCTTTGCACATCTTTGGGTTATGGGGGCGAAACCCATTCAAACACGGGGAGAATGTACAAACTCCACAGCGACAGTGACCCAGAGCCCGGATCGAACCTGGGACCTCAGCGCCGTGAGGCAGCAGCACGAACCACTGCGCCACCGTGCTGCCCCATGTTATCTTTTCCCTGCTTTTCCAGCATTGACCACACCATCTCTCAATTTTCTGTCATCAGAAAATGTCGGAATTGGGATTTTATCTGAAATCTTCAGATTATTAGTGTATTGCAAACAGTGAGCCCAGCAATGAACATTATTGAAAATTACCTACAAACCTCTGGCACTTCCTTTCACTCCCCATATCTGCTTTTTGTCCAAAACAGAGTCACGATCTATCGATTACTTCTTAGCTGACATCCCGTTTTCTAACCTTGTGTATTAGTTTATGCTACTCACGGTGGCGCAGTGGTTAACACAGTCGCCTCACGGCGCCGAGGTCCCAGATTCGATCCAGGCTCTGGGTCACGGTCCGTGTGGTGTTTGTATATTCTCCAGGTGTTTGCGTGGGTTTCGCCCCCACCACCCTAAAGATGCACAGGATAGCTGGATTCGCTACTCTAAATTGCCCCTTAATTTGGAAAAAATGAATTAGGTAGACTAAATTTATTTTAAAAAGTAGTTTGTGCTGCTCCCTTTTTTCCTATCAGTGAAAATAACGTTCTTTTGGGAACATCAGCGTGACTACTATCAATCATATTCACGGACAGCCTTAGAAATGAAAAGCAGCAATAATCGTCCATGAAATCGATTATACCCTTAAGGAAGAAAGCAAGTTAAATAGATTGGAAAGGCCAGTCGCTTAAATCAATGAGGTTAAAGTCGAAAAAAATCTGTTGAGTCAATATGGACTTAATTCTCCATTTTCTGATACAAACAATAATATATGATCACTGGGTTTCACTATATTAATGGAATTAATGTTCCAAACTCAGATTAATTCATCACTGACCGATACTCTCAGCAACACGTGGTCAGTAAATCCCATTCGATAGCTGACTAGCACTAATTCCAATTCGACAATGACAAGTGCTCCGAATCATAGACGACCTCTGTGAACCGTCTTCAGTAGCAGGGTGCGAGGTTGATATTTCAATGTGTGAGCGAGCTACGAGCAGAGCTCGAATTTCAGTTGAATCAATTACATGAATCAATAGAAATATGTATGGTCATGTGACCTCAGAAAATGCTACCATTGATTGGAATTCTACATAACTCTACGACTAGGCTACATTGTGTTACATTGTGAGTTACAGACTACAATCACAGCCCAACTCATGGAATGATTTGTACATATTCGGTGTTTACTTTGACTTTCTAGGATCTCTAATTATTGCCAGGACCAGGTGATATATTTCCCTTTAAGATGGTTAAGCTGGCGCTACAGCCCCACGGTACCAAGGACCAGGGATCGTCCTTGCGCTATGTATTTGTACGCATGGAGTTTGCACATTCTCCCGGTGTCTGCTTGGGTCTCGCCCACACAACATCTTGGTGCAGAGTGAGTGGATTGGCCAAGCCAACTTTACGTGCAAATGGATGAATACATATATAAATAAACTAAACTGTTAAATGTTTGAAGCATAGTCACAACAAATTGTTCGGACGCTTTGTGTTGTTGAAAATCTTTCTGACTTGGACTGTCGGGCGATAGATGCCCAAAGTTATAACCTTTCAGATCCCCTTGAGGTATGTGAGACAGCAGCTTAATTTCCACGAAAATCTAACAGGTGTACGAAAGTGAACCAATTCACCCTTGTGTCAGCGTCCCGTTAGCACCAAGATAACACCACACAACTCTGATCACATTAATTAGCTGACCAACATGGATGTTTTCTTTTCCCGGCATTCATTCTGATATTTGTCATGTGAGAGTACCTTTAAGAAATGAATGTTTAAGCATTGTACCTTTAAAAGATGAGGCAGCTCATAATACTGAAGTGATGTCAGAGGCTGGGGGAGCTGAGCTGTGCTCACATCTGCTTTTGGATTCAGGTTTGAGGAGAAAGCTGGGAGTGTTTGTGTGTTTTTGCAGAAACCTGCAAGAAGAAAACACAGAACTGGTCTGTTGATGTCTGAAAATCCAAAGACTATAAGTATATTAAATGTAACCTCACGTATGTTGTTAAAGGTGTTAAGTCTTTTGGAGGTTTGAAGGAACATTTGAGGGATTATTTAGTGTTGTATTATTTTCGGGGTTATCTTTGAAGAAACGTGATCCAATATTTATTGAAAAGGTGAAGTTAAATTCATGGAATAAACATTGTTTTGTGTTTAAAAACCCACGTGTCAATAATTGTAATACCACACCTCGAGAACAAATTGCGTGCTTCAAATACATTGAAGGGGGAGGCTGGTGGAACTCCATGATACATTTCGGAGTTCTGGAAACACCGCTCCCATAACCTACTGAAAAATAAATCGGTTCAAAGGCAACATGTGAAATTGCCTGTTGCTTGCCGATTCATATGTTGTGGCCAGTCATTCACGTAGTTCGTAATGGTGATAGAGCGCTGTCTGCACACATACATGCATGTCCAGACCAACACACACAGGGGCCACGCACATATAGTGCGGATGCGGTGGCTTAGCGGTATTTTCAATGGACTAGCAAACCAGAAACCCAGGGTAATGAGCTGGGGACCCAGGTTCAAAAGAACACACATGCAGCCACTCATGGACACATACATACATCCTCAGATAAGTACACATACGCACACAGTCAAGTAAACACACACATAATGACATGCACACACACACACGCTAGATGTACACTGGACAAACACTCGTGTATGCCATTACACCTGGATATATTTAGGATGGACGGGGGAAGACTTCTCCGATATGGTTAATTGCGCTCCCCACCACCACATTTACAAGGAGGTCAGCGTGGTGGGCCGTATTCTGTCTATCTAAAGAAACATCTCCACGCAGTGACAAAGAGAAAGACTGAAGTATCACAATAGAACCAGAAAATGTAAGTCTTAAAGCATACAATTTACGTGACGAAGAAAGAGATGGTGGTTAACACACAAACACCCAAATACATGCATAAATACATACTCAGGCATACACAGATATGAACACACATATAATCACATAAAACACAGAAACGAAGACAATCTATGAGCCGAAGTTAAAGTAATGTAACATTTATATACTCGTGTTCCATTTTATCTAAATATGTTCTCACTTGTGTTAATGGATTATAAGTAAGGAAGCAATTTTTCTGTGGGAACATTGACTGAGAGAGTGATAATGAACGGATGAGGCCCTTCATATATATCGCTGCCAACACGGAGTGGATTAATTATTCAGAGCAAAAGTGGGAGAAGGAGGCACTGAGAGTGAGAGAGAGAGACAGAGCGAGGGTGAGAAACAGGTGGAGAGAGAGAGAACTGCGCCAGCAAGCCAGCAAGTAGCACCTAAAGGGGACAGACACAAACAGTTGTTGTCCACCATGCTTACCTGGTCTGGCCGTCATTTTACTCCAGCTCCCCAACAACGTGAGTAACTGTTAACATACTGGCACAACCTGTTACCCCCTGAGAAAATAACAAATAAAGAACCCATTACTCAGAAAATTGATTTTACATAAATTCTACTCGAAGGAATGAACTTCAGCGCAATGTGAACACGGCCAAACAAGACAAACCGTAACAGCGACAATTATGAAAATGAAGTAACGGATGACAAGGCTAAATATGAAATAGGCGGGCAAAAGTCAAAAGAATAATCGGAAGTCAAAAATAACCTATCAGATGGCATTATCAAGAAAAATAGCCACGGAAATAAATTATTTGACGGACATTCCGAATAAAAGGCTAATGGGAATGTAAAAAAGACAGGATAATTCCATAATAGCGTTAGAGTGGAGGCAAATATATGAAATAATTATTTTGTTTTTGTATGAACCACGGGGAAGAATAATTAACATGCCAAATATTTAGTCAGATTGTAAACGAAGTAAGGCCATACAGCAGAAAAATGTTGGCGTTGAATAAAGTACACAAGCTGGAGGGTGATACATCTCCATGCATTGCATTAGCATTTTGAATTCATTCTAACAGATCCAAACCCAACTATGCCTCTCAATTAATCTTAAATCCAAATTAAAATCTAATGGAAAGTCCCATTCTAAATTCGTAATAATCTAAATCCAGCCTTTTCTCTAAACCTAATGGTAACAAGAAAAGCTAACCAGAACAGAAACAATAACCCGAACCCCAACTGTAACACGAATTGTAACTCGAAATATCATTATATCTGAACACTAACACTAATGCTACTCATAATTGCAAACATCTCTAAATTCCAAAGTCAATATTAAAAATATCCCTATTCCTAACGCAAACTTTGAGCAATATTGGACCATTTAACCTGAGCGTTAGTCCTCAATCGAATATGAATCTAATACGCATTGAGTTCCTAAAACTAAGCCCATCCGAAGCACGAACTTAAACATAATGCTGACTGGCTTGAAGAAAACATCAACTAAAACTAGCAAGACATATGAAAAAGATCGAAACGACCCACTTATCTACTGACCGGATTAATACTACACACTGTATGCTTCACCAGAACCCGGTGCCTCGGTATTTACTATGTGTTCCTTGTGTTGCCTTATTATGTATTTTCTTTTCATGTACTAAATTATCTATTTAAGTTATCTACACGCAGAAAAATACGTTTCCTGTACCTCGGTACACGTGACAATAAACAAATTCAATCCAATACCAAACCACATCTCTACCTCCGACGCCCCAAAATATTATCTGGCCATGCATCTAACAACAACTCCAAAAGTAATACTGTTCTTCATGCTGACTCAAATCCTCACAGGAAAGTGGAAACTAAAGAGGACAAGAAGTCTACTTGTAACTCCGACATTAAACTTAAAACCATACCTAACCGGAAGACTTGTTACGGACGAAATCCAACTGTAACCATGATGTTACCCCAGAAAACAAACCAAATCCAAAGCTTAGTCCATGCAACAATTGTGCAAAAGGAAGTTAAAGCCAACAATACCGTTAGCATTGCATCTGACACGAATCCTAATACCAAAACGTATCCTAACAAATAACTGGAAGTATAAATATCACCCTAATTCAACAGGGAACATGAATAATGAGCTGAAAGTTAACAAGCTGTCCTCTGAAAGTCACCAACCTGCATAACTTCGATACAAACTGTGAGGACACCCCTAACGCTCTCATGTCCATACGTAAATTGACTTATTTGCAAACAGAACACAAAAATTACTTTGTGCATTGACATACATATAACCTGACCGTGGCAAACATTAAACCTAAACTCAATCCGCCTAATACAGATCGTCTTCGAAATAAATCTTGTGAACTTCACATTTAATATATTTTAGCATTTAATCTTATATTAATCATTAACCTTGATTGCACAGCAAATGGAGTCCTCAATACAATTAGCCTTAACCCTGCAACTAACAGGAAGCATCACCAATAATCAAATATCAACATTAAAGGTAACACAAAGCATAATTTCAGACCCAAACGAATATCCGTCACCATACTAACATTGACACTAATATACTAAACTAAATAGTAACCCATACAGGAATTGAAAATGAAATGAAATGAAAATCATAATCCTAATCCAAAAGTTGACACCACCAATGTTCTCTACCCATTTGACCGAGCCTAAGTATACACAAAAACTAAACCGAAATCATTTCAGAAACCCGACAGGAATATGGAAACTAACGGGAGTAATGATTAATATTAACATCAATATTAACCTCTAAACCTGGAACGAACGCCAAGCCTGCCCATAACCATAAATCTAACTGCAACACTGATATAATCGCAGAGTGCAACCTCAAGCGTCAAACAAGCTCAAACTGCAATTTTCTGCAAAGACTCCATTTTATATTTTTAGCCTTGTATCTAACCCGAACCCTAATATCGAATATAACTGTAGTCATCAAAGAAAGCCTTAACTGTGAGCCAAATATGAATTCAAAATGTAATCCAAACCCAAATTTAATTTTAGACACAATCCCAACATTAACGTTAACCAAGCATAACGCTGGTTATAAACGTTGTGCTAACCAGATTTCAAAGTAAGGCGCAAATGCTTAACTGTAATTGTAAACTAACCATAATCTTAATGTGAATACCAGCCGTGATCCTAATCGTAACCATAAAAGTAAACATAAGACTAATGCTAGTCTTAGACTAGCATCAGACTAGCATTAGACAGAAGATCAAACGAAATTCACAGCGCAACACTAACGTTACAATTATACCTATCACAAACTCCCTCTTCACCGCAACTTCAATACTACTCCTAACTGGCTCACAGTAAACCAAGCCGAACCTCTAACTGACAGTAACTCGAAACTAATTCGAATTCTAAGACTGACCTTAAGTTTAACCAGAAATCTACCTCTGACGTTGACCTTTATCCGAAACCTGACCTTTATCCGAATCCTAACCTTTACCACAATATTGCAATAAATCTATTTAGCAACTACCAGTCCAATGTAACGAGAAATCTATGCGAATCCAGAACTGAATGGAACACTGAACACACGCTGAAAGTTGACCCAACATTCGATCTTGATAGTCCACGTCATCTATCACCCATTATGTGTGGCGAAGCTAGGTGAAGATTAGACTCTCTCCTCAATCTCAACTATGCCGTTGTGCCACTGCAATAGTTATCGGGGACTCAATTGTGAGGGGAACAGGCAGACGTTTCTGTGGCCTCAAACGAGACTCAAGGATGGTACGTTGCCTCCCTGGTGCTCGGGTCAAGGATGAGTTGGAGCGGGTAAAGGACATTCTGAAGGGGAAGGGTGAGCGGAGAGTGGTCGTGGTACACATCTGTACAAATGACTTAGGTAAAAAAAAAGGGATGAGGTCCTTAAAGCAGAATACAGGGAGCAAGTTAAAAAATCGGATATCAAAGGTAGTGATCTCAGGATTACTACCGGTGCCACATGCTAGTCAGAGTCGAAATTACATTATATTTTGGATGAACACGTGGTTGAAGAGATGGTGCCAGGGGGAGGGCTTCAGTTTCTTGGGGCATTGGAACCGGTTCTGGGGGAGATGGGAACTGAACAAATCGGATGTGTTACACCTGGGCAGGACTGGAAGTATTTGCGAGTGCAGTTGGGGAGAGTTTAAATTCATATGTCAGGGGGTTGGGATACTATGCAAGGAGTCAGAGGAAAAGGGAACAAGACTAAAAACAAGAGAAAAACAATTAATAAGTGGAGAAAGCAAGGGCAAGTTCAAAAAGGGCACACAATGTGAAAAACAAAAACTAAAGGGCTCTGTGCCTTAATGCACGAAGAATTTGCAATAAAATGGATGAACTAATGACGCAGATAGATACAAATGGGTATGATATAATTGGGACTACGGAGACATAGCTGCAGGGTGACCAGGGATGGAAACTGAATGTTCCAGGGTTTTCGTTAATTTGGAAGGTCAGGCATAACAGAAAAGGTGGTGGCTTGGCACTGCTGGTTAAAGAGGAAATTAACACAGTAGGGAGGAGGGATATTAGCTCTGAAAATGTGAAGTCTGTATGGGTCGAGTTGAGAAATACCAAGGGGCAAAAATATATTAGTGCGTGTCATATGTAGACCCCCAAACTGCAGTGGTGATATTGGGAATGGCATTCAACACGAAATTAGAGATGCATGTAATAAGGGAATTAGGGAACCTGGGCGATTTTAATCTTCACATAGATTGGGTAAATCAAATTAACCTCAATGCCGTAGAATACGAATTCCTGGAGTGTATACGGGATGGTATTCTTTACCAATATGTGGACTGGGTACTGTGCAATGAGAAGGAAATAATTGCCAATCTGACTATGCGAGACCCCTTGGGGATGAGCGACCATAACCTGGTAGTATTTTTTTATCAAGATGGAGAGTGAGGTCGTTGATTCGGAGACTAGGATGCAGAATGTTATTTAAGATAACTATGAAGATATGAGACGTGAGTTGCTCTTGATAGATTGGGGAGAGTTACTTGAAGGGATGACAGTAGATCGACAATGGCAAACAGTCAAGGAACGCACGGGGGAACAACATAAATTGTTCATTCCTCTCTGGCACAAAAGCAAAATGGGAAGAGGACTAATAAAGGAAATTAGAAATAGCATCCGATCCAAGTAAGGGGCGTATAGATTGACCAAGAAAAATAGCAGGTCTGAGGATTGTTAGCAGTTTAGAATTCAGCAAAGAAGGACAAGGGGATTGTTTAATAAGGCGAACGTACTGTACGAAAGGAAGACTGACACTGAGAGTCCCTCTAGATATGTGAAGAGAAAGAGATTGGTAAAGATAAATGTAGATCCCCTACAGACAGAAACAGGGGGCTGCGTAATAAGGAACAAAGAAATGGCTGGGCAACTGAATGCATACTTTGGTTCTGTCTTCACAAAAAAAATCACAAAACAAATACCAGAAAATTTGGAGAATTGAATGTTTTCCGAAAGGGAAGAACTGATGGAGATCAACATTTGTAGATAAATGGTGCTGGGCAAATTGATAGGATGGCAGGCGGATTAATCCCCAGGGCCTGCGGATCTGCATCCCAGAGTGCATAAGGAGGTGCACCTTGAAAGAGTGCATGCATTGGTGGTCATCTTCCTTGATTCCATAGACTATGGAACATTCCCTGCAGAACGGAGGGTAGCTCACGTCACTCCAATATTTAAGAAGGGTGATAGAGAGAAAGTAGGGAATTATGGACCAGTAAGCCGAGCATCGGATGTGGGGAACATTGTTGAATCAATTATCAAGGACTTTATAGCGGAACATTTAGAATGCAACGGCAGGATCTGACATAGTTAGCATGAATTTAAGAAGGGAAAAATCAGGTCGAAAAATCTGTTGGCATTCTTTGAAGATGTAAGCAGTACAGTTGACAAGGGGGAGTCAGTCGATGTGGTATATTTGGGCTTTCAAAAAGCGTTCGACAAAGTCCTGCGTAAGAAATTGTTTTGCAGGATTCAAGCACATGAGATTGGGGAAGTGCATTGAGGTGGATAAAACACTGGTTGGCAGAGAGGAAACAAAGAATAAGAATTAATGGGTCATTTTCAAATTGGCAGGAGGTAATCAGTAGGGTACCACAGGGATCGGTGCTGGGACCCCGGCGATTCACAATATTTATTAAAGTTTTGGATGAGGGAACAAAATGTAACATCTCAACGTTTGCAGATGATGCCAAGTTAGGTGGGAGGGTGAACTGTGACGAGGATGCAGGGGCCCTACAGCATGATCTGGACAGGTTATGCGAGTGGGAAAATCAATGGCAGGTTCTGTGTAATTTGTGTGAGGTTATTCACTTTGGGAGGAAAAACTGGTAAAACAGGTAGATTACTACCTGAATTGTACACATTGGGAGAGGGGCGTGTGCAGCGGGACCTGGTTGTCCTTGTGCTCCAGTCGCTGAAGGTAAGCATGCAGGTGCAGCAGGCGCTAAATAAGGCTAATGGTATGTTGGCCTTCATTGCGCGAGGTTTCGAGTATAGAAACATGGATGTTTTGCTGCTATTATACAGGGCTTTAGTAACGCCACATCTTGAGTATTGTGTGCAGTTTTTGTCTCCTTCTCCGAGGAAAGACGTCCTTGCTCTCGAGGGAGTGCAGCAAAGGTTTACCAGACTGATTCCAGGGATGGTGGGACTGTCATATGAGAAGATATTGACTAGATTAGGATTGTTCACGCTGGAGTTCAGGATAATGAGGGGGGATCTCATAGAGAATTATAAAATTCAACATGACTAAACAGGGTAGATGCAGGGAACATGTTACCAATGATGGATGTGTCCTGAGCCAGTGGTCATAGTCTGAGGATTCATTTTGGACAGAGATGAGGAAACATTTCTTCAACAACAGAGTGGTGAGCCTGTGGAATTTATGACCACAGGAAATAGTTGATGCTAAAACATTGAATATATTCAATAGGCGGCAAGATATAGCACATGAGGAAAATGGGATCAAAGGCTATTGGAAGAAAGCAGGATTAGGCTATTGTCATGCGAGAGCACTTTTAAGAAATCGGTGTTTATAAATGGGTGCGTATATAATTATCTGTAATGAGAGTACCTTTACGAAGTGAGTGTTTATTATTGCAGTGATGTCAGAGAGTATAGTGGAGCTGGGCTCTCTGGCGGCTATTTCACTTTAGGTTGTCCTTTTAGTTTTGGAGAAGCTGCAATCACAGCAGGATGTGCGTGAATCTTTGCAAGGTTATGAATATCCGTTTGCTGATTTCAACGTGGTAACTGTTCTCAGTAGTGAAGTTAAACCCGAGGTGCTTCTGTTAAAGGTTTTGTTTTAAGTCTTATGCACGTTAAAAGGAAAGCTTAAAGGATTGCTTAGTGTTGTAGTCTTTGGAGGTTGTATTTGAATTAATGGTTACTAAGAGGTTCACTGTATGTTTTAAAAAGGGTAACTTGAGTTCATAGAATAAACATTGTTTTGCTTTAAAAACTACATTTCCATATCTGCTGTACCACACATGTAGAGTGGTGTCTATGCGCCCCATAGCACAATTCTTCAAAAGTTGTGGGTCTGGTGAACTCCATGTTACACTTTGGGGTTCTCTAAACCCTGGCCCATTACGCTATTGAGCTCGATGATCAGCCACGATCGTCATGAATGACTCGAAGGGCCAAATGGCCTCCTCCTGCTCCAATTTTCTATGTATCCATGAATCGATACATCTATTCATATAATGCTAAATGGCACTTGAAGATCAACGAGTGGCACACATCTAAATGGTGCACGCAGAGAGAGGACGTCTGGAATTTATTTTCCTTTTCACACTGTTTGAAAGGATAAGCACATCCAAGAGGGTTGTGGCCGATTTTGAGAGGGACACCCTGACAATTGCAATTATTTACGGAATCATCGCATGAAGGTGAAGGACATTAAGGAGGTCATATACGTCCTATAATTGGCCTCATTATGTTTCACTGCACAGAGAATATAGCACCTAATATTGTAATTTAATATTCTTGTCTGTCCTTGTTCCGCCCTGTAACCAATCACTATGTGTCGATGCACCACTGTCAATGTACTCTGTCGATTATTCTTTTGTCTAATCTACACGTACTGTGTACGTTCCCTTGGTCGCAGAAACATACTTTACACTGTACTCCGGTACATGTGACAATAAATATCAATCAATCAATCAGTATTCGCTAAATTGTGTGATCAAAATTGTTCATTGTAATTTGAACAGGTTTTTAATTTGACCCTTGAAAGAATAATGAAATCAGGTACAACGGGCGGCATTCCCCGTCCCGTCGGCAGCGGGTCATTTCACAAAATATTACATGGCAACATGAGTATCATTTGATGCTGTGATTTGTTTTCTCAACGCAAAAGACGATGACGAATCTTGCAACCAGAGCGTCCCTGTGGAAATCAAGAAGCTATAAATTAGGAGCACTGGGATGTGCTAAGACAGATTTGATTCAGTGTGTTTGTCTTCAGCATGAAGTGACGAATCAATTCAAGTAAAAATGATTGAAGCCCTTGACTTGATAAGAAAAGTATATTACATCAGTCTTCTCGCTATTGGAGTTCCTGGTAAGTTACTAACACAAATTAATTTTTCAAATATGTGCGTATTGATCTGTGGGTTTGTTCTTATCCCTGATTATAGTTTTTGTTGATCTAATGTTCAACAATGTGCACCTGTCTAAAAATAATGTAATATACTTTCGTTAATATGCAGAACGATTGGTCAGATTTGGTCGCATGAGATTGCCTTATATCTTATACGCATAGTCGCCCTTAAATATTTATCTCAATGGAATACCATATTGAGTTGAATAAAATCACAATGTATCACCATGAATGTTATTGATTGGAGGAATGGTTGGTGTAAAATTCTACCAAGTGCAGGTTACTAAATTAAGCGGAGCACCAGACATCGATGGTCATGAGCTGCAGCGTGCATTGGTCACTCTTACTTTGATTTCTGTTTATTTATTAAAAGCATGTGTGTGTTGCTGGCGAAATCAAAAAGTGTTGGCTCCGCCTAATATCTTTTCAAAAGGTGGTGATGAATCATGTTCTTGAAAATTTAATTTTGTTGCGGTGCCGTGCAAACACAGTGAAGTTCTGACCTGCGTCATGTGTTTTTGATCAACAAATAGTAAAGACGCGGTGTGACACTTCCAAATAAGGTTGGTGTGTGTCATGGAGGGTAACATGTATATATCCATGCAATGGGCTGGATTCTTCGCTGTCGGGATTTTCCTTTGCGCCGGCAGCGCACCCACGCTCGGGAATTTTCCAATGGCACGTGGTTGCCCACAATGGGAAACCCTGAGCCGGTTGGAGGGACGGAGAATCCCGCTGCCGGCGGGATTGAGAATCTGGCCCATTATAACTGATTTCATTATTCGTTCAAGGGTCTGAAAGACGCACTTACTGCAGGTTTGTGGAAATGTGACAGAATCTGCAGAAAGCAATGTTCTTTTTTCAAAAAAATTATGAATTCCGAAATCTACCTCATTTACTGAACAAAATGATAACACGGGATTCCACAATGCAAACTTTTTTGTTCTGCGTTTCACCAGTGAAACAAAGCAAATATTAAATGTTATCCCCTGCAAACACCTATTCAAATTACACATTAAACGGCAAACACAATTAAAACATCATGGACATTGACACGCCTGCCACTCCACACATATTTGTTACAAATTGCGGCCACATGTTTCTTCAAAGTCTTTACTTTTCATCAATAATTCACAGTCCTTCGCCTTGCAGTGTTCAGCACTATCCCCAGCGGAGAACATCGCACAACCCGCCTGACCATTCTTCAGCAAAATTGATGGCCGTCTGCAGCGCCTCCTCAACTTTGCTTCCGTTGGTCTGTTTGGCGTCGATCCTCCAATGCTATCAATAGGGATTGCTGCACGGTCTATATATTTGCTTGCTCGCAACTTGGATATCCAACTTCTTTCGATTTCTGTATGCACGTCCTGCACGGAAATCTTCGTTACCTGCTGAATTAGTTTGACTTAGTTTAACTTCTGAGTCCTTGTTTAGACTTTACACCAGTTTAGTTCCATCCGGAACATCTTCTCCACGCTCCCCCCGCCGCCCCTCCCCAATCAATGATTTACTGTCCTTGACGAAGATTTGTTTCTCAATTCCATTTATTTGACTTTGATCTTTTATTTCATGTCTTTCTCAGCACAATGTACATGCTCGAAAATCACGGTTGCCTCACAAATCAACAGACATTTCACGTGGCCAGTACATTCAGCTAATCTTGAATGATTTGTGAAGTGAGTGAATATTTAAGGTTTTAAGGGTATAACGACCAGGCAGATTGATATTCCATTGTTCCTCTCAAGCTTCCAGTGTTATACGAGCTGCGCTTAGCCAGGCAACAGGAGCAGAGACACCCGACTTTTGTCTTGGTTTTTTTTAGATGTTCGACAAGAGTCAGAAAATAAATTAGAGATTACACAATTCCTTGCCTTTAATATTATCTGTGAGTCATGTTATTTTTGTGGCTAGTGCAGATATATCTCTGGTCAATGCAAACGGTCAACATGTTTTTGTGGAGTGTTCAATGATGCCATTGTCGTCACTGGTCAAGCAGAGATGATGTGTAGGCATTTGATTCCAAAGTAGCCCTGCTATTCGTCCTTGCAACCCTTCCTTTACACAATTACTCGAATCAGGTACTGGTGGAAGCTATGACGGAGATAGTTAACTCGTCATCGAAGGACATGCCGTAACCACCACGGTGTCAGGTTTGAAACGCAACAGGGTCGATGGTCAAATTTGATTCAATCATTGTTTGTAAGTTTAAGCCTAATGCTGATGATAAAATGAATTTTTACTAAACCAATCTGGGTCACACATTCTTTTTCGAGAACAACATCTGTGACTCATACCTGGTCTGGCTTATATATAACCGCAGAGCCACAAATGTGGTTGACTCTGAAATGGTCGAAGAAGCCTTTCAGTTTAAAGCCAATTAGAGATGAAGAACAAGTACTGACCCAGCCTGAGCCTTCAACACACCATGGATGCGTAGAGAGAAAATATTGCCATAATTATTATTCTAGAAAGTGACAAACACCTCATGTCCATGGAGAGATATCATCAATTCTGCCTCCGCAAAATCCTGCAAAGCAACTGGAAGGAGGGGCATACCAACGTACGCATCCTCCCCCAGGCCAATATCACCAGTATCAGGGCACTGGTTACGATCGACCAGCCGCGACGGGCGGGCCACATTGCCCGCATGTCCGACACAAGACTCCCAAAACAAATGCTATACTCAGAACTCAACAATGACAAGTGATCATAGAAGGCCAGCGGAAACACGACAAGACGATTCTAGCGACATATGGTGGAGTTAATAGAGGCCAAGCAGAAACAGCACAAAGAGAGTGCAGAATCCAGAGCGCCCCACTTACCAATCTCATCATGTTCCATCTGAGAAACATGTGTCAAAGTCTGCGGATGCAGGATGATCAGACATTTCAACCAGTGCAGAACACACCTCCCCGGAGTGGAAGCTCGTCATCCACATTGCTGAGGGACTGCCCAAGAAGGAAGAAGAACGTGTGTCATTCGCCAATACGTAGCTTCTCTGCTAATGTATCCTCCAAAACGGTTGTGTGATTGTCAGTCTTACACTATTTCCTTGTGCAATTGTTATTCCACTGCGACAAGTAGATAAATGAGGATACAATCAAATATTTTTTTCGCTTATTGTTTCTTTTGTCCCTGTTTAAAGCAACTCAGTCTGATCGATATTTCCTTCACAGTATGACCATTCCAACAGTACCGAGTAACGTTGTGTGATAGAATTACCGCAGCCAATTAAATAATGTGCCCCTGCTACTTACACCTACATTCTATATTGAGGGAAGCAAGGTCACTTTGTGTGCAAGGGGTACATACTGTACGTCTGTACCTGCCGCGGTGCCAACTGAGCATGGGGGAATACTATTTCACCACCAAAGAGAAAGGATACTTGGTGATCTGTAAGCAAAGCCAGAAAATACTGGATAATCTCAGCAGGTCTGTAAGCATCTGGCAAATAAAAGGGAGCTAACGTTTCAAGTCTGGATGACTCTTTGTGAAAGCTGTGCGCAACTGCTTAGAAAAGTTTCATTCGATGCCATTACATCTCATGAACATGGAACGCAACGTTGAAGAATCAGAGGTCCAGCTCCTCCCGACTCTATGAAGCCACGCAGCAAGGTTGTTTCCACTGGCGGGTGACAGCAGAACTAGGGGACATAGCCTCAAAATAAGGGGAAGTAGATTTAGGACTGAGTTTAGGAGGAACTTCTTCACCCAAAGGGTTGTGAATCCATGGAATTTCTTGCCCAGTGAAGCAGCTGAGGCTCATTCATTACATGTTTTTAAGGTAAAGATAGATAGTTTTTTGAAGAATAAAGGGATTAAGGGTTATGGTGTTCGGGCCGGAATGTGGAGCTGAGTCCACAAAAGATCAGCCATGATCTCATTGAATGGCGGAGCAGGCTCGAGGGGCCAGATGGCCTACTCCTGTTCCTAGTTCTTCTGTTCTTATGTTCTTAAGGTGTGGATCGACTTTGCTGTTGCGGCGACAGAATATTTACAGGGAGGATAATGCACTACACTAGAACATTTACTGATTGATTTGATTTGGTGGTTATATATACGTCAATGTGGTATTTTACATCTTTCTGGGGCATCTTTCCCAATGATAAGACAAACGCATTAATGGTAATAGGGAGACTTCTGCAAGGTCGAGCCAACAGGGTGTACACGTTTTATTTCCAGTACCTTAGTAGGTGGAAGTTTCTGTATTTGCTATTATTTTCCAATTCTCTGTAGCTGCTCCAAACAATTGTTTCTTGCTGAACGAGAAGCCGGACATGACGGCTGATGTGCCTTGGATTGTATTCAACTCCTAGACGATGGCACTACTTTGCTTTCCGCAAGTTCAGTGTTTTCCATCAGAGTTCGTACTTGTAAGTTATCAACAGGATTTGTGCAGTGAGAAGGCGAGTTCCTCTCTGTCCAGTCCAGAGATTCTTAAATATTGCTCTCGTCTTAATATTGTTGAGTCAATTATGGTTTGAATCAATGGTAACCAGAATCAACTTATTGGTGAGGGATTCAGTGTTGGTAACGCGGTTGAATGCCAAGTACAAATGTTCAGATTCTCTCTGAATGGAGGTGGTGGTTACCTGGCAGTCGGATGTGATAAATGTTATTTGCAACGTTCCAACCAAAGCAAGAATGTTGTTAACGTTTTGGATCCTGTGGGAACGACGCCCTTCAGTATCTGTAGAATTGCACATGATACTGAATAATACATTCATCAAATAACATCTTAATTTTGATCTTACGAGGGTGGTAATGCAATCCATCAAGCAGGCAGCGATGTGTTTACCGAGAAAGATATATTGGAAAACTGTTATACTGGTGACAGCGTGCAGACAATAATGTATTAGCACTCATACATTTTCTACTAACTGCTTCTGCCGACACGCTACTCTCGTTCATTTCAATTTAACTAAAGGCTGCTTGGTCCACACGGTCAAATCCTGCGTCGATATAATGGACAGTTATCCTAACATCACGACTAAAATTCAACTAAGGGCAGCTTCAGGCAAAAACGGTATTAACAGTGTTGCCGGTGAACGTCCCGAGGAAGTCAAATTGAGCATCCTCGAACATGTGTCTCCTAAGTAATTGATGATTCTGTGAATCACATGTGCTATCACATTGCTCAAGATAGAGAGAAAACTTAATGTTTGGAACTTGGAGCTTATCGTGATTCTCTTTGAATGTTATATTCAAAGAGTTGATTCCAATGATGAATTTATATGAATATTACATTGAATTAATGCGTATCACGATACCAGAACATCTTAATTGTACACAACAAATTTTGATATGTCCTTACACTACACAGTCTCCATTAATCTTAACCAATCAGCAAACCTCTTCATTCCCTTCTCCTTCACGCACGTATATGCATTCTCTATACATGCATCACGAAAGCATACAAAAATATTTTCCTTGTTTTATTACTCGCTGAACACAACATTTCAGATGATTTAGATTCAGAATGCATTGAGCCAATTCTCAAAACTGAGGTGGTTGAGTTTGTATGCATGTACAACGCAATAAATGCTGCACGCTGTAAAACCTCAAGCACATGTCGGTAGAGCACAAGTCTGGGCAATGACAGACGCATCCTCCTACTGAATGGTTCATTTCAATTTCTGACTCGATCGCGAATCATGCCTTTCTTTCGTTTGATGGAAGGCATGCATGTGGCAACCTGGCCTCTTTGGAAGACTTAAAAGCATTTTCTGTCTCCTGGACCAGTCAGTATTGTATCACCCGTCGCTCGTGAAACTGAAACGGAACAGGTTGCAAGTGTTTTCAGATCATGATTTCATTTATTAAATTAAAATTACGATTGGATTATAAATCAAAACAGTTGTTAGTGCCGGAATGCAGCCCTTACTCTTTGGGCTCCGGTATAGGGTATCTGCCTTTAAATTCCACTCTTATCCCCCGTCTCTTTTTTTACAGTTAATTTAACAACAATTGTGATTTTGTGCCGGGGTAAGTGCGACCTCTCCAGCTGCACCACTCGCTACCTCGTGGCCATGGCAACGGCTGATCTATTTCTCATTATCATCGAGGTAATTCTGAGGCGATTCCGTTATTATTACTATCCAGTGTGTTTCTTAGACATTACACCAGTGTGCACTGTTCTCTATATCCTCTACCATACAGCCGTAGACTGTTCCGTCTGGTTCACCATTGCGTTCTCCTTTGATCGATTTGTTTCCATATGTTGCCAGAAGCTGAAAACTAAATATTGCACCAGGAAAACAGCGGGGGCAGTTTTGGCTATCAGTAGTATACTGCTCGTCATCAAAAATCTGCCCTTCTATTTCAGATTTAAGCCGGAAATGAAAGTCGACAATGTGCCGTTTTTCTGCAATAGTAAGCCAATATATTTCACTGACCCTCTATGGATTGGATTTAAATTGATTGACATGATTTTAACTCCACTTCTCCCATTCGCTTTAATTTTGCTGTTTAACTCTCTGACAGTCAGATATATTTTATTGGCCGGTGCAGTCCGTAAGAGGCTAAAGGGCCAGGACAATGGGGGGCACGTCAGCGACCCAGAGCTGAACAGCAGAAGGAATTCTGTGATTTTACTATTTTCTATATCTGGCAGCTTCATACTTCTCTGGCTGGTTAATGTTTTACATCAAGCTCAAATCGAACACCTCTTCGGTCAGGATTCTTTTTATATATTTGCACAAGTCGGGTATATGCTGCGGAATTTAAGTTGCTGTACAAACACGTTTATTTATGGGGCAACTCAGTCCAAGTTCAGAGAGCAGTGCAAGAGAGCTATAAAATGTCCAATTACATTGATTGTTCAGCTTGTTAATGAATAGAAAAAATGAGAGTTGCTAAAATAGTTATTAGTCTTTGTGCAACAGATGATATAATGGTTAGAGGAAATAATATTGAAGTATAAAGGTGCATGGCGGGTTAGGTACAACTGTGCTATTTAAAGTGAGAACACGTATTCAAATGCTTTTACAATTTGAAAACAGATAAGCGGAAAGCTGAATCATCTTCTCGGTCCAGGAATATTGTTATTGTGATGTATATCAATAAAATTCAGTACGCTAATGGTCTGAAAGAAAATTGAGTGTTCAAGAATGACAATGAGTAAGAGGATGGAAACTGTTGCACAGTGAAAGGTTTGGTACTATTTAAAATCCCAGAGGTGGCAATGTATCACGAGAATGAATTTGAAGGTCACGGAGTCAGCAGAGATCAAGATCTAGGCTCTAATATGATGAAGGGGAACATGGTGTATATAGGTGGCACTGCTTGGGAGACAAGTAATATTAATTGTATGGATAGTGGTTTGGAGTGGCCGAAACATATGTCCGGCGGGAAATAATGGTCTAGTGTAAACACCGACTGGTAATATCTCCTCATAGAAGGAGCACCGTGAAGTGGTAATTATGCTATTGGAGATTTGAAAGCTTCACAATAGGAAATATATTGAACAACCGACAAAGCACGTAATGGCAAATGCTCTTTCATAACAGAGATTTACTTCAGTCTATTAGGAATTTTTGATTAGTTACCCAGAATAATTAACGAATGTGTATTATTTGACATGCTTTCTGTGTAATACAGCTTATTCTTCTACTGGGTTAGTTACTTTTTACATTCAGTTGTTGAAAGAAAAATATGGGAACATAACCTTTAAATTATTAAATAAGGGATGACGTACAATGATTTAGTTCGCGTAAATGTAGTAGCATCATACATTTAATTGGTGGCTGGCATAAGACTTAACATTAACCATATATATTCAAAATAATTTGCAATCCAATTTTATCAAATATTTATTTTAAGCTAAGTTTTAATAATCATTGCAGATGTTGCATTTAATGCGACACCCCAGCTTGTGAAAATGTTCATCGATGCCCAGCATATGAAGGTGAACAAGGGGTGGTGAAATAGAAGCTATGACTATGTGGCTCAATTAATGGAACACAACACAAAAAGAATGTCTGTTGTTGCTGAAATGGAAAAAGAATGAATATGTTATGCTTATTTTTGGCTAATGAAGAAAATAAACAATCTGCAAAATCGCCACCTGCCAAATCGACCACATGACAAATAGTTCGCCTGAAAAATAGCTCAAATGAAAAATAGAGAAAATACAAAATAGCTCATCTCAAAATGCTTACCTGAAACCTAACTCACCTGACAAATAATCCACCTGTAAAATAGCCAACATGCAGATCTTTGTTAACGTTAAATTAATTTGGAAAATTATTTTTTCCAATTAAGAGGCAATTTGGCGTGGCCAATCCACCTACCCTCCACATCTTTGGGTTGTGGGGGCGAAACCCACACACACAAGGGAGAATATGCAAACTCCGAACGTATGGTGACCCAGAGCTGGGATGTAACCTGGGACCTCAGCGCTGTGAGGCTGCCGTGATAACCACGGTGCCCCGACATGCAGAATTGATCACACAAAACAGGCAACCTGAATAATCGAACATCTGAAAAATAGGAAAACTTCTAAACAAACCACCTGTAAAATAGCCTATATGATAAATAACTCAACAGTAAAGTAGCCAACTGGCAAAACAGTCCAACGAGAAAACAGTCCACCTGTAAAATAGCCACCTGATAAATAACCCACTTGCAAATTAACCAAACTGCAAAATAGCACACCTGAAAAATAGCTCAGGTGCAAAATAATCACCCAGTAACATAGCCAACCTGCAAAATAGCCCACCTTTAAAATAGCAACGCTGCAAAACTGTCCACATCGAAAATAGTCCACATGGGCCATTGCCCACCAGTAATATAGTTTACCTGTAAAATGTTCCACCTGAAAAATAGCCGACCAGTAAAGTGCAAAATAGCTCACATGCAAAATAGCAATACTGCAAAATTGCTCTATTACAAAATAGCCTGCCGGAAAAATAGCCCTACTGCAGAAAAGCTCACTTTAACAATGCTCATAGAAATAGCTTACCTATAAAATAGCTCACTTTTAAAATAGCCAACGTGCAATTAAGCACACCTCCAAAATATCGACTCTGCATACTCCATGTAAAAATAACCCAAATGTAAAATGGGCCATCTGGAAAATAGACAAACTGCAAAATAACTCCACTGACAAATAGTCGCCATGGAAATAGGCCCCACTGCAAAATAGCCGACTAGCAACATAGCTCGCCTGCAAAATCTTATCAATGCAAAATAACTTCCTTACAAAATAGCTTACTTGCCAAAAAGTCCCACTGCAAAACAGTCACTTGTAAAGTGGCTGCCTTGAAAAAGATGCCACAAAAATACAAATGCCTCACCTACAATATAGCCTCACCGGAACCTTACCAAACTGAAAAATAGACCTCCTGCAAATTAATTCCGCTGAAGAATAGCGGCTGTGCAACATATTACAGGTGCAACAGAGTACAAATGCAAAATATCCCGACTGGAAAACAGTTCCTTTCCTGAAGATCCCACCTGAATAATCACGCACTTTGAAGTAGCCCACGTGCGACACAGCCGACGAGGAATATAAATCGCCTGCAAAATCTTATCAATGCAAAATTGCTTCCTTACAAAATAGGCCACCTGCCAAATAGCCCCACTGCAAAACAGTCACTTGTAAAATAGGTGGCTTGAAAAAGATGCCTCACCTGCAATATATCCCCACGGAACTTGCCAACTTGTAAAATAAACCTGTAAATTAATTCCGCTGAACAGTCCTAAATACCAGGGCCCCGCAATGATGCGTACTTAGACCCCTACTACACTCCGTGTACATATATGACTGCGTGGAAAAATTTGTTTCCTACACCATTTCGGAGTTTCCTGACGATACGACCATAGTGGGCCGGGTCTCGAATAATGAAGAGTCAGAATACCGGAGGGAGATAGAGAACCTCGTTCAGTGGTGCAAGACAACAATCCACCCCTCAATGCCAGCAAAACTAAAGAGCTAGTCATTAACTTCAGGGAATAAAGTTCTGTACACATCCCAGTCACCATCAACGGGGCCGAGATGGACATGGTTAGCAGCTTCAATTTCCTACCTGTACACATCTCCAAAAATCTGCCCTGGTGCGGCCATGTCGACACTACCACCAAGAAATTACAACATCGTCTATAGTTCCTCAGGAAACTAAGGCAATTCGGCATGTCCATATTATTTCTGACCAACGTTTACACGTGCACCATTGAAAGCATCCTATCTGGATGCATCACAGCCTGGTATGCAACTGCTCGACCCAAGACCGCAAGAAACTTCAGAGAGTATTGAACACAGCCCAGGCCATCACACGAGCCGACTTCCCATCCAGTGATTCCATCTGCACCTCCTGCTGCCTGGGGAAAGCGGGCAACATAACCAAAGACCCTCCCACCCGGCTTACTCACTCTTCGTGCCTCTTCCATCGGGCAGGAGCTCCAAAACAGCTTCTTCCCCGCTGGTACCAGACTCCTAAACGACCTTCTTATGGCCCGACGTCATTAACACTTACATGCTTCACCCGATGCCAATATCTACATAGTCACATTGTGTAACTTGTGTTGCCCTATTATGTAGTTATTTTGTTTTATTTTATTTTCATGTACAATGATCTGTTGAGCTGATCGCAGAAAAGTACTTTTAACTGTACCTCGGTACACGTGACAATAAACAAACAAAATCCAAAATCCAAAATAATAGGGGCTGGGCAAAATATCACAGGTGCAATAGAGCACAGATGGGAAATGTCGTCACTGGAAAATAGCTCCTTTGCTAACCAGCCCACCTTCAATTTCCTTGCAATATAACCAGCGAGTAAAATAGCCGCCCAGTAAAGGAGTCCAACAGTAATATGACCATGCTGCAAAATAGCACATTTGAAAACAATCTCCATTGCAAAAGGGTATCCCCAAGGCCTATTATCGAAATTTTAAAGGAGCACACCTGCAAAATAACTCACATGCCAAATTTCCTCAATGAAAAATAGTTCCATTGCAAAATAGCCACCTGAAAAATAGGCCACCTGCAAAATAGCACAACTGTAAAATAGCTCATGGACAAAATGGACTCCAGCTTAAAAAAGCCCCTCTGCAAAATAACCCACTGCCTAAAGCGCCCAGATGCAAAATACCTCACTGCAAAACAGCTGCACCGCAAAGTAGCCCATCTACATAAAACGTGGGTTTAGCATATTCTCACTGGTAAATGGCTCCACTGAAAAATACACCATCTGAATAAGAACTCTCCTGTAAAGTAGACCACCGGAAATATCGTCGACACGTAAACTGGCCACCTGAAAAACAGCAGAACTGCAACACCGGACAAAGAGTCCGTTTTTTGGGCAACGTCATGGTTTTTCAATTACATTGAACATACAGTGCAGATGCACGCCATTCGGCCCATCGAGTCTGTACCGACGCACTTAAGCCCTCACTTCCACCCTACCCCCTTAACCCAATAACCACTCCTCAACGTTTTGGTCACTAAGGGAAATGTAGCATGCCCAATTCACCTAACATGCACGTCTTCGGTTTACTGCTTGAAAACAAGTCTATTTTATTATATCGTCTTCACTTCCTTTGGATTCTTCGTTATTTTTGAGGTAGGGGGGAAAGGTGACGTATGGTGCTCTGAATAGACGATTAATCGAGAATCTCAACACCATGCTCTGGCGACACGAGTCAAAATTTCCACCACGGCAGGGCAGCAGGTGGAATTCGTTTCAATAAAACTAATGAGCGGTATTTTCTGTTGGCAGATGCTCAAATCGGGCATCGGTTGCGAAACCAAAATCGCAGCAGGCGATGATTTGACGCCAACTCATAGTTCTCCGCCACCTCGACAGCAGTGTCTATGTGTTCCAGACCAGAGTCGGAATTGCCGGTGCGGGAGGCATGTAGCGCACCAGCATCCGCCACGTCCATGAACACAGGTTACGTTAGTTTTGTTCGGTTGGCGACGCTCTGGGTGCCACCGGCGCTGGCAGGTGGGCGTCTGGCAGGCCCGTGACAATGTCGGTAACAGCGTCAGTATAGTTGCCGTCGATGGATGGGCCTATCGGAGCGGCGTCCGGCGGATATAATGTGTGTGTGTACGGGGGGGGATTCTTTGAGGCAGCAGGGGCGACAGTGTCCGGATCTTGAGAGGGGTGTCTGCATGTCGCTCCGGCGGCTCCTGGTACCAACGGCGCATGTGGTTCAGGTGGTAGTTCCCCTTGGTCCCGACCGTGTTATACACTGGCCCTGTTGCGCGGAAGACCGTACGTGGATCCATGTGGCTCCGCCTCGAAATCCCTGATTAAGATCGCGTCGCTTGACTCTAAGGTGCATATCTTTGGGCGTGGAAGTGAGTCTCGCGTCGAGCAGCCTTGGTGGTCATGGATACACATCCGACTTCGGGGAAGACTGATGCAAGTCCTGTGTCGTCGCTCCATGAGTAGTACTGCTACACCATTCTAGCGAAGACATGAGGCATTGTGCCGTAACTGAAAAGGAAACGCACCACCCGCATCTCCCAGGATCCTGCACGCATTCTTTTCATGGACAGCTTAAAGGTTTGGGGCTCTCGTCCGGCCAACCCATTGGAGGGCAAGTGGAACGGGGCAATACATACATGCTGGACGCCGTTCACAGCCATGAATCACACAAATGCCTGGCTGTTGAAGGCCATTTCATTGGATATGAGGATATTGGCGACCCGGCGTGCTGATGATGCTCCACAGTCTCTCCATCGTGACGCGTGTGGTCGCAGTGGGAACTCGGTGTACCTCCAGCCATTTCGAGTGGTAATCCACTTGCACGATGAACTTGGCCTGGAATGGAGGGCAAATGCCTCGTGAACTTGCGACCATGGTATTCCTGGCCACTCCCATTGATGCATCGGCACTGCCAATGTGGTGTTTCCCGTGTTCCAGACACGGAGCGCAATTGGGGACCATCTTCTCGATTTCAGCGTCGAATCGGGGCCACCATATATTACAGTGAGTCAAGGTTTTCATCTTTACCACCACCGATGGCCGTTGTAGAGGCCGATCAACAAAGATGCGCGATTCTGCTCGGCATTGCCACTCCTGCCCCCGCAACAGAATGCCTTCCCCGACGATCATCTGTGGCTGTTTTGAGATGCAGATCTGCAGTTCGTTCGGCAGCACCCTATGTTGGGCCCCGTACTGGGCCATGTGCCGGACCATTAAAAGTTTAAGTATGCCTGTGTCCACTCTTTTAGGCAGGCTCCCATCGCAGGCAGTGTGTCTGAAAAGTGAATGGCGGCTATTACCTCCGCGACTGGGTTGGGTGCTGGCAGTTTTGTGGAGAGGCAGTCAGCTTCATGCATCGATATGCAGGTTCCTTGTGTCCGCCCGATGCTCCAAAGAATATTCGTGCAGCAACTCTCATAACTGAACACGGGCAATCGCACTTGGAGGATCACTAATTCCTCTTCAAACAACCCCACCATGGGATTTTGGTCTATGTATATCGTGAACGTACGTCCAGAAACGTATGAGTGGAATTATTGTACTGCGAATTCCACGGCCAAACGTCCTTCTCCACCTACGCATAGTTATGTTCAGTGTCCGCAGGTGTGCATGACGGAACCGCTCTCGTCCGCTCCAAGCCGTTGGGCATGCAATGTTCCCGCACCGTTTTTCAACCCGCGTTGAGGCAATGCACGTAACAATAATCTTCATTACTGTCACAATTAGGCTTACATTAACACTGTAATTAATGTATTGTGACAAAGGACCAAAGGTTTTGATGCGTTAAAATGGAACATGTAATTCGTCCGATGAAAGGCGCCGTTTTAATTCTTGGAAATTCTAGGGGTCCCACTCCCATTGTTGTCCTTTCTTCAATAGTTGGTGGAGTGGGTGTGCAAAGTAGCCATCTGGGGACAACAGTAATTCACCAGACCAAGAAATGAGTGGAACTCCGTCCGATTACGAGGGATGTGTTCTGGTGGTTTTCGTGCACCTTGCCTTCCACCAGATGGTGCTTCTACCTGTAGTCCAACTACGTGATCTCGGGCACATGAAAAACACACTTATCTCGGGGGAGGCGGACACCGCACGAGAATCTTGGTGAGGTTCATCATGTGTTCCCTGCAGGAGGTTCCGTTGACAAGCACGTTGTCCATGAAGATGGCCACACGGGGCAATCCACGTAAATTGTTCTTCACTACAGTCGGAATACTCTTCAGGCCGAGGGTAAACGCCATATTCGTACACTTCTGGTATGGGTTGAGTGTTAAATATTCCCGTGATCCCGTTTGTAGCATTACCTGTAGGTATGCGTGGCTCAAGTCCAGCTTCCTGGATGTCTTGCTCTCGCTATACCATGGTATTCAGAAACAAAATATCAGAAATTTAGCCTGCACCCCACCTGGTCCATGCGGGTGCATCTGGCAATTCGCGCTGCCAATACAATTCCAGATTTCGCAGCCAGTTGCAGAACAATAGGCTTGGTCCATTGTGGCTGATTGGCTCCGATGGTAGGTAAGCGGTTTGATCCCATACACCACGGGCAAATTGGATTGGATTGGATTTGATTATTGTCGCCTGTATCGAGGTACAGTCCAAAGTATGTTTCTGCCAGCAGCCAAACAGATCATTAAGTACATGTAAATTTTTAAAAATGAAATACATAACAGGGTAATACAACGTGAACAATGTAACTACATAAACACTGGCATGGGGTGAAGCATACAGGGGTGTTAATGAGGTCAGTCCATAAGAGGGTCCTTTAGGAGTCCGTTAATAGCTTGAAAGAAGCTGTTTTTTAGTCTGTTTGTGCGTTTTATCAGACTTTTGTCTGTCCGATGGAAGAAGTTGGAAGAGTTGGATGGAGTAAGCCGGGTCAGAGGAGTGGTGGATGCCCTCAATTTCCCAAATGTTTCTCAGTATAGGTGGATACCCAGACTCCATCCCAGCTTCTGAAGACCGGCCTGGATTGCGGTGAATTTGCCGTGGTTGATTATGGAAACCACATCTCCGAATAGAGCTCAATCTCACTGGGATGTCCGTTAATCTGCACATTCACCTCCATAGGCCCGGGCCTAGAGCCAGTGACACGGTGTATCGTCAGGCGTGATTCCTCGTGGAATTGTTGCCGGCCTCTCGGGAGGAAAGCATTTTGCCTGGGAACGGCTGCTTCACGCGTACTGTGCGTGGTGGCCTTCGGGGAGTTTTGGGTTGGGGCGATCTCTACGGCCTCTCAACGGCTAGACTCGGCGGCGGGTGAGTGGACTGGGATGGCTCCCATCCCGCGATGAGCCCGACTGCTTGTTTCTGATAACTGTTCGCGGGCGATCCCGCCGACGACCCATCTTTTTTTAACAAAACTTTAGAGCACCCAATTCATTTTTTCCAGTTTAGCGGCAATTTCGCGTGGCCAATCCGACTACCGCGCACATCTTTGGGCTGTGCGGGCGAAATCCTCGCGGGGAAGTAAGGTGTAAACTCCGCACGATCAGTGAGACAGCAGTGCTAAGCATTGCGCTCCCGTGCTGCCCTACCGATGGGACTGATCTTGAGGAATGCTCGGCTCTTGAGTGGTGGGAGCCCGCGTTCGGCCCTCGGGACGTGCTGTGCTGTCTCCATCAATAGCTTTCGCTACGTCTCCGCGTCTCGCACTGTACAACCAATGCATCCATCAGGGATTCGGGCAGAATGGCGACAAACTCGCAGGGGTGTCGGGATCAGGCAGGCGAACCAAATGCATCCCTTTTCAATCCGTCGTTGCCTGCAAAACTGGATAAAACCGGTACCGTCAGAACTTGATAAGGGGCTGCGCTTTAATGTAATTGCCGACCAGATCGACCAACGTATCGAATGCAACTTCATCAGGCTTGTCTGGGTAAGTAGAGATTTTAATTAAAACATAAGTTGATCTGCCGGCTGTGAGGAAAGTCACCGTTTGTGGCTCACTGATCGCGATGGCAATTGTGCAAAATAATAGTTGCACTTTCATCATACTGAGCCCAATCCTCAGTGCCGGCATCAAATATGTCAAGCTTACAGATGAGTACAATGGGTTTATCTTTGGCGATGTCTCTCTAAGCTCCGCGGAGTCTGGTCAGAGGCGGATACTCCTGTGGTTGCACATGTTCCACTTCATCTTCAGAGCAACTGGTGTGGCCGAAGACAATTAATACCACATAGAGAGCAGACAGGATGCAACAAGGTTTATTCTACTACTCAATAATAAAATAACGTTCTCTCTACTCCCCTCAGGGTCGGCAGCACGAGCTTCTCCCAGGCCGATGTTTATATCCATTAGTGAAAACATTAACCTACATTCATGTTCGACACACGAATCCCAGCGCGAGTGTCTTTTTCTGGATTTGAGATGCCACAATTCGTTAGCATTCTTTGTGAGAAGAAAAACATTTTAAAAATCCAAGAATACAGAAGTCCAGCTATTTATTGAAATAATGACACCATAATATTCCAATGTTCAAATTAACACAATTTCACTGCACAGCAGTTAATTAAAGCAAATACTGAACATTATCTGCCACATTAACCTATGCTCTATAAAAGTGAGTAAACGAAAGTTATATTTTGTTAGGGGAAATGCCGTTAATTATACGTTGTAAATTGCAAGTTACATTGGGAACAAAATTAAAACGAAGCACACGAACTGCCTCTTAAGCCCCTTCAACGTGTCATCAATCGCAGTTGTAAAATCGTTCAATCTCCTGACTTTCACAGGTATAAATGCAGTTCCTCTTCATATCCTATTCTTCTGCCTGCCGGCAACAACATTACAGGCTCATGTTGAAATTTGTATCTACTCAAAGTCTCTGTGTTACAGAAGTTCAGATTGAACCGGTCAAAGAGTCAAACAACGTCTCTAGCCCCTCTAACAAGAAACGCTGCGTGGTCGCTCTTTTGGAACCATGTGCGCTTGTTCTGAAGTTGGGCAAATATGAAGCTGAAGATTTTAATGCGGTTTTGGAATAAATATGGGAAATAAAACTTTAGTAAATGTTCAGTTACTTCAGAACTAAAAGCTTTTACAATTGTGCCATCTGATCAGAAAAACATTGTGTTGAGATAGTGGTAAATCTACACTGGAGGTATATCACTTATTGTATCATTTTATTGTGTTCCATTGAGATCTCCTTCAACGTTTTGTCCGATGTAATATAGCACATCTATTCCGTTCTTTTTAACTCGGTATTTTGTTATTTCTGTTACAAGTCCATCAATAAACACGTGATATTTATTTCGTTAACTTTCCTCATGACTCGAAGGATAAAATAGTTAGGATCGCGCAAGCCTGGCTTCACGCTAGGTTCTGACTGGTGCATCATTAAGAGCAGCTGAGATCGTGACCAATGTCAAATGGAAATAGAAATTGGAGAAGGCGTGGGGCAGAGCGCTTAATAAAGTGAACGGGAAATAAAATGAAGGAGGTTTGGTGGAATTGACAGTGGCACGCAGGAATGGAGAAAGACGGGAAGTGGGGAAGAATTAAATGGAAGCTGCTTCATGCTGAACATTTTGTGTCGAATATTTTCCATTTCGACACGTATTTGTTCACAACTATTCACATTAACGTTGATTAATGAGGGCGCAGAACTTGTGGGTGAGAAAATGGAAGTGCATAGGCAGGCGAAGACGAAATTCAGAATGATCAGGGAGACGGAGATAGAATTGAATAAACTGAGGGAGCAGGAAAAAGTTATGCAGATAGAGACATAATGAAAGGAAAGTGGACAAGTCAGGGTGGGAACAGATATGGATAAGGGGGAGAGAAGGTGGAAGCGACTGGGGAAGCAGCGATAGCACAAAAGAAAGTGGATGAAGGCGGAACGGAACAGGAAAATATTGATGAGTGAGACAGTCTGGATGAGGGATATACAATGCAAAGTAGAAGGCCAGAAGAAACTGCAGACAGATGACGACCAATTTTGAGGGATACTGACGCATCTTGGGAGTAGAGGATGAGCATGAAATGTATGTTGGTGATGTTGATGATGCTACTATGTTTACACATGGAAAGGTAAGCCTGTTCCTTCGGATTTTGTGCTGTCTTAGGATCTTAAAATAAATCCAGTCTAATACTGGAGTCGCAACTAAAACATCCGCTTCCCCAGGCATCTGTAATAAAACCAATGGATGTTTGGATGGAGAACATATTGAGATATGTCTCCGCAAAGCAAATGTCTTTGGGTGGTTGGAACCCTCAGGAGTTTAACTCAGATTCTTTACTATTAAGGAATATGTGACCCTCCTGGTAGTGTAGATTCGAGGCTGGCACTCCTGATATGTATCAATAATGCATCCATTTTATCAAAGTCAATCGTTGGTTGTAGATATGCATGATGTTTTAGATAGTAACTAGAGCAAAAGATAGAATGTAAAAATCGTTGAAAAGACACGTATTTTTTAAGTCAATGGTTCTCAGTAATTTCGGGATGGTCAAGCAAATATTGATTTTAAAAGATTATAATCAGTCAAATATGATTATATCATGTTTTATCTGTCTCTGTCTCAGGTATTGGGGAGCTCTAATACGGCAAGGAAACACCTTCTGGCCAACAATGATTTACTGCCCTGTCTCAGCTAATTGTGAAGTGGGTATGCTGGCGTTGGACTGGGGTGAGCTTGCAGTAAGAAGTCTTACACCACGAAGTTAAAGCCCAACAGGTTTGTTTCGAATCACTAGCTTTCAGAGCACTGCTCCTTCCTCAGGTGAATCATTGCAGAATTGAAAACTATCGTGCTTTGTATTTTGGATGAAAACGCATATGGAAACAAATACACATCGTCCTTGCAGAATTATTTAAGTGTATGGAAAAGCAGAGGGTTAATAATAATAATCTTTATTGTCACAAGTAGTCCTACTAGTTCCTGTGAAAAGGCCCGAGTCGCCACAGTCCGGCACCTGTTCAGGTAATTGAGGGAGAAATGAGAATGTCCAATTACCTAACATCACCTCGTTTAGACTTGTGGAAGGAAATCAGACTGGAAGGAAACCCATGCACACACGAGGAAACCTGCAGACACTGCACAGCCATCCAAGCTCGGAACCGACCCTGGGACCCTGGCGCTGTGAACCAACAGTGCTAACCACGGTCCCTTTGGCTGATTCTGAAATTTAGTCGACTGGACAGGTATTCATTACATCATGGGATTATAAGAGAACTTCCAATGTAAAATATTTAGAATTCTCAGAGGCTGGATTCAGTGATTTTCGTTTCACTGGTTGGAAAGTCCAGGACAAGAAAAGTGAACCAACCTGACCTGATGCAAAAATGCCGCCATCCCAGGAACCAGTCTGGCTTTATGCTCACCATTCCTCGCCCTAACGTTATATCCAGACTTAATTGTTGAATTGAAATTCGAAAATCGCAAGTGGTCACCCCTTGTCATTTGACTAGTTGATGTTTGGACTGCTATTGTTTGCGCCGATTATTAATTAACGTAATCATTGATAAAATTGGATATTTAATCGCTCTTTTGCAATGATATCTGAACTTGGACTGAGTTGCCCCATAAATAAAGGTGTTTGTGCAGCAACTTAAATTCCGCAGCATCAGTCCGACTTGTTCAAATATATAGAGAGATGTTTTATTGAAGAGATGTTCGATTTGAACTCGATGTAAAACATTCACCATCCAGAGAAGTATGAAGCTTCCGGATATGGTGAAAAGTAAAATCACAGACTTCCTTCTGCTCTCCATCTCTGGGTCACTGTCATTCCCCCCCTTGCTCTGCCTCCTCAGTTCCTTACGGACACGACTTGCCATTAAAATGTACTTGACTGTCAGAGAGTTAAGAAACACAATTAAAGCGAATGGCAACAACGGAGTTAAAATCATATCAATCAATTGAAATCCAATCCATCCAGGGTCAGTAAAATAGTGCGGCTTATTATGGCAGAACCATGGGACATTATCGATTGTCATTTTAGGTTCAAACCTGAAATAGAATGGGAGATTCTTCAAGCAGAACAGAATCAAGTTTGTAGAGAGAACTACTGTCGCCGTTTTCTTCGTACAATATTTAGTTTTCAGGTTCTGGCAGCAAATAGCAACAAATCGATCAAATGAAAAGGAGATGGTAAACCACACAGAGCAGTCTATAGCAGTGTGATGCAGAATATAGAGAAGTGTACATACAGGTGTGATGTCCAGAAAACACAAAGGATAATAATAATAACGGAATCGCCTTAGTATGACCTCCGTGATAATAAGCAATAGATCCGCCGTTGACATTGCCACCAGGTAGCGAGTTGTGCAGCTGGAGAGGTCGCACTTTCTCCGCGACAGGATCACAATCGTCATTAGATTAACTGTAAGTGAGAGAAGAGGGAAAATGGGCTGCAAATAAACAAAATATGCGGCTGAGCTCAGGGACAACAGGTTATATTTTAGCAATACAAATTGACTTTGTTGGATATAGTCATATGTAGACCATGACCATAGCCCATGAATCACAACCTTAAACAGCCTCCAATCTGCCCACTTCCATTTTCAAAAGAGACTGGGCAGGTGAAGACCGTTTGACTTGTTCTCGGGAACAGAAAGCGATACGAAGTACCTTAATTAGGCTGGCGACCTGTGATAGCAGCCTCAAAATGGAAAGCGACCTCCTTTTATCCCAATCCTCGAAGCAAGACACCGAAATACATTGGCTAAAGCAGATCCTGAAGAGGTGACCATCAACAGTAAAATTGGTTTGTACCTCACAAGGGTTTTTTCTGTTAATTAGACTACTTCTACTCAGTTTGGGATTGTACTGCTTTATAATCTGAATCACAACAATCAGCGAATTCCACTATATTTAGAATCACACACTTTGGCTAGCATCAAACCATTTCCGTAGACCAATCTCCAAAAACCAACACCACAGACAGGGGGAAGAGTGGCCCCTGTGGCTTGTATCACTGACTTCCTGAAACGTTTTGCATTCATAATTGGAAGCTACTTGTTCAAACACAACATCTGGGATTCGGTTCAGTCGAATATTACGCCCCTCATCCAAACCACCGAACGGTTTCGGGGCGGGACAGACTGCTCGTTTTGATTTACACAGAGCGGCCACAACCGTTCGTTGCCCAAATGGGATACAGTAATACTTATCAGACTGGATATTTTCACTAAATTTAAGTTCGACGTATGGTGTGCGAGGCAGAGATTTTAGCTCATCAGGCCCTGACAGCTATACTTCAGGACGAAAGATAGAAAAATTGAATACCGGAAGAGGCGGCTTTTTGGCCCTGAGTCTGCTCATCTATTCATTATGACCATGGTTAATCATCCAACTCAATTGTCTAATCCTGCTTTGACACAATATCCTTTGACCCCCTTCACCGACGTGCTACACCTAGCCACGTCTTGAAAATAGACAATGTTTTCTTGGGTAACGAAGTCCACAGGCTCGCCACTTTCTGGGTGAAGAGAATTCTACACATATCTGTCCCAAGAGTCTGCTATTTTGAAACGATAAGCTCCAATTGAGTGTCACTCTGAATCAATCGCACAAACAATACTGTATACAACCATTTCAAAACAAACAGGCAGATTTGGCTGAAGGAAGGAAGATTTGGACATCCAAAAGTGAATGACTGTGCATCGGAGCCAGCAGTGTTTTGTGACGAAAAACTACTGAATATAAAAAGAGCTTAACTGAAACGTTACATCAGCAAATATGGTCACTGCATAGAATAGAAGAAAAAAATCTTTTTTCTCTCTGAATACACGAAGCAATTGCAATAAGATAGATAGAATTATCAGTCAATGGATTAAATCGACATTTGGAGAGATGTGGTAACGGTGATCAAGGTTGCGAAATACATATTCCAAGCTCCAAAGTATTACGACAGAATATTTCGACACTCAATCAACGTGCTCTCCTACCCGCCATCCTAGCTCTGAGTGTAAAGATGAAAGGTGCAGGATAATGCGAATGGGACGAACAGCGATTCCGGCCTTGGAGATTCAGCGGTAGAGGCGGAGGAAGCACGGAGACTCAGGCAGAGCAGCTGGACAGGAACAACAACCAGCAACGCCCACAGTTAGATTACCCGGATAAGGATCTTTACACTGATCCGCCAACTGTTCAGTGTTTCCTGCAGTTCAACGCGTCCTGTGTCAAAGAGGCACTGTTCACCTGGGCGCGGGACTGCAGGTAGTGAGGACACATTTATAGTATATTGGTGCTGACACAACTAGCTGACTTCGTTAAACGGATTAGAACTGGATTAGTTACTCCTTGTGTCGCCCCACGCCCAATAACTGCAGTACCAATAGGAAAATTGTTAACATTTTCATTCTTTTTGACATTCATGGAGAGTGCTGTACACCACCCAGAAATCTGACATTGTTGCGAATTTGCTCCCCCACCCTCCCACGCTCAAAGTTTATTGAGATGACATTTCTTCCAGGTTATGAAATAAAAGATGCGTTCAAGGTCACTAAATACATGTATATTGACAAAGGACGAGGTAGCTCCGATAGGAAACGATAACATAAGGATACGAAAATGGAGGTGGCCTCAGTGACTCCTAATGCAGAATCGTAATGTGGGAAATTGTGAAAAGCCGCAGCCAGAAGGTTAAGTGCGATTCCTTATCCCCATATTGCTTCCCAAGAATACTTTTACTCTAGAGAAGAAAACTAACCAATTCATTATTGGAGTATAACCACGGTAATTAAATAATTCTGGGTCGTTAATATCCAAACAGACTGAAGCACACAAATTGAGCAGTGTAGCCTGAAAGAGGTGTTTTTAGAATAAGTATTAATCATAACTTTTTAGCAAACTAAATTGTGAAACCAATGAGCCACAGGGTTATGTTGGATCTGGTATTGTGACACTAAATAGGATAGATTAGCAAGGCATTAGTTGATGATCCATGGGGAAATGGGGACCATAACACCAATTCATTCAATGTTAAGTTTAAATGTGGCATTCTCCATTCGCAAACAAAATTCTCAACATCAAGCAAATAAATGCCATATGTTTGAGGAGACATAAATACACGAAAACGTCGGAAGGTGAATGGGCAGAAGCAGTCACGTAGAGAAGAAAAATAACAATCTAACAAAATCCATTGAAAAACAACAACTATTCACATTACTCACCTGTGGATCATTCACTCTTCATGAAGGAGGCCAAATATAACCACAGTTTTGTCAATGTCCTACTGGTCCTCCAGTTACTGAGTGTGGGGGAGTGACACAAAGAGGAGGTAATCCAGTTCTAATCTGTTTAAAGAAGTCAGCCGGTTGTGTCAGAACCAATATCCAGTAAAAGTGTCCTCACTGCCTCCAGTCACGCACCGAGCTCGAAAGTGCCCCATCAACGCTGGACGCGGTAAACTGCAGAAAACACTGAGCAGCTGGCGTGTTCGTGTAAAGCAGTAAGGCATGAAATTAAAGGAGCCTTAGATGGTTCAAACGAACATCAGGATGTTGAGGTTGGGTGTATCTTCAAGACCAGCAAAGCGCCAAAAAAAATGATCATGAACAGGAGGTGACAATATTAATTGATGAGGGATTAGCCGTGGATAATGTTTACATGGACTTCAGTAAGGCGTTTGAGAAGGTCCCTCATGGCAAACTGGTGCAAAAGGCAAATTCGCATGCTGTGCTCGGTAGATGGATAAAGAACGGGTTGAGCAATCGGATGAAGAGGGTTGCAGCGGAAGGGATCAGTGCTGGCCTACTTTGTTCATCAAGTTAACCCCCTTTCGGATGATGAAGAGCGGTCTGTCACTAGCAGGTGCCTCAATACATGAGGCTTCATTGGGCGCCTACTTGGTGGCTGGACGGCCGGCTCTCCATCCTGGGCAACTTTCACCTGTTCCTCTGTGGCACACACCGTGGCTGCACGCATCACTGCTACACGCACCACTGCTGCAGCATCCTCCTCCCCCTCGAGCAGTTCCAACTCGTACAGCCGTTGGCGTCTCCTTGACTCGCAGGAAGGCCACCACCACTTGCTGAATTCCAAAATTCATTGTCTTCAGGGGGTGAAAGGCCAATATGTTAGCATATAGTGTCCAAACAGCTCGAACAGGCTACATGGTGGCCCCGATTGGCACTGCAGACTCTTCCCCCACATCCCACCCACCAGCCACCCACCCCTGGCCGCGTTGGTGCCCGGCACCATGGAGGCCTGAGGCACTGGCTCTTGTCCTTGATGACATGGACACCGTAGGCTGGCACTGTCCCTCGGCCCGCGCCCCCATAGGGACTACTATGGCTGTGTTCCTGGGTGGGCCGGAGGCGTGTGGCGGTCGGGCATTTCAGTGGTGTGGTGGAGGGTGGTGTGGGTGGTCGGAGGGGACACATACGTTCAGTAACTCTCTTCAGAACCCAGGGCCTAAGATGGGTTATCAGTGGAGTGCGCAGCAAGATGGCTACCTCGCAGCCCTCTGTACTGGCAGTCGGGAACTGGAAAACACCGCCGTCACCAGGGGGGTCACTCCGGTCACTCGGCGTGTTTCGCCGTGACCCCCGTCTTGCCGGGCCCGAGAGCCCCCCCCCCCTCCCCCGCCCCCTCCACCAACCCCACCCCAACCCACAGCCAGGCAAGTGTCCGGCTCGGAAACCCAGAGTTAATCCTCTCTCTTTCCTCCTTCTTCTCTGTCTCCCTCATTACCACGATGTTGAGCTAATGATGTCTAAAAGCACTAGCGAAGCACGCTGTCCGCAACACTATCGGCTGTGAGGATCCGACCAGCTCAGATATAATAAACGTTTTTGAAGAGGTTGGCATGGTGACATATCGAGCACAAATAGATAAGGCTGTTGTTGCTGGAGGTTATTCAACTCAACTCCAGAATATAACTTATGCAGTTCCTCTGAGAAGTGCGCGAGGCCCATCAAATTCAGTTGCTCTTTCAACGACCTTCCTTACATACTAAATTCCAGGATGGGCATGTTCGCAGATGATTAGATAATGTTCAGCATAATATTGACTCCTCAGATACTGGAGCAAATGTAACCAATCCTGAACAATATCCAGATATGACTAACTAATGGCAAGCAACATATGCGCCACACAAGCTCCAGAAAATGATAATTTCCAATCTATTCATGACCACTGTGCCATCCATTACTCACAGTATCCCCCACCAATAATATATTGGGTTTAGCCATTGCCCAGAAACAAAACTGGACTAGCCATATACATAATGTGACTGCAATAGCAGGTCAGAGGCGAAGAATGCATGGCGATTAAAGCACCTACTGACTCCCCAGAGCTTGCAGACCAGTTGCAAGACACCTCTTGATAATTATAGTATCATCTCACTTTTCCTTGGTAAGTACACCCCTCAAAATTCAAGAAAACTGGTATAATCCAGAACAAAGCAATCTACTTGATTGACGTCCCTTCTACAAACATTATGGGCGATATTCTCCTCCAGCAACGCCAAAATCGCGGGAGCGCTTGATGGAGCGAAACAAAAACATTGTTAGTGTCAACCACCCGGAACCGTTGTTGGCAGGGATGATGCCTGCCAGTAGGGATGGATGCTAGGACCAGTGTTCCGGTGCGTAGGGCAGTGAGTCAGGGGGAATGGCTCATGGTTGGCGTGAGGATGGGGAGGAGGGAGTGGCTGTGACGCTGTGGCAGGTGCTGCCATGGAGTCCGATGGTACTTTTTGTGCACGGGGGTATGCACCATGTTAGCAATGGCTATCGCAATACATCCAGGAACAGTGGCTTCATACTGACCACCGCAGTATTGGAGGCGGCACTGAGGTGGCAACAGCAGGAACTGTTCGAGAGAACCCTGCAGCGGCGAACCCTGAACCAGAGATAGATGGGTCGGCCAGTGAAAATGGAGAGCCAGGCAGTCAATACGCTGAAGAGGAGGTCAGAAAGAGGCGCCAAATGAAGCTGAATGTGTACAGGCAGCACCTGTCCTTTGAGGACCTGCTGAACTAGGTATGTGCTGGACTGCAGCTGAGCAGGGGGACCAGAAGGCATATCGGTCAGATCATGCTGCACACACAACTGTGCCGGTATGGGGTGGACACCCGCTCCCAGTGACCGTTAATGTGACGGTCGTGCTAAATATTACAGTCACCGTATAGGGACCTGTCCTGCATCTTGCAGACCTCGGTGCACAAGTGCATCCGCGTGATCATTGACGACCTGAATGCCCTGTCGGCAAAAAACATTAAATTCAATGTGGACTGAGACCACCAGCATGCCCAGACAGCAGGGTTCACTATTATCGACCTCGTGCACTAGGTACATTGACTGATCGAAGGGATGCATGTCACCTAACGAGCACAGTCACACGACAGCCGTTCTTTGCGAAACGAAAGTGGTTCCACTCGATGAACGCACAGTTGGTGTGCGACCATGTGTACACAGAGTGGGCGACATTCATCTGAAACTGTTTCACATTTCCTGTGACTGTTCCACGTCCCTCTGGGACTGGGCCACCTCGATCTGAGACTGTGCAAAATCACGCAGTGACTGTCCCAACTCACTCTGTGAAAGGCTCAGGTTGGCCAAATCTTGGGTTATTGCTGAACCCCCTACATGTACTCCCTGGCTCTGGGACTGCATCTTCATAATCGATGGATCAGAGAATCACAGAAGCCCTAGGCTCTGAAGCAGAGAATTCCGCCCAAGATTCCTCTAACATCGATGAACATTTGCAACAGAGTGGGCAATCTACATGATGTCTTGGGATGCTCATCATGGGTCCTTATAAATCTCCTTCTGGAAGCAGGAACACTGCCATTTTGAATGGAAAACGCAGCAGCTCTTGCAACTATCTTTACGTGAAAGTATCTTTCCAAGTAAGTTTTAACCTGACTTGCAACTATTTGTCCAGTACGGCATCATCGCTAGTTTAAAGTTTTCAAATTGCCCCCTCAACAGCACAATGGGTGTACTTACACAAAATGGGGTGAAGGGTTTCAATAAGACATCTTGACCATCACTTTCTCAAAGGAAATTAGGGAAGGTAATTATATCTGCCCTAGCCATAGATGCCTACATCACAGGAATGATAAAATAATCAGAAAAATAATCTTTATTAATGTCACAAGTTGGCTTACATTAACACTGCAATGAAGTTGCTGTGAAAATCTCCATGTCGCCACACACGGGCGTCTGTTCGGTTAAACGGAGATAAAATTCAGAATCTCCAATTCACCGAACAAGCACGTCTTTCGGGACTTGTGGGAGGAAACCGGAGCGCCCAGAAGAAACCCACGCAGACACAGGGGGCACCTGCAGACTCGTCACGGTCCCTGACTCAAGCCCGAAATAGATCCCGGGTCCCTAGCGCTGTGAAGCAACAGTGCTAACCACTGTGCTCCCGCACTGCATCCAAAGTCAACTCCAAACTCAGAAGGACGGGAAATGCATTTGCACTGCTCGAGCGTAAGGATAATGTCGTTCAATTGTTGAAAACAATTGTTGAAAATGGCTGAAGAAGAACAGAGAGACCTGAGATTCAAGAAAGTAGCCTATCAAAATATAATTGAACGACGTATTTGAAGTGAAGACAGACGAAAAGATATCCACTGAGTTTAGGAGGGTATTCGTCGGAATGCAATTCGAATGCTTTGTCAGCAAAAGAACAACGTTAAAAACTATATGGAAATCCATGGGTTCATGAGTCGGCGGAACTTAACAGCAGCAAAGAAATATATTTGTTTGACAACTGTGCTGAGAGTACAGTTAAGGAATGATCACAGTTCCCAGATTCACGTGAAAACAGATAGCAAGGCACTACCAATATGGCACCTAACTGATTTTTGCCAGAATAATGCAATATATGAAATTATATTATCATCTTACATGATTAGAATGCAGGGTGACACAGCGGGTAAACAATTATGCCTCACAGCGTCAGGGACATAGGTTCGATTCTGACTGTGTGAAGTGTGCATGGCGTGTTCAAACGTTTAGCCGGGGCACGGGGATATGACGGGTGCGGGCTTAAGTAGGGTGCACTATCGGTGGGCCTGTGCAATCTCGGTGGTCCAGTCGGCTTTCTTCTGCACTGTCGGGATCATATGATGATTCCATGATGATTGAACACGTTGTGTTCTTTTTCACTAAAAAATTAAATGCTGAGATCTGCCTCACATCTTTAATATCATGAATACTTTTGATAGTGGTAAAAGGCGAACGTGGTAATACAGCTAATAGTAGTATGCCATGGTTACCAGAGTGTGGCAGACAGACAAAAGATGCAAACATGGAGCTTACGAGCAATTAGAGTCAGCGTAGGGAAAATGGCATTAAACCAGGTAAAGCACGGATGATGTGAATACATTTGGATCGAAGAAAGGTGAGTCAATAATATTAATAATGATCGTTATTGTCACAAGGAGGCTTACATTAACAATGAATTAAGTTACTACGAAAATCCCGTCGTCGCCACATTTCGGCGCTTGTTCGGGGACACGGAGGGATAATTCAGACTGTCCAAATTACTTAATAGCACGTCTTTCGGGACTTTTGGGAGAAACCCACGTATACACCAGGTCAACGTGCGGACTCTGCAGAGACAGTGATTCGAGCTGGCAATCGATCCTGGGACCCTGGCGCTGTGCAGCAACAATGCTAACCACTGTGTACCATGCCGACCAAAAAATGGATCAGTGGGTGTTAAATAAAACGGGAACAATATCGGGAGAAGCAAAAGTCGAGAGAGGTAACTATTACTATTAGATTTGAAAATGAAGTAACCTTATCCCGAGATTGTAACACTCAGTGGTGTTCTAAGTAATCAGTGGTCACAAATGAATGGTGAGTTATTTTATATCGCTACTTACAGCAGTAATGCCATTCCAGAGAAGATTAAATAAGTGAGACTGGAGTTTATTACAGGCTTTGCAATAGGTGTGGGGGTGTAATTATTCACATAAACTGGACCAAGAAAATTGGCATTGGTAGTCTCGAATATGACTGCGTGCCATAATTCGGAGAGAGGTTTTTGGAATTCAATGAGGATTTTTAAATTAGTAATGCTGCAGAAAACGGATCAAATGGGAAAAAGTGATCATAATGTAATTAAATCCTGCAGTTGAATTGAAACCGATGTACCGCAGTGAAAAGCACTAATACTATCCTGAAACAGCCGTAATCACAAAGGCACGAGTGGATGATAGCCAATGTTAATTTAGTAAACAGTTAAAATACGACGGCAAATAGAACATAGAAATATACAGCACAGAAAAGGTCCTTCGGCCCACGATGTTGTACCGAACGTTCGTCCTAGATTAAGAACAAATTAATCTACACCCCATCATTCTACCGTAATCCATGTACATATCCAATAGCAGCTTGAAGGTCCCTAATGTTTCCGACTCAACTACTGCCACAGGCACTGCATTCCATGCCCCCACTACTCTCTGGGTACAAAACCTACTTCTGACATCCCCCCTATATCTGCCACCATTCACCTTAAATTTATATCCCCTTGTAATCGTTTGTTCCACCCGGGGGAAATGTTTCTGGAACTCTATCTATTCCACTGATCATCTTATAAACCTGTATCAAGTCGCCATTTTCCTTCTCCGGTCTAATGAGAAAAAGCCCAGCACCCTCAACGTTTCCTCGTAAGACCTACTCTCCATTCCAGGCCACATCCTGGTACATCTCCTTTGCACCTTTTCAAAAGCTTCCACATCCTTCCTAAATTGATGCGACCAGAACTGCACACAGTACTCCAAATGTGGCCTAACAAGGTTTTGTACAGCTACATCATCATCTCACGGCTCTTAAATTCAATCCCTCTGCTAATGAACGCGAGCACACCATAGGCCTTCTTCACAGCTCTCTCCACTTCATTGGCAACTTTCAAAGATCTATGAATATAGACCCCAAGATCTCTCTGCTCCTCTACTTTGCCAAGAATCCTACCGTTAACCCTGTATTTCGCATTCATATTTGTCCTTCCAAAATGTACAACCTCACACCTTTCAGGGTTAAGCTCCATCTGCCACTTCTCGGGCCAGCTCTGCATCCCATCTATGTCTCTTTGCAGCCGACAACAGCCCTCCTCACTATCCTTGCCCGTTTCTTTCTCTCAGCTCTCTTTTGCCGTAGGAATGCAAAGTTGCAACGGTTGTGAAACCGCTGTTTCGCTTTCTTTTGTGTGGGTGACTTAACCTAACCCTCTAAATTTGATGGCTCTCCAGCTTGCTATAGACTAATTAATAGACATTTGGAGCACTGCAAAATCGATAGGGAAATCAAAAAGAACGGACGGTGAGAGAAAAATCAGGGCTGTTTGAAATACTCCCGCATCTCCACCCACCCCCCCCCCCCCCACCCCACCACCCGGCCCACCCTTCTGTCAGGAACAATTCGATAAAATATTTATAATGTTCGATAGAACACACGTTAGAGGCCTGTAACTATAAAAGTGTTACAAATAGTCTATAGAAGGAGGAAGCATTGAAACTGAGGATAAACTAGTATGGAAAATACAACCAAAGCGAAAGATGAATTGCAGCAATGTTTGAAAGGCAATAAGGCTCAAGAAAAGGTCACACCAGTAGAAATGCAAAACGATTTAATTATATGAAATCATGAAGCTCATGGAAGGGTTCGGGGCCTTCTTCGGCTACAAATCCAACCGGGGCAAAAGTGAGGTTTTCCCGGTGAACCCGAACGGGGCAGGTACAGAGCTCTCGGGTCTACAATTAAAACTAACCCAAAACAAATTCCGCTACCGAGGAACCAGAAAGCACGGTAGGGCAGCACGGTAGCATAGTGGTTAGCATAAATGCTTCACAGCTCCAGGGTCCCAGGTTCGATTCCCGGCTGGGTCACTGTCTGTGCGGAGTCTACACGTCCTCCCCGTGTGTGCGTGGGTTTCCTCTGGGCGCTCCGGTTTCCTCCCACAGTCCAAAGATGTGCGGGTTAGGTGGATTGGCCATGCTAAATTGCCCATAGTGTCCTAAAAAAGTAAGGTTGGGTTACGGGTATAGGGTGGATACGTGGGTTTGAGTAGGGTGATCATTACTTGGCACAACATCGAGGGCCGAAGGGCCTGTTCTGTGCTGTACTGTTCTAAAGCCCGCGACAAGACACGGATCCACAAGTGTAATTTGACCAATCTGACGGAGGAGGTCAAAATGATCAACAGAGATGGGATTCACATCTGCTTTCCCTGGAAGCGAGGATGAAAATTGTCAAGATGGACGTGTTGCCAAATCTCTTCATCCCCAAGGACTTTTTCCAAAGAATAGATAAAATTATTATGGTGTTTGTATGGAAGGATGGGGGGGAGGGGGGGGACATTATCCAAACAATGCCAAGACAACAAGGCAGAGGAGAAGAAGCATGGACAGCCTGGATCTTCTGATCTTGCAATACGACCACTGGGCAGCCAAGATGGTGAAGGGTGGTTAAGGGAAACGACAAAGGAATGGATGAGGCTGCAGTAGTCCTCCTGCACAGGAATGACACTCCAAGCCGTAGCTACGACAGCGCTCCCATCTGCACTGGTAAAGTCGACATCGAGCCAAGTGGTAGTAGCAGCGCAATGAAATCTGCAACTAGATGGGACAGCACTCTGGCTGAACAAAGATGTCTATCATCAGTCCTATCTGCGATAACCACAGATTCCACCCAGCCATTTTAGACGCCAATTTTAACAGGTGGAGACAGGCTGTGGAGACACGAGCGATGAGAGCCTTCTACATGGGGGACAGGCTTGCATCCTCGGACAAGCTGATGCAGAGACTAAAACAACCAAATGGACAAGAACTCCGACGGTTAGAAATCAAAAACGTTCTCCACCAGGAGACGCCAATCTACACGAGAGCCCTGATAGACGTAATTCTGGAAGAACTACTGGACGAGTACAGTATGGAGAAGGGGAACATTGGGAACCTGTTCTTTTAGAATGGGCCAGAACACCAATAGACTGAACAAGACAGAAATGGCAAGAGAGACTAGGGATGGAAGTCGGCTCGGGACGTCGGAGCAAAGCACTAAATAGACCGCACTCTACCTCTTCCTGGGCAAGTCTCATGCAGTTTAAAGCGGTGCAGATAGCGCACAGAGCGCATGAATGAAAAGGGGAGGGAGAATGGGGGGGGGGGGCGTAAACATCAGGAGCAACGTGGGGGGGGGGGGGGTAGTTTAGAAGAAGGAGGAACATGTAAATTGTAAATAATAAACATTTAAATCACCTTCTGTATAGTGTAGAAATGTTAAATTCAATAACAAATAAGAAATACCATTTACAGCAGACCATTAAACTAAGGCTTAATATTCCAGGTCAGGTGGGTTTTAAGAATCCAAGATATGCAGAGAGATCTTCCTGCTTTTTCTGGAGCAGGGAGTCCGCAGTTTTTGAACAACAGCCAATTGATTGAAGAATGTGTGTGCTGGCATAACGTCTTGTCAGGATTAACGCTGGGATTTCTTAACTTTAGCAAATTTTGTGACAAGAGGGAGGCCATTCATCCCATCATGCCCATGGTGGCTCTTTGAACGCGTTATCCGATTAGTCCACGTCCCTCCTCTTTCCCTGTAGTTGTGCACTCCCCCATTCAACATTTATTAAATTTGAAGTTATTATTGAGTCTGCTGTCATCACCTGATCCTAAAAGCTCAGTGCTCCAGGAAACTTTTCAAATACTGAGAGTCAGGGGAAACCAGGTAAAGCCGCTACATTGACACATTTGTTTGCAGCTTTTCTCCAGGTAAAAGAAATGCAGACCTCTCGAAATGCAGCCGAGCGTGGTCTGCGGGAACATTTGAGCAATGTCGTCGAAGCTTTGACTGACTGTTTCCTGGGACTGTCTCGGACATATTGATGAGGGGCTGGTGCGGTCGTTGTGGACTAAAAGGATATTGCAGGAAAAGGTGATGTAATTGGCGGTCTATCCATCTTTGCAAACATTGCCCACTCTTTGGTGTCAGGGTGGAGATGGTCGCAGAGCAGTGAATGCTTTGCTAATGCAAGTGTTACTCAAAATCCAACATGAATCCTGACGATGGGCATCACGTCTAGAATAGGAAGGAATGAAAGGGCTTGACAGTTAATCGCTAAAGTTCAAGCTCACTTACGAAACAAAAATCGTTAGGTAACAAATAAATGTTAGAGACTTTGAGGCAATATATTGTGCCTTCCTTTACAATTGAAGGCAAAACTATGCCATGAATGGCCGGTAATATGATTGAATAGATTCCTATCACTAATATTAACACATTGGTAAATGATACTGTACAAACTTATACCGACGATATTTCGAGTGTAATGACCTACATCGTCGTTCCACAATGAGATCAACAGGGTGAATGAATGCATTTGCTTTAATTGTGCACATCATGCTTGGTTCTGGGACCGTTAGCAACAGTTAGGAAGTTAGAAACTGTAAGCTCCTATTCAATGAAAGAGAGATGGAGAAGAAACAGTGAAATACAGGCCAGTTAGTCTGACAGCAGAATCGGTGAATTCGTGGAATCATTTTTTTTTTCAAGGAAGTGTTTTCCATGTAAAAAACAAAGTAGTTTATAATTAGTGCAAGTCAGCGTGGTGTTCTGAATGGGATCTTTTCGTTCATTTTGAGGATATAATTCGTAGCGTCGATAAAATGGAACGAGAAGATTTGGTGTGCTTTGTTTAAGAAAATGCATCTTGATAAGGTGCTGAAAGTAAAGTTAATAGAAATAGAAGGGTTCATCGTGTTCGTTTCAGACACTATCTGCAGATGATTATTGAACTGATATGAAGAAGAGAGTAGGGGAAAACTGAACATTTCTAAGTTAGAAAGCAGTCACAAGTGGAATGCCGCAAAGGTAGCTTCTGCTATCGCGATCATCAATCGACGTGTGAATGTATAAACATAGAACATAGAACATTACAGCGCATTACAGGCCCTTCGGCCCTCGATGTTGTGCCGACCTGTGAAACCACTCTAAAGCCCATCTACGCTATTCCCATAGAACATAGAAAATTACAGCGCAATATTATGGTATAATATCCCATGAAACGCCAAACATTTACCCTATAAGTGGATAACAAATTAATTCAAGATACCCTTCATACCAAATTAATGGTTATCGTATTGAAATTGGTGTAATCCGGAGAATCAAAGTATTTAAGCGGAACTCCGATTGGTACGTGAAGCATAGGAGGATTAAAGGAATGTAGATTGGCTGAAATTCGTGGTGGTGACTCAAATTAAGATATGAGAGGGAGAAAACAGTACTTGCACCGACTGTAAACGCTCTTCCTGCTTACTGCATGTATATTCACTTATTTCCCCTTGTTCCTTTTTCCTTGCTGCTACATTTTTGATCCACGAATGATTAACTGACGTGTGTTTAATTCAAGCAAGAGAATTCAGCAGCAGACATATTATTCGACTAGTCTGTGCAGGTTTCAATTGAACTTGCAGACTGGCCTGTATCAGTCAGAAGAGATGGGCTGGGACTGGATTTGATTAATTTGGTTGATGGCTAAGGAATTGACAGAGAGGGCAGTGCTCTGTCCGCTAACGGGTGGTGATTGAATCTTTTCCCAGTCGGATGGGTCAGAATTACAAGTTTTTCGTTTGATTTCAGTTTGATGCCTGGTAGCCCGAAGGACGACCTGCTATTCTATTCATTCCGTTCTTTTCCATAAAGACTGTGTTTCTAAACTGGGAGATACTCTATCTACATGGGGTAACATTATGGGATGTGCAATGTCCAGAATATGCTTAGTCTACCCAGAAAGACGTGAATCGGCGACCTCGCTTCCATAAGATTTGCTATCTGTCAGTACTGCATTTTTAAAACTGCAAAAGTCTGACGGCATATCACGGACTTGAAGAAATGACTGATGAGAAAGACGATGCCTCTCCAGGAAATATGAGAATTTGGTACTTCAGAACAGCAAGAAGTCCATTACTCCTGCAAAACAAAGCCGGCAATCAACAAGCCGACTGTGAAGGAAACATGCTGAGAACAATCAGCTGAAGCAAAGACTCTTTCGTCATGCGCTTATGTTTTTTTAACCCTTTCCACCCTTTGTCTGCCGTGTGTGTGTATGTGTATGTGTAGAGGGTGGGAGTCCAGTTAAAGTGAGAGTGGGGGAATTTATGCATATTTCACCAACAATACATGCTGCGTATTTCATGATAATTCTTGCAAAAAATAATCAGTAGTTGTGTTCAAACTGATAAAGCTGGTGACTCCTTATTGGGCAACCAAGAACCAAAGCTCTCGCCTATTGTTATAATAGTTATTGGTTAGTTCACTTGTGTCGTGATTCTGGGACGAAAGGGGTTTCCAATTGTCCGCGCACTTGCCCTGGGTGTTCTGGGTGTGGAAACATGACTAAAACGCTTATCTAAGCAATAAATTATTCACTCTTAATTGGAACTTAGTTCATCAAAGTCAACGACTTTTTTACATTACTGAACGCATACTTTCAAAAAAAACGGGACAGGTTCAAAGCGGTCAGTTACTACATAATCGGTAGCTCCCAATAATCACTAAAATGATGGCAAGTCGCGTCATCAAACCTGTCATAAAAACGTTAATTAGGTAAAAGAAACTGCTCTTCTATGCCTACTTTGGGTTACACGAAGGCCAATCTTGTCTTCATTAGAGTTTGTCTCAACATGGGTCAGCACGGTAGCACAGTGGTTTGCACAGTTGATTCACAGCTGCAGGTTCCCAGGTTCGATTCCTCGCTTGGGTAACTGTATGTGCAGAGTCTGTACGTCCTTGCGTGTCTGCGTGGGTTTCCTCCAGGTGCTGCGGTTTCCTCCCACTACTCAAAGATGTGAGGGCTGGGTGAATTGGTCATGCTAAATTGCCCGAAGTGTCCAAAAATGATTAAGTGGGGTTACTAGGTTATGGGGATAGGCTGGCAGCGTTGGCTTGAGTCGGATGCTCTTTGCAACGGCCGGTGCAGACTCGATGGGTCGAAGGGTCTCCTTCTGCACTGCAAATGGAATGATTCGTACTAAATTTCGGAAGAGATGTGACAATGACTGTCAATAATATATAAACACCGTAATCAGCATTCCCGGACAGGCGCCGGAATGTGGTGACTAGGGGCTTTTCACAGTAACTTCATTGAAGACTACGGGTGACAATAAGCGATTTTCATTTCATTTCATTCACCAGTTCATTACGTATGGGCTTAAATTACACCGCAAACGTTTAGTTAATGAGAATACGTGGTGAAACGCTGAATTGGTAGGAGACATCCCAGTACAAAGAACACGGCTGTGGTTATCGCTGCCAAATTTGTGAGGGCCATGACAATCCAGCATGCATTTTTAGAGTCAAAGAGAATGCAACTTTATTAACAACAATGTGTACACAGTTCACAACTGTTTTCCTCTCTAGCCTGTTGCTGGCTAGCTCGATTAAGACACCTACACTGCTAATGATTGTTCAGCAGTACTCATTTCGGGAGTTCATTTTCCTCAAGGAATATTGGATAACCAATTGTTCAATGCCAACATCATCCGGGCACGATATAACGCAAATCATTGCAGCACGGGACATTACTGCAAGATTGTCCTGGGGTAGAACACAGAACAGTACAGCACAGTCCAGGCTTTCGTCCCACGATCTAGTGCAAACCATTTATCCTAATCTAAGATCAACCTAATCGACACCACTTTAATTTACTGCTGTCCATGTGCCAAGAGTCGCTTAAATGTCCCTATTGACTCTGACTCCTCCACCTCTGCTGGCGTGCAGTCCACGTCTTCACCACTCTCTCTGTAAAGTCACTACCCCGGAAATCTCCCCGATACATTCCTCCAATCACTTTAAAATTATATCCCCTCGTGACAGCCAATTCCGCCCTGGGGAAGCGTCTCTGGCTATCCACTCTATCCATGCCTCTCATCACCTTGTACACCTCAACCAAGTCACCTCTCTTTCTTATTCGTTCCAGTGAGGAAAGCCCTCGCTCCCTCAACCTTTCTTCATAACACATGCCCTCCAGTCCTGGCAGCATCCTACTAAATCTCCTCTGCACTGTCTCCTCAGCATCCACATCCTTCCGATAATGAGGCGACCAGAACTGGACATAATATTCCAGGTATGGTCTAACCAGTATTTTATGAAGTTGCAGCAAAACCTCGCGGCTCTTGAGCTCAATCTCCCTGTTAAGGAAAGCCAACACAACATACGCCTTCTTAACAACCCGATCAAACTGGATGGCAAACTTGAGAGATCTATGTACAGGGACATCAAGATCCCTCTGTTTCTCCACACATCTAAGAATTCTGTCATTAACCCTGTATTCAGCATTCCAACTCGATCATCCTTTCGATGTCCTGTTGTAATATGCAACAGCACTCTGCACTACCTACAACTCCACCAACCTTCGTGTCATCGGCAAACTTAGTAACCCACCCTTTCATTCCTGATCCAAGTAATTTATAAAACCACTAAGAGCAGAGGTCCCGTAACAGATCCCTGCGGGACACCATTGGTCACCGACCTCCAGGCGCAATACTTTCCATCCATCAGCACTCGCTGCCTTTCGCACAGCCGATTCTGTATCAAGAGAGACAAATTTCCCTGTATCCCATGCGCCCTAACTTTCTGAATGAGCCTACCATGGGAAACCTTATCAATTGCATTAATGAAATCCATATACACCACATGCACTGCCCGACCTTCATCAATGTGTCTCGTTACATCTCAAATAATTCAATGAGGCTTGTGAGGCATGACGTGCCCCTCATAAAGCCATGCTGACTATCTTTAATCAAACTATGTTTTTCTAAATAATCATTAATCGTATCTCTAACAATCCGTTCCAATACTTTGCTCACCACAGATGTAAGACTGACTGGTTTGTAATTCCCAGGGATTTTCCTATTCCCTTTCTTGAACAGGGGAACAACATTCGCCTCCCTCAAATAATCCGGCACTACTCCAGTGGAGAATGAGGACTAAAGATCACCGCCAACGGCGCAGCAATCTCCTCCCTCACTTCCTGCAGAAACCTTGGGTATATCCCGTCAGGCCCTGGGGACCTATCTATCCTGATGCTTTCCACGATTGCCAGTACATCCCCGTTCTTAATATTAACCTGTTTCACGCTGTTCTCCTGAGCAACAAGGTTCCTCTCTCTAGTGAATACTGAAGCAAAGTATTCAGTTTGGGGATTTCGCTCATCCTTCCCACCAGGGTTTTTTCAATACCCGTTCTCGCTCTTCCAAGTCCATTTCTGAGTTCCTTCCTGGCTGCCTTGTAACCCTCTCGCGCCGTGTCAGATTGTTGTTTACTCAAAATTACGTAAGCTTCCTTCTTCCCCTTGACCAGAAGCTCCACTTCTCTAGTCATCCAAGGCTCCTTTACCTTACTATTCTTTCCTTGTCTCAGTGGGGCAAAACTATCAAGCGCTCTCAACAAGTGCACCTTAAACAACGCCCACGTTGCTGTTGTGCATTTTCCAAAGAACAACTGTTCCCAACTTCTGCTCCTCAGCTCCTGTGTACTAGCCGTATACTTTCCCCTACCCCAATTAAATACCTTCCCATACTGTCTAAGGAACAAAGAACAAAAAAAATTACAGCACAGGAACAGGCCCTTCGGCCCTCCCAGCCTGCGCCGATCCAGATCCTTTATCTAAACCTGTCTCCTATTTTACAAGGTCTACTTCCCTCTGTTCCCGCCCATTCATATACCTGTCTAGATGCTTCTTAAATTATGCTATCGTGCCCACCTCTACCACCTCCGCTGGTAAAGCGTTCCAGCCACCCACCACCCTCTGCGTAAAAAACTTTCCACGCACATCTCCCTTAAATTTTCCCCGTCTCACTTTGAAATCGTTATCGCTTGTAACTGACACCCCCACTCTTGGGAAAAGCTTGTTGCTATCCACCCTGTCCATACCTCTCATAATTTTGTAGACCTCAATCAGGTCCCCCCTCAACCTCCGTCTTTGCAACGAAAACTATCCTAATCTACTCAACCTTTCTTCATAGTAGCACCCTCTATACCAGGCAACATCCTGGCGAACCTCCTGTACACCCTCTCCAAGGCATCCACATCCTTCTGGTAATGTGGCGACCAGAACTGCACGCAGTATTCCAAATGTGGCCGAACCAAAGTCCTATACAACTTTAACCTGACCTGCCAACTCTTGTACTCAATACCCCGCCCGATGAAGGCAAGCATGCTGTTTGCCTTCTGACCACTCTATCAACCTGCGTTGCAACCTTCAGGGTACAATGGACATGAACTCACAGATCTCTCTGCACATCAATTTTCCCCAAGACCCTTCCATTAACCATATAGTCCGCTCTTGAATTTGATCTTCCAAAATGCATCACCTCGCATTTGCCTGGATTGAACTCCACCTGCCATTTCTCTGCCCAACTCTCCAATCTATCTATATTTTGTTGTATTCTCTGACAGTCCTCCTCGCTATCTGCAACTCCACCAATCTTAGTATCATCTGCAAACTTGCTAATCAGACCACCTATACCTTCCTCCAGGTCATTTATGTAGATCACAAACATCAGTGGTCCGAGCACGGATCCCTGTGGAACACCACTATTCACCCTTCTCCATTTTGAGACACTCCCTTCCACCACTACTCTCTGTCTCCTGTTGCCCAGCCAGTTCTTTATCCATCTAGCTAGTACACCCTGAACCTCATACGACTTCACTTTTTCCATCAACCTGCCATGGGGAATCTTATCAAACGCCATACTAAAGTCCATGTATACGACATCTACAGCCCTTCCCTCATCAATTAACTTTGTCACTTCCTCAAAGAATTCTATTATGGTTTGTAAGACATGACCTTCCCTGCACAAAACCATGCTGCCTATCACTGATAAGTCTATTTCCTTCCAGATGTGAATAAATCCTATCCCTCAGTATCTTCTCCAACAGTTTGCCTACCACTGACGTCAAGCTCACAGGTCTATAATTCCCTGGATTATCCTTGCTACCCTTCTTAAACAAAGGTACAACATTAGCAACTTTCCAGTCCTCCGGGACCTCACCCGTGCTCAAGGATGCTGCAAAGATATCTGTTGAGGCCCCGGCTATTTCGACCCTCGCTTTCCTCAGCAACCTGGGAAAGATCCCATCCGGTCCTGGAGACTTGTCCACCTTAATGTCTTTCAGAATACCCAAAACTTCCCAATTCCGTATGACAACTTGACCGAGAGTAATTAAACATCCATCCCTAGCCTCAACATCCATCTTGTCCCTCTCCTTTGTGAATACCGATGCAAAGTACTCATACAGAATCTCACCCATTTCCTTTGTGTCCACGCATAAATTCCCTCTTTTGTCTTTAAGTGGGCCAGTCCTTTCTCTAGTTACCCTCTTGCTCCTTACATACGAATAAAATGCTTTGGGATTTTCCTTAACCCTGTTAGCCAAAGATATTTCATGACCCCTTTTAGCCCTCTTTATTGCGCGTTTGAGATTTGTCCTACTTTCCTGATATTCCTCCAAAGCTTCATCAGTTTTGAGTTGCCTCGATCCTATGTATGCTTCCTTTTTCATCTTAGCTAGTCTCACAATTTCACCCGTCATCGATGGTTCCCTAACCTTGCCATTTCTATCTTTCATTTTCACAGGATCATGTCTGTGCTGCACTCTCATCAACCTTTCCTTAAAAGATTTCAACATTTCAAATGTGGATTTACCCTTAAACAGCTGCTTCCAATCCACGTTCCCTAGCTCCTGCCGAATTTTGTTATACTCTGCCTTTCCCCAATTTAGTACTCTTCCTTTCGGACCCCTCTTGTCCTTGTCCATGAGTATTCTAAACCTTACGGAATTGTGATCGCTATTCCCAAAGTAATCACCGACTGAAACATCAACCACCTGGCCGGGATCATTCCCCAATACCAGGCCCAGCATGGCCCCTTCCCGAGTTGGACTATTTACGTACTGCTCTAAAAAAAACTCTCCTGGATGCTCCTTGCAAACTCTGCTCCATCTACGCATCCAACATTACACGAATCCCATTCAGTGTTGGGGAAGTTAAAATCTCCCATCACAACCACCCTATTGCTCCAACATTTTTCTATAATCTGTCTGCATATTTGTACCTCTACTTCATGCTCGCTTTTGGGAGGCCTGTAGTAAAGTCCCAACAATGTTACTGCACTCTTCCTATTTCTCAGCTCCACCCATATTGCCTCAGTGCTCGAATCCCACATCGTGCCCTCCTTAATCACAGCTGTGATATCATCTCTGACGAGTAATGCAACTCCTCCACCCCTTCTACCTCCCTCTCTCTCCATCCTGAAGCGTCGATACCCTGGGATACTCAGTTGCCAGTCCTGCCCTTCCCTCAACCAAGTCTCAGTAATACCAATAACATCATATTCTCAGGTACTGATCCAAGCCCTATGTTCATCTGCCTTACCTGCTACACTTCTCGCATTAAAACAAATGCCACTCAGACCACCTTTGCGTTCATCGTCTCTTCCCTGTCTACTCTTCCCCTTAGTGGCATGGAGTTTATTGTCTCGTGTCTTACTGGCTTTAGTTGCTGCTTCTTTACTGACCTCTAACTTCCTAATCTGGTTCCCATCCCCCTGCCACATTAGTTTAAAACCTCGCCAACAGTGTTAGCAAAAGCACCCCCAGGACATTGGTTCCAGTCCGGCCCAGGTGTAGACCATCCGGTTTGTAATGGTCCCACCGCCCTCAGAACCGGTTCCAAAGTCCCAAAAATCTGAACGCCTCCCTCCTGCACCATATATCAAGCCACGTATTAATTCTGACTATTCTTGAATTTCTGCTCTGACTGTCCCGTGGCACTGGTAGCAATATTGAGATTACTGCCGTTGAGGTCCTACTTTTTAACTTATCTCCTAACTCCCTAAATTCTGATTGTAGGACGTCATCCCTTTTTTTTACCTATATTGTTGGTGCCTATATGCACCACGACAACTGGCTGTTCACCCTCCCCTTCAGTATGTACTGCAGCCGATCGGAGACATCCCTGACCCGAGCACCCGGGAGTAACATACCATTCGGGAGTCTCGTTTTCGACCACAGAAACGCCTGTCTACTCCCCTTAAAATTGAATCCCCTATGACTATAGCCCTGACAGTCTTTTTCCCGCCCTTCTGTGCAGCAGACCTAGCCACGGTGCCAAGAGCCTGGCTACTACTGCCTTCCCCTGGTGAGTCATCTCCCCCAACAGTATTGCAAAACGGTATAGCTGTTTTGGAGGGAGATGACCGCAGGGGCCACCTGCACTGCCTTCCTGCTCTTTCTCTGCCTTTTGGTCACCCATTCCCTGTCTCCATCACCAATCCTAATCTGTGGTGTGACCAACTCACTGAACGTGCTATCCACGACCTCCTCAGCATCACAGATGCTCCAAAGTGACAACAGCCCCTTCACACACCACCTTCAAATTAGGCTGACCGCACTGCACGTATGCAAATCTCCCCGGAACAGGCAATCAGTAGCTCCGCTCTGCTGGCCTCCGCTGGATGCTTGCTTGCATTCGAACTCCTCTGGTCTCTTTTGCAGGTACACCTTCAAATTAGGCTGACCGCACTGCACGTATGCAAATCTCCCCGGAACAGGCAATCAGTAGCTCCGCTCTGCTGCCCTCTGCTCTGTTCCTATCCCTCTCCATGACTACTGTAAAGGTCAAGGAGTTGAGGTTACTGTCACCGAAATGCTCTCCCGCTGAGACATCTGACACCTGGCCTAGTTCGTTGCCAAGCACTAAATACATTAAGGCCTCCCCGCTAGTCCACCTATCTATATATTGAGTTATGAATCCTTCCTGTGCACACCTGAAAAAATCTGCTCCATCCAAATCATTTGCAGTAACGAGGTTTTCAGTCAATATTAGGGTAGTTTTTAAAAATAAATTTAGAGTAACCAATTCATTTTTTCCAATTAAGGGGAAATTTATCATGGCCAATTCACCTAGCCTGCACATCTTTTGCGTTGTGGGGGCAAAACCCACGCAAGCACGTGGAAAATGTGCAAACTCCACACGGACAGTGACCCAGAGCCAGGATCGAAGCTGGGACCTAGGAGCCATGAGGCAGCAGGGCTAACCTACTGCTCCACGGTCTCAAATATTAGGGTAGTTTAAGTCACCCATGACAACAACTCTGTTAGTTCTGCACCTTTCAAAGATTAGTCGCCCATTCTGTCCTCCATCTCTATGCTGCTATTGGAGGATCTATAGAAAACAAAGTGACTGATCCTTTCTTGTTTCTGACTTCCAGCCATACTTACTCAGTAGACAAACCCTCCTCGACTACCTCCTTTTCTGCAGCTGTGATGTACTCCATAATTAACAGTGCCACTCTCCCTCCCCTTTTACCTCCCCCCCTATTCTTCTTAAAACATCGAAACCGTGGAACATCTAACAACCATTCCATCCCCCTGTGAAATCCATCTATCCGTAATGGCCACAACATTGGAGTTCCAAGTATTGTTCCATGCTCTAAATTCATCTCCCTTTCTCCTGACACTCCTTGCATTGAAACTGACACACATTAATCAATTCCACTGAGTGCAAAGTTGCGCTATCAACTTTCTAGCCTTCCTAACAAAGGCGCTGCATACTATTTCTGCCTGTTCAGCACTTACTGTTTCCTCTGATCCATTGCTCAGGTTCCCTCCACCTGACAAATTAGTTTAAACCCGGCCAAAGAGCTCTAGCAATACTCCTACCAAAGATATTGGTGCCCCTCCAAAGGTGCAATCAGTCCTTCATGTACAGATCCCACCTTTCCCAGGAGGTATCCCAATGATCCACATATCTGAAGCCTTCTCTCCTACACCAGCCCCGTAACCACTAGTTCATCTGCATTCGCTCTCTGTCCCGTGCCTCACTTCCACGTGGCACCGTTAGTAACCTGGAGATTACTACCCTGCTTGTCCTGCTGTTCAGCTTCCAACGTACTCCTAGAAATCACTTTTTGGATCCTATTCCCTTTTCTTAGGTATGTCGTTTGTGCTATGTTCACCACTACTTCTGGATGCTACCCCTCCCCCTTACCAACCCTGTAGATTCGAAACAGGACATCGATGAACCTGGCACCCGGGAATTAACATACCTTCCAGCAGTCTCATTCGCGACCACAGTATCTGCTATCCATTCTCCTAACCATTGAATCACCGATTACTGTTGCGTTTCTATTCTCCCCCATTCCCTTCTGATCCACAGAGCCATGCTTACTGCCAGACTCCTGGCCACTCGGACCTTCCCACTGGTGTTCATCCCACCGAACAGCATCCAAAACGGTATACTTGTTTTGAGGGGGCCGGCCATGGGGGATCCCTGCACTGTCTGCCCGTTCCATTTCCTTACCCTGCCTCTAACCCAGATATTCTTTGTCCTGCACCTTGTGTTCGACTCCCTTACAGTAACTTCTTATCACCCCTTCTGCCTCCCGGATGGTCCGAAGTTCATCCAGCTCCGCTCCACTGAGGTCTCTCAGGAGCTGGAGTTCAGTGCACTTCCCGCAGGTGTATTCAGTGAGGACACCAGACACCCTATTGCCCACATCATGCAGGAGGAACGTGCAACTGACCTAGCCTCCATCCACTCTGATCGGATTTCCCAAAGAGATTCAAAAGGAAAAAAGATTAAGCACCCGTGAAGCCCTTAAATATATATATGTATATATATATATATATATAGCTGCTGCTATTATTTCAAGTGGACCCTCTAAAATTAGAGATTCTGCTAAATGATAGAAATATAGCTTTCTGCCCCCAAAAACCAAAAACAGAAGCCAAAACTAAAAAAACAACTCTTACTTTACAGAATATAGCTGCCCTGTGAACCAACTGGAACTCGGTCCTCAAACTCTACTCCCAGTCAGCTGTACTCTCTGTAAACTCCCGGGTCCCTTCACGCTCTTTAAGCAAATGTAGGAAATGCAATGAAAGGAGCACATTGCTGCCTTCTCTCCAAACTCTCACGGTAACACTCAAATACAGTCAAATTCAGCACTCAGTGCAAACAAGGTAAGCACTGACCTCATTGCAAACAATGGATCGCATTTGAAAACTGGCCTAATCCAATTAACTAATTGACAAGCTACAGCTGGAAGTAGAGCCTGAGTGAACTCTGTTTCATGCTGGTTCAAAACTCACCTTCTTGGAAGCCAGACAGCAACTTTTATGTTAATTTACTAAATAAAAGAAAGAACAGACTTTAGATAAAAACGAACCCTTAATATTCCTCAGTCACCAAACTCTCACTGTGGCACGCAAATGCACCCAAATTCAGCAACTGAGGGTGTTAATTGAAGCAAAAACGCCTCTGGCTTAATCGATAATATACCGTCGATCAAAATGTCATTAACAAGGAGATTTTCTCATGAATGCCCAGTGTTTACTATAATTTGCTTCTCTGTATAGACTGAAGGATTGGCCACTCTAAATTTCTCCTTAGTGGCCATCGATTTGCAGGTTTGCTGGGTTGGCCATGATTAATGCGCTGAATACACAGATCAGGTGGAGAAGGGGGACTAGGTAATATGCTCTTTTGGACTGTCAGTGCTAACTCAATGCGCCAAATGGCCTCCTTCCGCACGACAAGGGTTATCTGATTCTCTCAAGACATCCGTGTCCTATTGCACCAATCCATTGACAATATGTATCCTTGGATTGATCCGTTGAAATTGCAATTTGCGCCATATAACTGTCAGGCAATGACGATCTGCTAGAATAGAGAGGCTGAACATCGCCAGTTAACATTCAAATGCATTGCTATATCCGAAGCACCATTAACGTACTGGTGCTTCACCTTGATCTGAAAATGTACTGCCAAACATACATACTTCCATTACAATAGCAGAAAAGAGCCTGACAATTTTGCAGACAGTGTCTTATCATTTCACATTAAAAAACCTCTCATAATTAAACAAGTTTGGAGTATGCTGGAATATTTTACATTTGCTTCGAGGAGTAGTACACAGTCACTCAACAACCCAATAACACATGCAATTCGTCTGGCCTCATTCGCATTCCATCATACAACTGAGAATTCAATGTGGTAGTTACAACGAGTGGAAAAACGTCAATCCAGATTGAGAAACTTGCATCAACCGAGGCACTGGAAAGGACAACCGCACAGCTTGTCCAATCTACCTTGCTGAGGCTTCCGTGTTAATATCAGGGAACTTGTGTTGACACTTGCAGAGTGTTCTCACAGCTTGATATAGCCATGCACACCAAAATAAATCGCATGACCAACGTTGCAGACTGCTGCAGCACCGTCCCTCCAAATGACTTGTCCCATCAGCAGGAAATCCTCAATGCAGCTGTACAGGATTATACAACCGGGAGGAGGTTTCACGGGCTGTATTGACTGGTAACTCCAATCCCATAACACATAATGGTATCTGGTTATACACTGGCAAGGAAACCGCAATGCTGATTACCATCTGCCCTTTCCTCGGCCGATGAAACAACGCATGATCTATCCTCAAACCACTTGAAGACAGTTTCCCAAGCACATCAGAACAAAGAACAAACAACAAAGAAAAGAACAGCACAGGAACAAGCCCTTCGGCCCTCCAAGCCCGTGCCGACCATGCTGCACGGCTAAACTAAAATCTTCTACACTTCCTGGGTCCATATCCCTCTATTAGCATCCTATTCATGTATTTGTCAAGATGCCCCTTAAATGTCACTATCGTCCCTGCTTCCACCACTTCCTCCAGCAGGGGGTACCAGGCACCCACTACTCTTTGTGTAAAAAACCAGCCTTCTACATCTCCTCTAAACCTTGCCCCTCGCACCATGAACCTATGCCCCCTAGTAATTCACCCCTCTGCCCTGGAGAAAAGCCTCTAACTATCCACTCTGTCTCTGCCACATAATTTTGTCGACCTCGATCAGGTCACCCCTCAACCCCCATTGTTCCAGTGAGAACAAACCGAGTTTATTCAATCGCTCCTCATAGCTAATACCCTCCATACCAGGCAACTTCCTGTTAAATCTCTTCTGCACCTCCTCTAAAGCATCCACTTCCTCTGTAAGTGCGCCGACCGGAATTGAATATACTGTACTCCAAGTGTGGCCTAACTAAGTTTCCATACAGCTGCAACATGACTTCCCAATTCTTATACTCAATGCGCCGGCCAATGAAGACAAGCATGCCATATTACGTTTTGACTACCTTCTCACGGTAGCATGGTGGTTAGCATCAATGCTTCACAGCTCCAGGGTCCCAGATTCGATTCCCCGCTGGGTCACTGTCTGTGTGGAGTCTGCACGTCCTCCCCATGTGTGCGTGGGTTTCCTCCGGGTACTCCGGTTTCCTCCCACAGTCCAAAGATGTGCGGGTTAGGTGGATTGGCCATGCTAAATTGCCCGTAGTGTAAGGTTAATGGGGGATTGTTGGGTTACGGGTATACGGGTTACGTGGGTTTAAGTAGGGTGATCATTGCTCGGCACAACATCGAGGGCCGAAGGGCTGTGCTGTACTGTTCTATGTTCTCCACATGTGACCTGTGGACCTGTACACCTGTACACCTTTCAGTGACCTGTGGACCTGTACACCTAGATCTCTCTGACTTCTTACTCATGAGGGTCCTACCATTCATTGTACATTCCCGACCTTCAATAGACCTTCCAAAATGCATTACCTCACATCTGTCTGGATTAAACTCCATCTGCCGTCTCTCCACCCATGCCTCCAAACGATCTAATCCCAGCTGTATCCTCTGACAGTCCTCGTCGTTTTTCGCAATTCCAACTACCTTTGTGTCGTCTGAAAACTTACTAATCAGGCGAGTTACATTTTCCTCCAAATCATTTATATATACAACGAACAGCAAAGGTCCCAGCACTGACCCCTGCGGAACACCACTAGTTACAGCCCTCCAATTAGAAAAGCACTCTTCCATTGCTACTCTCTGCCTTCTATGACCTAGCCACTTCTGTACCCACCTTGCCAGCTCACCCCTGATCCCGTGTGACTTCTCCTTTTGTACCAGTGTACAATGAGGAACCTTGTCAAAAGCCTTACTGAAATAAGTATAGACAACATCCATTCCCCTACCTGCACCAATCATCTTTGTGACCTCTTCGAAAAACTCTATCAAGTTAGTGAGACACGACCTCCCCTTCACAAAACCATGTAGCCTCTCACTAATACGTCCATTTACTTCCAAATGGGAGCAGGTACTGTCTCGAAGAATTCCCTCCAGTAATTTCCCGACCTCTGACGTAAGGCTCACCGGTCTCTAGTTCCCTAGATTATGCTGGCTACCCTTGTTAAACAAAGGACCAATATTGGCTACTTTCCAGTCCTCCGGGACATGACATGAAGACAGTGTGGATCCAAAGTTTTCTATCAAGGTCTCAGCAATTTCCTCTCTAGCCTCCTTAGGTTTTCTGGGGTAGATCCCATCCGGCCCTGGGGTAGATCACATCCGGCCCTGGGGACTTATCTACGTTAATATTTTTCAAGACGGCCAACACCTCAAGGTGACCCAGGCTATCTACACACCCTTCTTCAGACTCAACATCCACCAATTCCTTCTCTTTGGTGAATACTGATGCAAAGTATTCACTTAGTACCTCGCCCATTTCCTCTGGCTCCGGATATAGATTCCCGTGCCTATCTTTCAGTGGGCCACCCTTTCCCTGGCAACCCTCTTGCTTTTTATCTACGTGTAAAAAGCCTTGGGATTTTCCTTAACCCTATTTGCCAATAACATTTCGTGACCTCTTCTAGCCCTACTGACTCGTTGCTAAAGTTCCTTCCTACTTTCCTTATATTCCACACAGGCTTCGTCTGTTCCCAGCCTTCTAGCCATTCTAGTCCTTTTACTTGTTGACGAGGCCTACAATATCTCTCGTTATCCAGCGTTCCCGAAATTTGCCGTATTTATCCTTCCTCACAGGAACATGCCGGTCCTGAATTTCTTTCAACTGACATTTGAAAGCCTCTCACATGTCAGATGTTGATTTCCCCTCAAACATCCTCCCCAATCTAGGCTCTTCAGTTCCCGCCTAATGTTGTTACAATTAGCCTTCCCCCCAAATTAGCACATTCACATTATCCATGTCCACCAGCGCTTTTATAACTTACTGAATTGTGGTCACTGTTCCCAAAAGGGCTCATTCCCCAGTACCTGGTCCAGTACAGCCCGTTCCCTAGTTGGACTGTCTACATGTTGTTTTGAGAAGCCCTCCTGTATGCTCCTTACAAATGCTGACACGTCCAGGCCCATATAGCACTAAGTGAGTCCCAGTCAATATTGGGGAAGTTGAAGTCTTCAATCACAACGTCCCTGTTATTCTTACCCTCTTCCAAAATGTGTCTACATATCTGCTCCTCTATCTCCCGCTGGCTGTTGGGAGGCTTCGAGTAAACCACCAACATTGTGTCTGCACCCTTCTTATTCATGATCTCTACCCATATAGCCTCGCTGCGCTCTGAGCTGTCCTTCCATAGTACCGCTGTGATATTCGACCTAACCAGTAGCGCAGCTCCACCAGCCCTTTAAATCCCCCTGTATCCTGCCTGAAACATCGAAATCCTGGAATGTTTAGCTGCCTATCCTATCCTTCCCTCAACCAGGTCTCTGTAATGGCAACAACATCATAGTTCCAAGTACTAATCCAAGCTCTGTTCATCTGCCTTACACGTAATACGTCTTGCATTAAAACATATCCACTTCAGGCCTCCAGACCAGCTGTTTTCAGCAACATCTCCCTGTCTGCTCTTCCTCAGAGACATATTCCCTAGTTCTCCCTAAGTGCTTTCTCCTTTTGACCTATTGCTCCAGTACCCACCCCACTGCCATATTAGTTTAAACCCTCCCGTGTGACACTAGCAAACCTCACGGCCAGGATATTTATGCCTCTCAAGTTTAAATGCAACCCGCCCATGTTATCCAGGTCACACCTGCCCAGGAAGACCTCCCAGTTGTCCAGATAACGGAAACACTCCCTCCTACACCAGCTGTTTGGCCACGTGTTTAGCTTCTCTATCTTCCTATTTCTAGCCTCACTGGCACGTGGCACAGGGAGTAATCCTGAGATTACCACCCTCGAGGGCCTGTCTTTTAACATTCTGCCTAGCTCTCTGAATTCCTGCTGCAGGACCTCATGCCCCTTCCTGTCTCTGTCGTTAGATCCAAAATGTACAACAACCTCTGCCTGTTTGCCCTCCCCCTTCTGGATCCCCGCTACCCGCTATCGGAAGACCCAGGCACCTGTGAGGCAACATACCATCCTGGAGTCTCTTTCACGTCCACAGAGCGCCTATCTATGCCCCTGACTATAGCGTCCTCTATTACTAATGCGCTTCTGCACTTTCAACCTCCCTGCTCAACATCAGAGCCAGTCGTGGTGCCACTACTCTGGCTGCTGCTGTTTCCACTGAAAGGCTACCTGCTCCTCCCGAAAGTACCCAAAGGTGTATACCTGTTAGAGACGGGGACAACTACAGTGGATTCCTGCACTGAGTGCCTGCCCCTTCTGCTGGCCACCCATTTCTCTGCCTGCACATTGGGGTGACCACATTTATATAACTGCTATCTATGACACTTTCCGCCAACTGCATGCTCTCAAGTGCATCGAACTGCTGCTGCAACCGATCCATGCGGTCTATGTGGAGCTCTACTTGGGTGCACTTTTTTCAGATGAAGCCATCCAGGACGTTGGAAGCCTCCCGGACCTGCCACATCTCACAGTTAGAGCACTGCACCTCTCTAATTGACATTGAGTCAATTAATTAGTAAATTTAATTTATTTCTAAAGTTACTGTTAACTACATGTTTTATAGCACTAGATTAATGTGAAAGCTAAATACACTACTCTCCGATATCTGGCTTAGATACCCCTCTAAATTATAATTAAGTAGTAATTAAGTAATTATGTTTAATTAGTTTGACAATGCTTAATTCTTAAATTTAGTGTAGATTCTCAACCAGCCAATCAGGTCACAGATTTACTGTGATGTCACTTCAGTTTCTCCTTCACCCCCCCCCCCCCCCCACCCCCCCACACACACACACACACACACAACTTGAAAAGGTAATGCAAATAAAAATGAATAAAAATCACTTACCTTCCCAGGTTCTCAGCTGAACTCTGGTTCTCTCCCTGCAGAATAAAAGTTACAGGCCAGAAGAGAGAGAACAGAACAATAGGGGAAAAGCATCTTCTCCCACTCTGCACCGAATTACCTCACTGCACCAAATTACCAAGTTCCAAATTCCCACGATGGATGTGTCTCACTCCGGCTGTGTCTCCTTCACTTGCACAATGCTTACTGAGTGCTCTTACTGTCTGTCCTTTATGCAGACCTCAGCTAACCAGACCTACTGACGCTACTTACGCTTCAACGAAAAAAAGAATGTGCACATTTGTGCCACTAAACAGGCCTCAGGTGACCGACATATAACTGGCTCTCAGCAATTAGGGTGGGGGCAGCTTCAACCAATCAGTCAATTAGCTACACACTGCACTTCTAACTGAAAAAAGCAGAATTAGACTTGCCACTTACCTTTCCTGATTTCCTCAATGCCCCAAATTACCAAGTTCCAAATTCCCACTCTGGATGTCTCTCACTCCGGCTGTGTCCCCTTCACTTGAGCAAAGCTCAGGTCTAAGCTAAATCGAAGATAAGGTATATTATGGCGTCGGCTGTACACGTTATATCACTAAAGGTGCCTTGGTAGATTGCTGAGCGTCCAATATCCTATTCGAAAACTGAACCTGGTTAGAAATCCAAAGATTGGAATCTAGAAAGTCCTGTAGGCATCAGCTGCAACTCTATATATAAACTAAAATTCGGAAGCTTTGACCCCGGCATATCCCCCAAACCTGTGACCATGCCAAGTAACAAAATCTTAGTTCAGAAAACTACGAGTAAAGACACGCAAGGACCAGTCATACGAGTATACAAAATAGTGCCAATTCAGTCATTCAATTCCTCAGATTCATTATTCTAGATATTCACATTGACAAGGATCATATAAGCTAGCCATGTGACATTTCCCAGTTGGAAGGACTAGAACGACGAGTAACGGACTCACGATACGGACCAGGACATTTCGGTTTGAAATGAGGAGACATTTATTTTCTCAGATGCGGTTGAATATATGGAATTCGTCAGAGTAGAACATATTTGCGAAAATATTGAGTCCGCGATAATGGAATGCATTGAGAACTGTATTTATGCACGAAGTTAATTTCAAGGGTCCTTTCCCTGATTTGCACCAAGGACGGGTATTTCATGCAGCTGGGGCTTTCCTTCTCGTTGGAAGTCACGGATCCATATAGGAGTAGACCCGCCCGGTTAAAGGGAAAGTTTATACTCCGATGATGTCTTGGGAAATCGTAGTGTCCTGGTCTCAGGACGTCCTTTGGGGTTACAACAGAAAGGAAGACAGATTTGCAGAGACTGAAAGTGCCAAGTGGTATGGGGAGCGATAAGAACATAATATGAACGAGGAGCAGGAGTAGGCCATTTGGTCCCTCGAGCCTGCTCCACCATTCAATGAGATCATCGCTGATCTTTTGTGGACTCAGCTCCAATTTCCGGTCCGAACACCATAACCCTTAAACCCTTTATTATTCAAAAGACTATCTCTCTTTGTCTTAAAACATTTAATGAAGGAGCCTCAGCTGCTTCACTGGGCAAGAATTCCATACATTCACAACCCTTTGCGTGAAGAATTTCCTCCTAAACTCAGTCCTAAATCTACTTCCCCTTATTTTGCGGACTATACCACCTAATTCAGCGTTCACCCGCCAGTGTAAACAACCTGTCCTCATGTATCATATCAATTCCCTTCATTATTTCATACGTTTCTATAAGATCCCCTCATCCTTCTAAATTCCAACGAGTACAGTCCCACCTGATACAATTGCAGCATAACCTTCCTAGTCTTAAACTCCATCCATCTAGCAATGAAGGACAAAACTCCATTTGCATTCTTAATCACCTGTTGCACCTGTAAACCAATTTTTTGCGACTCATACGCTAGCACACCCAGGTCTCTATGCAGCAGCATGTTTAATATTTTATCATTTAAATAATTATCCATTTTGCCGTTATTCCTACCAAAATGGATAACCTCACATTTGTCAACATTGTATTACATCTGCCAGACCCTAGCTAATTCACTTAACCTATCCAAATCCCTCTGCAGACCTCCGGTATCCTCTGCACTTTTTGCTTTGCCACTCATCTGAGTGTCGTCTGCAAACTTGGACACATTGCACTTGGTCCCCAACTTCAAATCATATATGTCAATTGTGAACAATTGTCGACCCAACACCAATAACTGACGGAGACCACTAGCTGCTGATTGCCAACCAGAGAAACACCCATTAATCCCCACTCTTTCCTTTCTATTAATTATCCAATCCTCTATCTATGCTACTACTTTACCCGTAATGCCATGCATCTTTATCTTATGCAGCAACGTTTTGTGTGGAACCTTGTCAAAAGCTTTCTGTAAATCCAGATATACCACATCCATTGTGTCCCCGTTATCTACCGCACTGGTAATGTCCTTAATAAATTCCATTAAATTAGATAGGCACGACCTGCCCTTTATGAACCCATGCTGCGTCTGCCCATTGGGATAAGTTCCATCCAGTTGCCTCGCTATTTCTTCCTTGATGATAGATTCCAGCATCTTCCCTACTACCGAAGTGAAGCGATCTGACCTATAATTAACCGCTTTCTGCCAACTTCCTTTTTTAAACAGTGCTGTCACGTTTGCTAATTTCCAATCCGCCGTGACCACCACATTCAAGTGAATTTTGGTAAATTTTCACTCGTGCATTTGCAATTTCCTTTTAGCCATCTCGTTTAGCACTCTGAGATGCATTCCATCAGGGCCGGGAGACGTGTCTACTTTGGCCCAATTACCATGCCCATCACGACCTCCTTAGTGATAACAATCATATCATGGTCCTCACCTGTCATTGCCTCATTTCCATCAGTCACTGGCATGTTATTTGTGTCTTCCACTGTGAAGACCGACCCAAAAAACCTGTTAGGTTCCTCAGCCACTTCCTCATCTCCCAGTATTATATCTCCCTGCTCATCCTCTAAAGGACCAATATTTACCTTATCCACTCTTTTTTGTTTTATATATTTGCAGAAACTTTTACTATCTGGTTGTTATATTCTGAGCAAGTTTACTCTCATAATCTATCTTACTCTTCTTTATAGCTTAGTAGATTTCTGTTGCCCCATAGAGATTTTCCAGTCCTTTAGTCCCCCACTAAACGATCCCACGTTGAATGCCTTTTCCTTCAATTTGGTACTCTCCCTTATTTCCTTAGATATCCACGGTCAATTTTCCCTCTTTCTACCGCCGTTCCTTTTTGTTGGTATAAACCTTTGCTGAGCACAATGGCACAGCGCTTGGAAGGTTCTCCACTGTTCCTCAACTGTTTCACCATAAAGTCTTTGCTCCCAGTCTACGTTCGCTAGCTCTTCTCTCACCCCATTGTAATCTCCTTTGTTTACGCACAAAACACTAATGTTTGATTGCAGCTTCTCACCCTCCAGGAGAATGACTTTGAAATATAGAATCAGCCGTGCACACAGTTCATGGTGGGTCCGGCTCCAGGGGCCGATTGCCCGACATATACTTATATTTTCTATGTTTAGTGGGTTTTGTGGTTAGCCCTATTTCCTCACGGCGTCGAGATCCCAGGTTCGATCCCTGCACTGCGTCACGGTCCGTGTGGAGTTTCCACATTCTCCTCGTGTTTTCCTGGATTTCCGCCCCCACAACTGGATCATTGATCATTGCTCGGCACAACATCGAGGGCCGAAGGGCCTGTTCTGTGCTTTACTGTTCTATGTTCTATGTTCTAACCCAGAAATATGCCGGCGAGATGGACTGACCACTCTAAATTGCCCCTTAATTGGAAAAAGTGAATTGGGTACTCTAACTTTATAAAAATATATATTTTCTATGTTTCTATATACAGGTTGCGGCAACAAGCTCATATTGGAGGCTGCAAAATTAGCGGGTAGGCCTGTCACTTTAAGGGTAAATCGATATGTTCAACAGATTCAGCAACGCCCGCAATCTGCCATGGAGAAAAAATCAACTGCTGTATGTAATCGAGCTTTGCTTTGCCAGAACCTGGCCATTCTCTCCAAAGTGTATTACAAGAGTGTGATGATTAAAATCCCTTTACTCGGCAGGAAAAATGTTTATCAATCTGTCTGCCTCAGTTCATTCAGTTGATAAATCGTTCAAGGTCAACTGCATGTACCATCTCAAAGATGCATTGCATCAAATCGTGATGGTGTCCGGTGGAAAAAAAGAACGAAACCGGGTGAAACGGGAAATGAAAGCCTAAACAGTAAATTAATCCATCCAGTTACTAAGAAAACCAAGACTGAAATCCAAATTGCTGAAGATCAGAACAAGTGGAAAGATTTTCCAAGACAGAGTCAACAGATATTAGTAAATGACAATGCATTCAGTGCAGTACAAACACGTTAAAATCGACTGAGATAGTTACAGAAGTTGGAGAGATGAAAAATATAGCTGCTTCAGCCATTACTGTTGAAGGACTTGAAAGATCTATACCAGGCAGGCCGTCTGAAGCAGCGATGATGAGTTGCAGCCGACTATCATTTTTGGTGACGAACGTTCAGGTATACATCGGGCTGTTTGTGCGAAGCAAACACTCGGAGGTGAAGAGTTTAAATTGCATGAGGAAGAGGAAGGAAATTGTGACTGAGATCGGTTGCATAGATGTGTGGAGTGTACAACAGCCAATTCATCAGATGCTTCAACTGTATCACCAATTCAATGTATTTGTAGCCATGATTGCCGAAGATAGTGTTTAACGCGTGTACAGTACAAAACATTAAACAGTGCAATGCTGTGGTTTATTTTTCAGTAACTAACTCTGACTTCTAGTTCTATCAGTTTTGAAAAAAAAACTCATCGCTACTGAGATTTTAACAACCTCCAAAAGCCTCCTTCAACAGCACCAGATATACACGTCAATCATATTCATGTCCCCCGTCCAAACCCCACACAGACCTAAGTTCGAACTCTATCACAGTTTTTTCATCATCTCAGGGGAAGACGTAAAACGTGTGGCTCACTTCAAAATCTCATTGTGGGTGCAACACACTGCAGCAGATCAGAGTGTTTAACAGGGTGGACCACTATTACTGAGCGACTGGGGGCAATTTCTCCCGTTTACAGCAGCGCTCGCATTCCATTAGTAAATACAAACTAATCGGCTGTCACAAATACATACAATCGTCCATGGCCATGGGAGTCTGGTGTTCCACTCTACGTTTTGACGCACGCTAAGTAAAATTAATAACAACAAATCCTCTGACTAAAACTTTAGCTATGGAAACACTTATGCTGTGGTATTATTAAACAGTACAATATTTTCCAATCAACATATAAAAACACGGCAATTCAACGACCCTGTGTTTGAGGAATAGTAGCTTAATTTCGGTAGGTCGCATTAACTAAATTAGATGAGTGGCTGAGTGCCTGCAAAACGTGAACACTAGACTAACACCCAATCTTATCATACAAATATTAAAACTGGACATCAGATCGTACACATTTACAAAGAAAATCGATCGTTGTGTTAACTTACCAGGAACTCCAATGACAGAAAGGCTCACGTAATATATTTTTCTTAAACTGAGAAAGATTGCAGACATTTTCTATAAGAGGAGATGTGTCACTTTCTGCTGCAATCAAACAAACTATATCGAACTGTGTGCCATTACATTCCCAGAGGTGTTAATATAACCACTCCTAGATTTCCATAGGGATGCTATTGCCACAACATTCTTATATTTTGACTTGAGCAATCACATTTCGACATCAAATAATGCCTATGGGACCCACAGAATATAAGACCATAAGACCATAAGACATAGGAACGGAAGTAAGGCCATTCGGCCCATCGAGTCCACTCCACCATTCAATCATGGTTGATTTAACTTTTAAGCTTCTTTGTGAAACGCGCGAAATAATGATTAATTCTGATTCCAGAAATAACCTCTTTAAAGTTGCCAATCGGTAATTAAGTCAGGAATGGGGGATTGGCACTCTCAAATCTGACCTGCGTTCTGGATGGCATTGTCGATTTTAAAGATGAGTATTGATTTTGAGCGATTAAAGTGAGCAATATCTGTGTGCATTTTAGCATTCAAATAATACAGCATGTGACACTAATTAAACTTCCAACAAGTGGAGAATCTCAATCTAATATGCGACGATCAACGACTTTCCAAATATCATCTCAAGCAAATCAAACGGCTAAATTGGAACGGTTGATCGACTAATTCAACTCCTCAAACCAATATAGTGTCTCTGATGAATGCAGCTGATCCGACCACTACAGACCGTTTGAAAATTATACTACCATCCAAGAAATAAAGCTGGCATAATTATCCAATCCTGAGACAAATCCGGGGCTGGGTTGTGGACATCTACTACACCAAAACTGGTGCCGCCCTGGATAGAGTTAGCGACTGTTGAGGGACAGGCACCGAGGCCAAGTGGAACACAATCGATTCGAATGAGGAACAATTCAGGATTCGCCGGTTTCGCAGTTGAAATTCAGGAGGCTGGAAAGCTGCACCAGCATGTACTCCCCGCACACACTATCCCAGCCACCAAGATGGCAACGAGGAGAGTGGCACCTCGTTTTATGGACGCCAAGGTTGAAATCATGCTGCCTGCCATGGAGGGGAGGCGGGCGACCGTGCCCCCCGGCTCGAAAAGGGGGCTGCCAACCACCGCCATTCGCCATGCCTGGGCGCAGGTGGCAGAGTTTATAAGCACCACAAGCAACACGGTCTCGACTGGCCAGGAGTGCTGGTAGAAACTGAACAACCTCCTCAGGGCCACCATTAACACCAGGGCTACAATTGTTCCCTTGCCGCCAACACAGCCCCACAAACCCATAATCCAAACCTCCACTTACCACGGGGAGAGTGTTCGTACTCCAAACTTTCACAATATGGCGGCACCCATATTGACTGTCATAGCCAGGTCCTCTGGCCACTGGAGCCAAGAGCCAACCAACTCCCTGGGTAGCGTGCATCGGACTGTCTAACACTGTTCCCACCTACCCCCCACCAGGCAAATGTAACCCATAACTGCCAAGAGGGTCAAATGTAGGGGGACTGCTGAACCTACAGTCCCCCACATGTAGTCGACGGGCCCGAGGAAAGTGCAGTAACCAGTTAGAACTCGGCGTCCGATGAGGAAGTGTGGCTCTGCTGAGTTGCGGTTGCCCATGTCATTTGTGCCAGCACTCACCAAAATCAATATCACACACCCTTCACATCCCCATACCACACCACCTTCACACCACCCCTAAAAATGCACCACATTCACGCCCACACCAACCTAACAGCTGCCCACATTTCCTCTCCACCATCACTATAACCCAATACACACACAACCCAAATACCCCGCCCCCCCGCCATAGTCCGATGATGGCACTAATTAAACTTCTCAGCTGTCTCCAGCAAGCACCACAATCGCAGAGCTTCTCACCACTGCAGTGAATTTGAAAGCTGCGCTAGGTGGTGCACAGCACACACATGCGACGGTATAGCAAGTGGAGATGGGAACACCTGATGTTGGGAAGGGTCAGAGTGTGGGAAGACGCCAGGGACAAGCTACTATTCAGCAGGGGTCGGGTTTCGGCAACGGAGAGTCCCATCGATCATTTATATGGGGGAGCAGAGCCAGGGACTACATGAGGGGTTGTCGCCGAGCATTGAAGACCCACGTGGAAGAAGAGAAAGAAGTAGCGCCGGCCATGCGAGCCATCCATACCAATGCAGTGGATGTTTGAGGGGTGAGAGTTTCGGCCCTGGGTCAGCATATCCAAGCTGTGGGGAAATCAATGCAGGTGGTGGCCGATCCCTGTACAGGGCTGTGCTCTCAAAATCAGCCATGTATGAGAGCCACCTGGATATTACAATGGCACTCCTTATCATGGCCCAGCGATAGCACGCCGCAGCTGAGTGCAGCAGCGGCATTTCCAAGATGCTGGGGGACGTGGAAGAGACACGGGGGAGGTGGTCCTGACAGAGGGAGATGGCACAGACACTGGCTGATGTAGCACAGTAAATGTGTATGTGCGCAGTCTCAGATGGAAGTGGTCCATTCCCTGTGCTCCATTGCAGCGAGCATGCAGACTCTGGTCGGATGGGCAGTAGGCCTCCTGGACTGGCAGGGTCGGTGGTGGGAGTTCCTCAGGGGGCAGCTCAGCTGGAAATCCGCCCCAAGGAATAGCAGCGACATCGATAACTTCGAGGGGGATGGAGCTGAGAGATGCCGTACCAATGACTTTTGAATTGGAAGTGCCTGAATACCGCAGCACCTCAGACTCGCCTTTCCGTCATTGGCGCATCTGATGCTTTGTGGGCAGAACAAGGCAGCACAATACCACCGAGCAGAAGTCGAGCCCTTCCTGCCCCTCTCACCTCAGAAGAATGGTGGATGGCGTGATGGTCGAATATTGTGGGTTCCCTGAGCTCAGGAACCACAGGTCAGCCGGCGCTCACCACTCCAGTGTCCCACCACTCCCCACACCCCGAGCCCCACCTTCTCTACGTACGCCATCCCAGAGGTTCGTTGGGATAGTGAGATGGAATGGGCTGCTCACATGTAGGGATCACCAAGTTGGACCATGGAAAATGTTACCATGGGCTGGAGTTATTCATTGTCGAATGATGTGGAGCACCAGAGCTCATAGCAGAGCGGATCACCATCATCATCCACCCCATGGACCAGGCCGGCTGACAGCTGCCAACACAAGCCCCAAACTCATAATACGGCAGGTATGTCTGACGAAGGTTGTTGCAGGCTGGTGGTGGTTTCCGGGACAAATAAAGCTTGTATGTTGCGATCCAGTGTCCATGCCCTTGGCTAGGCCACCCTCCCAGGTGGTCAGCCTTCAGATAATCAATGCAACCCATTCACATTGACGCACACATTGTGCAGCCTACTGTCCCTGTTTGGGCCCATTGTCCTGTCCATCCTCGTCGTCCACCGCATTCTCCTCGTTGAATGAGGCCGACCATTCATCATCCTCCAGAATGTCGCCCCTCTGCTGCGCAATGCTGTGGAGCACTCTGCATCCGACGACAATGCGGTGACAGTCTCAACACCATACTAGCGGGCCCCTACAGAGCGTTCCAGGCAGTTGAACGATATCTCCAGGATGCTGATGCACCGCTCAGTCATGCTCCCGATCTCGGCACGGGCGGCGTTGTATGGGTCTCTGCGTCAACCCCTGACCTACATATAACCCACCGAGTGGGGTAGTAGGGGGAGAGGAAGATGTTTCAGATAGGCAAAGCATTGTCGAGTGCACCAGGATAAAGGTGTCATGCACACTGCCTTGATATGTAACGCAGCTGATGGTCACACACCAGTAGCACGTTCATCGAGTGGAACCTCTTTAGTTTTGTGTAGAGCAGGCTGGTATCTGCAGGTGGCCGTAGCGACATGCATCCATTCGATCAGCCCCTGGACTGGATCATCTCGGCGATTGTGGAGAGCCCCATTGATTGTCATCCATGTGGTCTCGGACCACGGTGATATGGATGTATTCTGCCGACTAGGCCGTTCGGGTCGCTGATATGACACGGACGTACTTGTCTTCCGTGCTCTGTGAAATCCAGAACATAGATTTCATAGAATTTTCATAGAATTTACAGTGCAGAAGGAGGCCATTCAGCCCATCGAGTCTGCACCGGCTCTAGGAAAGAGAACCCTGCACAAGGTCCACACCTCCACCCTATCCCCATAACCCAGTAAACCCACCCAACACTAAGGGCAATTTTGGACTCTAAGGTTAATTTAGCATGACCAACCCACCTAACCTTCACATCTTTGGACAGTGGGAGGAAACCGGAGCACCCGGAGGAAACCCACACACACACGGGCAGAATGTGCAGACTCTGCACAGACAGTGACCCAAGCCGGGAATCGATTTGTCTCTGGAAACTCGTGTTGGATTCTTCATGGGCCTCACAAAACTGGCGATGTGGGTTAAAATTGGATCGCAGACTGCTCTACTGAAGCCACTTCCATTCACTTTTCCTGGGCCACAGGTTGGATATGTATGATGCTGCGCTGGAGAGTTGGAGCCAGTACGCAAAAAGGATGCATATGTAGATGCATAGAAAAGAGGAGCAGGAGCAGGCCTTTTGTCCCTTCGAGCCTGCTCCGCCATTCATCACTATCATGGCTGACCATCCAAATCAATAGCCTAATCCTGCTTTCTCCCCATAGCCTTTGATTTCATTTTTCCCAAGTGCCATATCCAGCGGTCCCTTGAAAAAATTCAAAATTTTAGCATCAACTACATCCTGTGGTAATGCATTCCAGAGGTCCACCACTCTTATTGTGAAGAAATGTCTCCTTATCTTTGTCCGAATTGGTTTACCCTGAAGTCTCAGGCTGTGACCCCCTGCTTCTGGACACATCGACCATGGTAACATCTTCCTTTCATCTACCCTTTCTCGTCCTGTTAGAACTTCATAAGTCTCTATGAGATTCCCCCTCATTCTTCTGAACTCCAGCGTGAAAAATCCCAGACTAGTCAATCTCTCCTCATACGACAGTCCCGCCATCCCTGGAATCAGTCTGGTAAACCTTCACTTCACTCCGTCGGGAGCAAGAACATCCTTCCTCGAGATGGAGACCAAAACTGCACACAGTACTCCAAGTGTGGGCTCACCAAGGCCCTGTACAATTGCTGCAACACATCCCAGCTTGTATACTCCAAATCCTTGCGAGAAGGCCAACATACCATTAACCTTCTTTAACGCCTACTGCACCTGCATGCTTGCCTTCAGCGAATGGTGCAAAAGGGCACCCAGGCCCCGCTGCACACTCCTGTCTCCCAATTTACAACTTCCTGTTTTTGCTTCCAAAATGAATAACCTCACACTTATCCAAATTATACTGCATCTCCCATTGGTTTGCCCACTCGCCCAACCCGTCCAGATCTTGCTGTAGGATCCTTGCATCCTCGTCACAATTCACCTTCCCACCTAATTGTGTATAATCTGCAAACTTTGAACATATTGTTCCCTCATCCAAATCATTAATATATATTGTGAATAGCTGGGGTCCCAGCACCGATCTCTGTGTTACCCCACTGGTTATTGCCTGCAAATTTGAAAATGATCCATTAATCCCTACTCTTTGTTTTATCTCTGCCAACAAGTTTTCTATCCACCTCAGTGCATTTCCCCCAACCCCATGCACTTTAATTTTGAACAATAATCTCTTCTGTGGGACTTTGTCAAACGCCTTCTGAAAGTTCAAATATATAACATCGACTGGATACCCCTTGCCGATTTTCCTGGTTACCTTTTCAAAGAATTCCAACAGATTTGTCAAGCATGTCATAAATCCGTGCTGACTCTGACTGATCCTGCCACTGCTTTCTAAATGTTCCGCTATAAAGTCCTTGATAGTGAATTCAGCCATTTCCCCACACTACCGAGGATAGGCGAACTGGTCTATAATTCCCTGCTTTCTCTCTACCTCCCTCTTTGAATATCAGAGTGGCTCGTTGTGGTGAAAACGTTGAAGAACAGATACGCTCACACATTGTTGTGGTTTAGACGTATTCGACAACTGATATGAATCTTCTGAATTCAAACAAAAATATTAAAATGTGTTTTAAATATCGACAACATAAACGCAGTAGCATGGCTTAGAATATATCCAATTGTCTTTAGCACTACTGTACCAATTACAACATATGCGGATTTTTTCTTTTTTGCATTCAGGAAACAATTAGTAGCAATTCGCAAAGGCTTGGCCTAAGTGGCGAATTCATAGATATGATCATGGTCTGGGAAACCTCAGCTGCAATGGAGAAATAATTATTTATTTCTAATTATATTTCTGTCTCTTCAATAAATCCATGTATTTTCATGCCTGTGTTTACTTAATATGCGCGTTGTTGGCTTGGGCATTATTGCCTTTCCTACTTGAGCCCAGGAAGGTGGTGCTGAGCAGCCGTCGTGAACCTCTGCAGTCCACGTGGTGTCTGCAACGCACAGTGATGTTAGGGAGGTAGTTCCAGGATATGACGAAGCCACAATGAAGAAATGGCGATATATTTCCATTTCAATAGGCTGAGTGCCTTCGAAGGATTTTTCGGCGAGCAGGTGTTTTGATGTATCTAATGCACTTGCTCTTCTCTGTTGAAACGTGACGACAGCTAAACCACAACGAAGATAAGGAACGTATTAACCACTGTTTAACTCCTGCTGGTGCACTGAATCCCTTTCTTTGTCCCAATTATTGATTACATTTACCTAATTCTGAGTACAGTGAAATCACCTCATCCTTCCTGCACAAGGAAAGACAAAAAATAAATTCTGAAGTGAAGCATTTAATTGTATGTACCTATACCTGTGGTCATTGCATCTTGTTCAATTGCCTGTTGTTCATGCCCAATCATTTTTTTAACATAACTTGTAATTTTCGCACGTCCTTTGCAGATTATCATATTCATATTTGCGATACGCCAAATGGACGTCTGATCTATCAGGATTATATGATTTTAAATTGATGATTTACAATAGGGAGTTTTCGATACACCCCTTGATCGGCCGGTCATGTTGACTTGGTTTTGATCGAGAATGATTTGTTGGTGATTGTGCTCTTGTTGGCCATCATTTGTGTCTTTGCTTAACGCATCCTCATTTGAACTTGTTTCCTCGATATAAATGATCGCCCAGATATGCAACTGTATTGGAATAAGTGAGGGCAGCATGGTAGCATGGTGGTTAGTTTAAATGCTTCACAGCTCCAGGGTCCCAGGTTCTGTTCCCGGCTGGGTCACTGCCTGTGCGGAGTCTGCGCGCCCTCCCCGTGCGTGCGTGTGTTTCCTCCGGGTGCTCCGCTTTCCTCCCACAGTCAGGGTGTGCGGGTTAGGTGGATTGGCCATGCTAAATTCGGCAATATCGGCAAACCGCTTGACATTTGATTTATCAATTAAGTGGGAATGAGGCGTTTTGACCTGAATAATACATTTAGAACGCCATGCTCCGTCTGGTGCGGTGACAGAGCTGGAGTTGCCTCTTTTATTCTTAACTACTGGTGTTTACACAGCGGGAGGGACGTTTGGTTTGGTGGCCCTTCGGTGAACTCGTTTTGCATATCATAGTGATATCATCCATCTTGCCGCCTCCTCTCTTCAAGTCACGTCACCAGCCCCTCAATTGCCCCTGTCCCGTCAACACTGAAACCTACCCTGTTCATGACCCTCGGCTTAACTTTTGGTGGTTTGGGCCTTGTTTTTCTTTCTTCAACTATATTCCTGAAAGATTCCACAGAGAAATTCACAGCGCTGCCCAGACTGATGTACACGGCGGTCAATTGCACTGACTGCCAGCTCCAAAGATTCATTCGTTTCGGGTTAATGACACCCCTGGCACTTAGTTGTTGTGGGCATACTCAGTGAAGGGTCAATCGTGCTCGTGCACCGAGGTGTCGGGGAGCGGAGACGTCAGCCAATCTTACCCCCGTAACAAAAGTGTATTATCACGCCACCGTTTCTTCCTCACACATTCCAGATAATGAAGACTTGCTCAAGATCTTGGGCATTAAATAAGCGGTGTAAGAAGAGCCTGACCGACTCTGTGAGGCAGAGAGATTACTTTCAATGGAACAAACAAACGTTTTCTGCATGATATACAGAGGGAAGGAAGAAAACATAGAACAGTACAGGCCCTTGCTGTTGTGCCGAGCAATGATCACCCTACTCAAACCCACGTATCCACCCTGTACCCGTAACCCAACACCCCCCCCCCCCACACACACACCCCCCCCCCCACACACACACACAGACAGTGACCCAGCCTGGAATCGAACCTGGTACTCTGAAGCAGTGAAGTATCCGTGCTAACCACTATGCGACCGTGCTGCACATCAAGATCCTACAAATTGCAACGCAGCAGGTTTAGATACCTTTTTAGGAAATAATGACCATACTATTCACATCAAAATCAAACGTGTGCCTTTGATTTGTGCCTTAAATGTAAACAAACATATTTACAATGTTGAGAAGGGAGAGTTGGCTCGAAGGAACTGCGGAAATTGTAAACTGAAGATTGTAGATCAAAACTGGCAGACACTTGAGATCGTTTCAGAAAAGATGAATTCAAAATAAATTCTAGATGGAGAATCAGACAAGGATGGATTCCGCATCCGTGGCTAATCAATTGAGTGTAGTGTCTGTCTGAATGATGAATAGAATTCTGCGAAGATTACTGCCATGGCAAGAGTTTGGAAGAGACAAAGAAACCGGCAAGAGATTACTAAATGGATCAAAGAAGGGGTAGAAGTTAATTAGATAACAACAGCGAAAAGTAAAAAAAAAAACAGAAAATGAAAGCTCTTGCAGGTATATATGTAAAGTCGCCATTGTCCCAGACGTCCATTGCCTGCTTTCCTCTTTGATGGAGAGAGCTGACTGCTGGTGATTCGATCTGAGGATCATCACACCAAAGGCGAGGTGCAAAGTTGGGCAGGTGGCCTTTTCGTAATAACATAAGTCAGTTCTGGAATTGAACTCGCGGGTGCAATTTTGCTAATCTGACCCCCAAGCCCTCTGTGCCTTATCTTCCAGATACAGAGAAAGAAAAAGAATAGCCATTGAACCTGGGGAACGTGATGAAATCTTATTTATTGTTTTGTTTCTCTTTTATGTTTGTTAGCAACTATGTGCAGTGATGATATGGTAATTCAAGATCGTTGCATTTAAAGCAACAAATGTCCCAATTGATGCATTTAATGATGGTTTGGGTGGCACACTATGCCGCTTTGATGATATCGCTACGTTGAGTTCAGGGGTCAGTGAACAGCCGGTAGTCAAAGAGTTTGTCAGGAGCAGTGGGCGAAAACCGTAGCTCACATGAAGTATTAATGTTACATCTGAAAATCTGGAAGATCACAGATCTTCTGTTAGCTCCTCTGGCCCTTTGGATTTAGGGGTGCTTCCATTGGATTCGAACGGATGGTGCCTGTTTGAGAGCTATAAACTGTCCAATGGAAAAGCCTTTAAGCGGCTGTTGTCTGACAGTCAAATAGGCCTTTGGAGCTAATGAATGGAGGTGAGTGATGGTCTTCGGCTCCAACTTTGGGAGAACTGGACATATATTTCAGATTAGCTGCTGGATTATTGCCTTTTGAAACCAGTAGGAAGCAGTCTCAGAACAGATTGAGATACAAGGAGAGGAACATTGGTTTAAACAGTCGGAGATGGAACAATTTTTGACATAAATCAGAGGCCGAATCCTCGGACGATAAGACGTAAAGTGCCTTGCGAGGAAGCTTTTTTTTTTAGAATAAATCCAACTGAGGGCAGCACGGTGGCACAGTGCGTTAGTCCTGCAACCTCATGGTGCCGAGGTCCCAGGTACGATCCTGGCTCTGGTTCATTGTCCGTGTGGAGTTTGCACATTCTCCCTGTGTCTGTGTGGGTTTCACCCCCACAACCCAAAGATGTGCAGGCGAGGTGGATTGGCCACGCTAAATTGTCCCTTAATTGGAAAAAAAAGGAAGTGGGTACTCTAAATGTAAAAAACATAATAATTCTAACTGACTGACGTCTGCGTGGGCTGTTGACAAATGCCTTTTCGTTTATGCCGCGATTTTATCGGCACAGTGTTCGAACGCGGTGTGCCTGTTAATTTCAAAGTCCTCATATAGATCCTGAATGTGTAATCAGGATATTTCTGATTGTTTACTTTCCTGGTACTGTATAGTAAAACACTTTTATTTGGTTTAAACAGTTAAATATTATGAATTTATTATTTCAAACAAGTACCCGAAATTTCTCAAATTCACTTTTAACAGAAATGTCTTGGTCCCTAAACAGTTCGGAACCAAATTTGAGGGTCTGGGCTTCGGACTGTAACAGAAAGTAAGAAGGGGAAGCAAAGATCTGACAGTTCAGTTAATTCCATATTTGGAATCATAGTCAAACGGCCTCGTAACATGAACTCTTTTTTTTCTCTCAACTTATGATGTCAGACCTGAGGAGTTATTTCAGCATTTTCGGTTATTAGTTCTATATTTTGCAATAGGACAGTCAAAAGCACATCTCAATAACAGTAATCATTAAGAGGAAACATGGGAGGAACTTTAAAAAAATAGTGTCACCAGAAAAGAAGCGATCAGGAATTTATATAATTTAAGCGTCACAAGATCCCTGATTCTACTGTCCTGCAATCGAGCAGTTGGCTTATGTCGGTCATTGGCTTATGTGGTCATTGACTTCAGGAAGCAAAGTACTGTCGACACCCCTGTCAATATCAACGGGGCCGAGGTGGAGATGGTTCGCAGTTTCAGATTCCTAGGGGTCCACCCACATCGACGCTACAACCAAGAAAGCACTACAGCCCCTACACTTCCTCCGGAAGTTAACGAAAGTCGGCATGTCCACATTAACTCTAACCAACTTGTACAGATACCCCATAGAAAGCATCCTATATGGCTGCATGGAAGCCTGGTATGGCAACTGGTCGGCCTAAGACAGCAAGAAACTTCAGAGAGTCGCGAACACCGCCGAGTCTACCACATGAACCTGCCGCCCATCCAATGACTAATTTACAACTCCTGCTGCCTGGGGAAAGCGGTCAGCAGAATCAAAGAGCCCTCCCACCCGGCTTACTCACTCTTCCAACTTCTTCCATCGGGCAGGAGATACAAAAATCTCAGAACACACACGAACATACTCAAAAACAGCTTCTTGCCCGCAGTTACCAGACTCCTAAACGACCCTCTGATGGTCTGACCTCATTAACACTACACCTGTATGCTTCACCCGATACCGGTGTCTATCTAGTTACATTGTGCACCTTATGTTCCCCTATTATGTATTTTCTCTTCTTTTATTTTCTTTTCATGGACCTAATGATCTGTTGAGCTGCACGCAGAAAAATACGTTTCACTGTATTTCGCTACACATGACAAAAACCAAATTCGAGACCTAAAATAATTGGCGACTGAAATTACAGGGTCATTAGCTTAGACCTTACACAAACTGTGTATTCTGGGAAACTTACATCGCATTGGATACACCAAAATGGTGAACATTTACTGAAGAGCATGGAACTACAAACCAATTTGTCAAACGGAAGTGCTGGATGCGACCTTAAAGCGAGGATAGCTGGATGTTAAATACACCATATACGATGCCTTACCAATGCCCTGTATAATTGTCGTAAATATCCCTGTTCTTATACTCAAATCATCTCGCTATGAAGTTCAACATAGCATTTGTGTTCTTTACTGCCTGCTGTACCTGCCGACTTACTTTCAGTGACTGATGCACGAGGACACCAAGGACTCGCTTAGTATCCACTTCCCTCAATTTACACCCATTCCAATAATAATATACATTCCTACTTTTGGTACCGACGTTCATAAACACATTTATCCACATTATACTTTATTCGCCATGCATATGCCAACTCAGTCAGCTTGTCTACAATCTGCGGAACTATTTCTGCATCCTTCTTTTGGTTCAGCTTCCCACCTAACATTGTACCGTCTGCAAATCTGGAGAAAGTGCATTTAATTTCCTCGTCCAAATCATTCATACATACTGTAAACAGTTGGAGACATAGCACAGATGCCCACGATAACTGCACGACTCACTGCCTGCCAATCTGAAAGAGACCCATTTAATCAAATGTTTGTTTCCAACCTGCTGCCCAGCATTTCATCCATCCGAAGACGTTTTACTCAATCCCATGAGCTTCAACTTTACATAGTAATCTGTTACGTGAAACCATGTCGAACATTTTAGTCAAGGTGAATCAAATGGCCGCAGCCTCCGTTCCAAATTTTGACACATTTTGCACTCTTGGACCAATTGTCAGGGCCTCACTTCAAATCCACCTTGTGCATTTTAGAGCTATGAACAAGGCATTCTACTGAGGGAGGAATACGCTGAATAAGTCCATGAAACGTGAAGGCTTCCACAAGGATCCTCTATTCATTGGAACTTGAATAGGGCAAACCCAGTGACCAAATCTGGTCACGCAATGAGGTTAGATAAACGTTCGCGTATGATAAACAGAAACTGACAGAACATTAAACTGCTAATGGTGAATCTGCGTGCAGGTTTGCTTATCGTCTCGCAATAAAACAGAAAGCGAATGCAGCTGAACACGTGGCGACAGGGACGGTGCAGAAGGGAAGGGTTCAGATATGTGGGTCATTGGGATATGTTCTGCAGAAGGTGGGACCTGTACATGAAGGACGATCGCAACTAAACTGGAGGGGCACGAATATCCGGTCTGGGAGGTTTGCTCGAGCTCTTCGGGAGGGTTTAAACTAGGTTGGCAGGAGGATGGGAACCAGAGCTATGGATCAGAGGATAGGGTAGCTGTTGAACAGGCAGCAGAAGTTTGCAGCAAGTCTGTGAGGAAGGATAGACAGTTGAGTGGGCAAAGTTGCACTCAGTGGAATGGCTTAAAGTGTGCCTGTTTCAATGGAAGGAGTATCAGGAATAAGGACGATGAACTTGGAGCATGGATCAGTACTTGGAACTACGATATTGTGGCCATTACGGAGACATGGATTTCACAGGAGCAGGGATGGTTGTTGGATGTTCCGGGATTTAGATTTTTTCAGAAGAATAGGGAGGGAGGTAAAGGAGGATGGGGAGTGGCACTGTTAATTAGGGAGCGCACCATAGCTGCAGGAAATGAGGTAGTTGAGGAGGGTTTGTCTATTGAATCAGTATGGGTGGAAGTCAGAAACAAGAAAGGAGCAGTCACTTGATTGGGAGTTTTCTTTCCCAATCGCAGCAGAGAGACAGAAGAACAGATTGGGCTTCAGATCTTGGAAATGTGCAGAAGTAACAGAGTTGTTGTCAGGGTGACTTCAACTTCCCTAAGATTGACTGAATCCTTCTTACTGCAAATGGTTTGGATGGAGCAGATTTTGTCATATGTGTACAATAAGGATTCCTGACTCAATATGTAGACAGGCCGACTAGGGAGAAGCCATATTGGACATGGTGCTCTGCAACGAACCATGCCAGGTGTTAGATGTCTCGATGGGAGAGCATTTCGGTGACAGTGACCACAACTAATTGCCCTTTTCCATAGTCATGGAGAGGGATAGGAACACACAGTTTGATAATGTATTTAATTGGGGGAGGGGAAATTATACTGCTATTAGACAGGAGCAAAAATTGGGAACAATTGCTATTGGGGAAATCCACAACAATAATCTGAGGATTTTTTTCAGGAGCACTTGCTGCGAATGCTGAAGTATTTTGTCCCACTGAGACGAGGAAGGAATGGCAAGGTGAAGGAGCCTTGGATGATAAGAGAAGCGGAGCTTATCGTCAAGAGGAAGAAGGAAGCTTACGTAGGGTTGAAGAAGCAATGATCTGACTCGGCCCTAGAGGGTTCCAAGGTAGCCAGCAACGAACTCAAAAATGGACCAAGAGGAGCTAAAAGGGGGCATGAAAGAGCTCTGGCGGAAAGGATTAGAGAAAACCCCAAGGCGTTCTACACGGATGTGAGAAATAAGTGGATGACCAAAGTGAGCGTAGGGCCGATCAGGGACAGTGGAGGGAACTTGTGCCTAGAGTCTGAAGAGATGGGGGAGGCCCTAAATGAATACTGTGCCTCAGTATTCACTGGAGGGAGTGACTGTTTTCCTCATTAGAACAGTGTGAACCAGGTCAGTATACCTGAATAGGTTGATATAAAGAAGGAAGATGTGCTGGAAACTTTGAAAAGCGTCAGGATTGTTGAGTCTCCTGGGCCTGACGGGATATACCGAAGGTTACTACGAAGCGAGGGAGGAGATTGCTGCGCCGTTGGAGATAATCTTTGCGTCCTTACTCTCCTGTGGAGTAGTACCGGATGATTGGAAGGAGGCAAATGTTGTTCCCCTATTCCAGAAAGGGAATAGTGAAATCCCTGGGAATGACCCATCATTCTTACGTCTGTGGTGAGAAAAATGTTGGAAAGGATTTTGAAAGATATGATTCATGATTATTTAGCAAAACATAGTTCGATTAAAGATAGTCAGCATGGCTTTGGTGGGGGCAGGTCATGCCTCACAGGCCTCATTGAATTCTTTGAGAATGTGGCGAGACACATTGATGAAGATCGGGCAGTGGATGTGGTGTATATGGATTTCAGTCAGGCATTTGACAATGTTCGCCATGGTAGGCTCATCCAGAAAGTTAAGGGCCATGGGATACAGTCAAATTTGGCTGTGTGGAGACAGAATTGGCTGCCGAAAGAGGACAGCGAGTGTTTCTGGATGGAAAGTATTCTGCCTGGAGGTCGGTAACCAGTGGTGCCCTGCAAGGATCTATTCTGGGAACTTTGCTCTATGTGGTTTTTATAATGGACTTGGATGAGGAAGCGGAAGGGTGGGTTAGTAAGTTTGCCGATGACCCGAAGGTTAGTGTAGATAGTGTTGACGGTTGTTGCAGTTTACAACAGGACATTGAAAGGGTGCAGAGCTGGGCTGAGAATTTGCAGATGGAGTTCAACATTAGTAAATGTGAAGTGATTCATTTTGGAAGGTCGAATTTGAATGCTGAATACAGTATTAAAGGCAGGATTCTTGGAAGTGTGGTTGAACAGAGGGATCTTCGGGCCCACATCCGTAGATCCCTCAATGTTGCCACCCAGTTGATATGGTTGTTAAGAAGGTGCATGGTGTGTTAGCTTTCATTAATAGGAGGGTTGTGTTTAAGAGCCACGAGGTTTTGCTGTAACTTTATAAAACTCTAGTTGGACCGGATGTGGATGCTTTGGAGAGGGTACAAAGGAGATTTACCAGGATGCTGTCTGGACTGGAGGGCATATCTTATGAAGAAATGTTGAGGGAGTTCGGGCATTTCTCACTGGAGCGAGGAAGGCAGAGAGGTGACTTGATAGAGGTGTACAAGATGATGTGAGGCATGGATAGAGTGGATAGCCATAGGCTTTCCCCCAGGGTGAAGATGGCTGAAAAGAGTGGACATCATTTTAAGGTGATTGCTGGAAGGTATCGAGGAGATTTCAGGCGTATGTTCTTTACGCAGAGAGTGGTGGATGTGTGGAAAGCACTGCCAGCAGAGGTGATGGAGTCAGAGTCATTAGGGACATTTAAGCGACTCTTAGGCATGCACATGGAGAGCAGGAAATTGAAGGGGTGTAGGTTCCGTTGACCTTAGATTAGAATAAATGGTCGGCACAATATCGTGGGCTGAAGGGTGTGGACTGCGCTGTACTGTTCTATGTTCAATGTTCTAATAAATTGTGTATTTTCTGGCTATTGTGCAAATTTAAGGGCAGCACGGTAGCATTGTGGATAGCACAATTGCTTCACAGCTCCAGGGTCCCAGGTTCGATTCCCGGCTGGGGCACTGTCTGTGCGGAGTCTGCACGTCCTCCCAGTGTGTGCGTGGGTTTCCTCTGGGTGCTCCGGTTTCCTCCCACAGTCCAAAAATGTGCGGCTTATGTGGATTGGCTGTGCTAAATTGCCCTTAGTGTCCAAAACAAAAATAAGGTTAATGGGGGGGGGGGTTGTTGGGTTACTGGTATACGGTGGATACGTTGACTTGAGTAGGGTGATCATTGCTGGGCACAACATCGAGGGCCGAAGGGCCTGTTCTGTGCTGTACCGTTCTAAAACATACGCATTACTGTACCCACATTGAGCTATTTCTTATGTATCACTGTGAGGCACAAGCATTTGCGGTAGGTGCACGTGCTACAATTTTAACTCCGCTTTGTGAATATACAATGCAAAATATATTCCGTACTGTTAAAGGTTATGTTTTCACATTGGTGCAAGCTGGAAAAAATAAATTGTTTTTTTTTATCGAGTGCGATTGCTTGCGATGAGAGGAGCATTACATCATTTGTAAATTCCAATTTTTCCACAAGGGCACTGTTGTAGAGCCCAACTCCTCATTGGGAAACAGCAAACAGTATTTAGCTGGCCAGTTGTTCCACGTGTTGAAACGTCACGGGGATAGGAAAACACATCACACAACTGCACTGTTACACAGTCAGGATTCAGCGTGGACAAGCATGCACTTTACATGATGGTTCTTATGGAGCTTTTAAAAACACCTCTATGTGTGTGGACGCAAAGGCCAGAAAATTAATAGCAAAATTAGTTAAATGGTAATTATGCATTCCAAACTCTGGACCCTGCTTTGAAGGAAGTCTAGAACATCACGTGACTGAGGGTCTGAAACTCCAGTGCGTTCAATAACTGAGTTCCTCTAGGTATGCCGCTGAATCGAAACGTAATTACAAAGGTACATAGAAGACAGGAGCAGAAGAAGGACTTTTGGCCCGTCGGGCCTGCTCCGCCATTCATCACGATCAGGCCCATCATCCAACTCAATAGGCTAATCCTGCCTTCGTCCCAGAGCCTTTGAGTGCATTCTCCCAAGTGCTAAATCCAGCCGCCTCATGAATATATTCAAAGTTTTAGCAACAACTACTTCCTGTGGTCATGAATTCCACAGTCTCTCCACTATTTATGTGAATAAATGTCTCCTTATCTCTGTCCGAAACGGTTTACATTGAATCCTCAGACTGTGACACCTGGTTCTGGACACACCGATAATTGGTAACATCTTTCCTGCATCTACCTGTCTAGTCCTGTTAGAATTGTACAAGTCTCTATGAGATCGCCGCTCATTCTTCTGAACTCCAGCGTGAACAATCCCAACCTCGTCAATCTCATCTTTTATGACAGTCCCGCCATCCCTAGAATCAGACTGGTAAACCTTCGCTGAACTCCCTCGAGAGCAAGAACATTCTTCCTCAGAGAAGGAGACCAAAAGTGCACACAATACTCCAAGTGTGGCCACACCAAGGCCCTGTATAATTGCAGCAACACATCCCTACTGCAATATTCGAAACCTCTTGCAACGAAGGCCAACAAACCATGAGCCTTCTTTACCGCCTGCTGCATCTGCATGCTTACCTTCAGGGAATGGCGCACAAGGACACCCAGGAACGGCTGCCCACTCCTCTCTCCAATTTATAATCATTCCGGTAGTTATCTGCCTCCCTGTTTTGCTTCCAAAATGAACACCCTCATGCTTATCCAAATTATACTGCATCTGCCATTGATTTTGCACACTCGCCAACCCGTCCAAATCTTGTTGTAGGATCCCTTCATCCTCGTCACAATTCACCTTCCTATCTAATCTGATATCATCAGCAAACTTTGGGATGTCACATTTTGTTCCCTCATCCACATCATTAATATATGTTGTGCATAGCACCGTCCCCTGTGACACCCAACTAGTTACTGCCAATTTGAAAGTGATCCATTAATCCATCATCTTTGTTTCCTCTCTGCCACTGGATGAGCTGTAAGTTACCACGTTGCCTTTGGGGGACCGAAAGTAGAGTCGTGGTATCATGAGATGGATGGAAGTGGCATAAAATGTTTTTTAAAAATGAGGACTAAGTTTCTGATTTGAAGCTTATGCTCGCATTGATAGAGGTCTCCGGAACCCAAGCCAGTGAGTAACATTTGGCGTTACGCAAAAGAAAAGATTTCCATTAGGTGGACAACCGGCAGGAAATTTCGGTTTGAAAAAAAGTTCACAGACTGCAATCCTTGAAAATACAATGTGTATAAAATTGAGCTCAGTAACGGAACGCGTCTCAACTAGGAGTCCCTGGAACCTGATGGCCTGGAACATCTGTTCTAAAATGGCGGACGCATGACGAATTGCAAGTCATTCTGCAAAGTTCCCAACATTCTCCAACGTTCACAGGATGGGCAAAAATACCTTACACAACACTGTTATTCAAGAAAAGAGGGAGTGCGATTGCAGAACATTATAGACTAATTACCATAACTTCAGTCATCTAGAAAATCTTGGAATCTAACAGTAACGATATAATTATAAATCATAGTGACATAAAGCACAATCAGTGTCGTTCAAATGAGGTCCATCGAGGATTTAACTCGTAATTTCGAGAAAAGGTCAACCAGGAGATTATGGCCGGCAATTCGGACCCCCACGCGAGGGTTTCCCGGCGGCATATAGTGGCTTCAATTGGAAATCTGACCGGCAAGCGGCATGAAGAGAAAATCCCGCCGTTGTGATGCCAAAGGATGAATAAATGGATCAATAATTTGCCGCACAACAGTACCCCTCCAATGCATACACCATTCTGATTTGCAACCATATATTCAGTCCTTCAATGTGAATTCTTCAAGATCCTGGAAATCCCATGCTAACAGCATTGCAGGTGTTTCTACGACAGACAGCAACGCATTACCCCCTTTTCAAAGGTGAGTACGAATTAGCTATAAATGCTGGTCTAATCGGAAATGTTCACATCCTATGGTTGAATATTAAAGAAATGTTTATTAAGGAATATATTGGATATATTATGTTGAATGGATGATTATTTTATTACTTTATGGGACTGGGGCGGCGCTAGCCTGGGCCGGCAATAATTGCCCGTCACAAATTGTGCCGGAGGAGCTGGAGGGCGGGGAGTTAAGAGTCAACATGTAGGCCAAACAGGTGTCAGATTTCCTTCCTTCTAGGACATTAGTGAAACGGATCGTCAGGATTAGGTTTTGATTGATGGTTTTTATGAAATTCAAATTTCACCATCTTGCATGATGGCATCTGAACTCGGATCCCCAGATCATTTTCATGGGTCTCTGGATTCCGACCCCCTCAGTACAGTATATGTCTTGCATGCACACAAGCGAGGGCGAATATGGATAAACGAGGAATTTTCAAGTTGTCTGCCTAAACCTACTGCATCTCTATAATGATCGCTTCTGGACCACAGCTATCTACTATAAAGCATCGAAACATCCAAGCACACTTCCTGCCTCACCATTACGTCACACCACCAAATATGGCAGAAGAGTGGCACAACGATGAAGGGAGTTGCTTCGGAGAGCACAGAATTTCCTCCAGATTGCATGCATTGAAATGCTTTATTTTAGACATGGGAAGGTAGCCAAATCCTAATTACCATCAATCATCATCTTTCCTCTGGTGATTCAGTATTCCGCCAAGCTGCAACACACGGAACATAATAAGGAAACAAAAAGTTCTCAACTTCGTGGACGTACCCATTCATAAGAACATAAGAACATAAGAACTAGGAGCAGGAGTAGGCCATCTGGCCCCTCGAACCTGCTCCGCCATTCAATTAGATCATGGCTGATCTTTTGTGGACTCAGCTCCACTTTCCGGCCCGAACACCATAACCCTTAATCCCTTTATTCTTCAAAAAACTATCTATCTTTACCTTAAAAACATGTAATGAAGGAGCCTCAACTGCTTCACTGGGCAAGGAATTCCATAGATTCACAACCCTTTGGGTGAAGAAGTTCCTCCTAAACTCAGTCCTAAATCTACTTCCCCTTATTTTGAGGCTATGTCCCTAAAAAAAAAAAAATTTAGAGTACCCAATTAATTTTTTCCAATTAAGGGGCAATTTAGTGTAGCCAATCCACCTACCCTGCACATCTTTGGGTTGTGGGAGCGAAATCCACGCAAACACGGGGAGAATGTGCAATCTCCACACGGACAGGGACCCAGAGCCGGGATCGAACCTGGGACCGTGGCACCGTGAGGCAGCAGGGCTAACCTACTGTGCCATCATGCTGCCCGGATTCATCAATATACTTGGCTCAAATGGGCAGGACGGTGCCACAGTGGTTAGCATTTCTGCCTACGGAGCTGAGGACCCTGTTTCGAATCCCGGCCCTGAGTCACTGTCCGTGTGGAAATTGCACATTCTCTCCGTGACTGCGTGAGTTTCACCCCTACAACCCAACGATGTGCAGGATAGGTGGATTGGCTATGCTAAATTGGCCCTTAACTGCAAAAATAATTCGGTACTCTAAATTTATTTTAAAAAGTATATACTTGACTCAGTAATATTAATAATAATCGCTAATGTAACATGTAAGCTTCAATTAAGTTACTGTGAACAGCCCCTTTCGCCATATTTCGGCGCCTGTTCGGGGTAGCCGGTAAGGGAATTGAACACACGCTGCTGACTTTTTCTGCATTACAAGCCAGCTGTTTAGCCCACTGTGCTAAACCAGCCCCTTACATGACTAGTACGTGTCCAGAATGGCATTTCGGCCAGATCTGGACTGCGGATAAGGACACCAAGATGTGTGGATCATCCTCACCGGTACCTCTCTCACCAAACTAACAATGCCAGATTCGCGAGCCCTTAACTGTATTGGTGTGATTGACCATACCACAATTTTGTGGAGACGAAGCCGAGTTCTCCTTGAGGCTATATATTTCCGTCCATTCATGAGACTCGGGATTAGGCAGTGATGCCAGCATTTATTGCGCATGCCTACTTGTCATGTTCAAGATGATGGCGAACAGTCTTCTTAAATCGTGCAGTCCATGTGGTGTTGGTAACCGTTAAGTGCTGCTAAGTAGGGTTTCCAGGGTTTTCACCCAGCAACATTGAGGGAAGGTCGATATATTTCCAAGTCAAGTAGGTGCGAGCCTTTGCGGGGATCTTCCATGTCACAATCCTCTCAGGTATCTATCCATACAGATGGTGCTGTTTTTCGATTCGCAATGTTCTGACTAAGGAACCTTGGTGAGTTGCTGCAGTTCATCCTTAAAGGTGGTGCACACCGCTGCTACAGTGTGTAATCATGGAGGGATGTTGGATGGAGTGCCAATGGGCTGCATCGAGCTGGAACATGTGAAGCGTGTAGACTCTTGTTGGAGTTGTATTGATTCAGGTGAAACGGGATTATTCCACCACCTTCCTGACTTGTTCTTTGCTGAAAGTGGACAGGCTTTCAGCAGTCATTAGGTGAGTCGTTGCAGGATGCCTAGTTTTGAACTTGCTCCTGAAAGCAATTTATTCATATGTCTATTCCAGATAGGTTTCTGGTAAATGGCATTCGCAGGATATTTGCAGTGGCGGATTCACCGATCCTAATACCACTGAACATCAAGGTTGATGGTTAGATTCACTTTTGTTGGAGATGACCGTTATCATTTGTCAATGTAAGCCTCTATATCGTTCAGGTTTCTGTGCTTTTGGTCATGGTCACTTCAATATCTGACGGGATAATCACGAGATGAGAAGCATTTAAGAAAAGAATTAGCTATGGCTAGCTTATCAGTAGGAACATGGAACATACAAAGAACATACAGTGCAGAAGGAGGCCATTCGGCCCATCTCGTCTGCACCGACCCACTTAAGACCTTGCTTCCACCCTATCCCCGCCACCCAGTAACTCCTCCTAACCTTTTTGGTCACAAGGACAATTTATCACGGCCAATTCACCTAACCTGAACGTCTTTGGACCGTGGGAGGAAACCGGAGCACCCAGAGGAAACCCACGCAGGCACGGGGAGAACGTGCAGACTCCGCCCAGACAGTGACCCAGTGAGGAATCGACACTGGGATCCTGACACTGTGATACCGCGCTGCCCTACCTAGATTACAATTTACCTAGATTATTAAGAGGTCAATCAGGCATACACCTTTGAATGCTATGAGTCAAGTAATTAGGGCAGCACGGTAGCATAGTGGTTAGCATAGTTGCTTCACAGCTCCAGTGTCCGAGGTTTGATTCCCGGCTTGGGTCACTATATGTTCAGAGTCTGCACGTTCTCTCTGTCTCTGTGTGGGTTTCGTCTGGGAACTCCGGTTTCCTCCCACAGTCCAAAGATGTGCAGGTTGGAAGGATTGGCAATGTTAAATTGCCCTTAGTGTCCAAAAAGTTTAAAGTAGGGTTATTGGGTTACGGTGATAGGGAGGATGCGTGGGCTTGAGCAAAGTGTTCTTTCCAAGAGCTGGTGCAAACCCGATGGGCCGAATGGCCTCCTTGTGCACTATAAATTTTATGATTCTTTGATGGAACTAATCTGATAGGTGCAGGCAGACAAATACGATGAACGCAGAATCAAAGTTGAACATATTTAAATTGCCAGAAGCCTGAGAAGTAGAAAGGGCAGTTTTACATCTCAACTCCTCAGAGGCAGATTGGCAATTTAACAACTATGAGCCTCAACATCCGAAATGGCGGTCATCCAGAAAGTAGTCCAAAGCCTTGTTTTACATAAAGCAAATTGTAAGTGATACTCCAGTGTAGTGATTTTTTTTTTTGTAAATGCAAATTAAATTTATTCTCTGGATCAGGACATTTCCAAAATGGAATACCACCTATGTGTTGTGCAGTAACAACAGACTAGTTTCACCTTAGAGATTCATTTAACCTGGATGTTGTTTGGAGAAATAAGGACGTCTTACGGAGTTTGCGAGTAGTGGATACATTTAGGAACAAGAGGTACGTTCCACTTAGACTGTGTGTGTGTTAATTCTTATATATAAATAATTGTTTGTGAGTAGAGTAGGCCTGTTTAGCCCGTTTAGTTAAACCAGAGGCTGGTTTAGCACAGGGCAAAATCGCTGGCTTTTAAAGCAGACCAAGCAGGCCAGCAGTACGGTTCAATTCCCGTACCAGCCTCCCCGAAGAGGCGCTGGAATGTGACGACTAGGGGCTTTTCATAGTAGCTTCATTGAAGCCTACTCGTGACAATAAGCGATTTTCATTTCATTTCATTTCATTTCACAGTAAAGTCATTTGAAGCCGACTTGTGACAATAGGCGATTTTCATTTCATTTCTGATGTATCTTTGTATTGTTTACTTTAATAAATAGTTTTTCCTTAAAGTTATACAACGACTCGACTGATTACTTTCACTGTGATTTCTCTTGTTTCCACAAACCGGTCCAAAAACGTAACTGTGAGCCCCCAAGAATCTGTATTCCAAGGCAGGATACCCTTGCAGGTAGCATTCGCATCTTTTGTGACACTTGTGAGACGGAAGTAGGGAAGGGCGTCTGTTAAAAATAAGACATTCACTGTTCAAGGCATTGACGAGTAGACTCCTTCACCTCTCAAATATTCTGTGATTGTCGATGTTTTTTTCACTTTACTTAGTGTAAGCTGGACATTAGAATTCAAACAAGGAATGTTCGGCAGGAGGTCATACTATCAGGTGATACGTGTTTTATGGAAGAGAGAGAAACGTGGAAATGATGGAAAAGCAGTTCAGCCATCAACCAGTAAAGCGTTGAAGCAGACCTGGGGAGGTAAAAGTCTTTACCCTGTTCACCTATGCTCTAATAATTCTATGGTGTTGAGAAAATAGTACTTCTTGGATAATACGATTAGAGTTTGGAGATTGTAAAGTGATATTCGCGCTACAATCCTCCATGAAATGACTATCCCCAACAACAACGAATTGTATAATCGCCTCTTGACATTCATTCGCTGTGTACCATGATATCAAAATATTGTGTGATACCATTGTCCAGAAACGGAGTGAAATACATAGATCAATACGGAAGCTACAAGAGCAGGCGAGAGGCAGAAAGATTAGGAGGCGGGAGAATAACTCACGGCCTGATTCCCCAAAACGTGCCACTATCTGCAACTCAACTTTCCAGAGCGTGATGGCATACTCACCCTTTTCCTGGATATGGGTAGAACTCTGGTTCAAAACTGACTGTATTGCCCATCGCTGTCCGGCACTTAAGTGCTCAGCTGACGGTCTCAAGTACTGTGTCTCGCAGCTGCAGAAATTCTTTCCCCAAATAAGATATAAACACAAATGCTTATTACATTACAATACCATTGCTTGGCATCGAAAAATACTTTAGACAGAGCATGCTCCCCGAACTGAAATTACTCCTGGGTTACCTGTGGCCTGGATGTTTAAAAATTACAGCTTAGATTTCATATTTTTCTTGTAATCAGTGAAGAACAAAGAACAAACTCTGGACAGTATGTGACAGTGCAAGCTTCTTACGTGTGACTTTCTATATTATAGATTATATAATTCATTGAATTTACATCGCCAATCTATCGAGTCTATACCGGCCCCTGAAACACCACAATTACTCAAGCCCACACTTCTACCCTATCCCCGTTCCCCAGCAACCCCACTGAACGTTTGGCCACGACAGGGCAATTTAGCGTGACCAATCCACCTAAACTTTGGACTGTGAGAGGAAACCGGAGGACCCGGCGTAAACCCACTGGGAATACGGGCAGATTCCACACAGACAGTGGCCCAAGCTAGGAATCGACCCCAGGTCACAGTGCTAATCACTGTGCTACCGTGCCGCCCCCGTATTCGTTCTTTAAATTCTTCAAATGTATGTCACTTCCCAAGGCCTGTGTTCTTCCTGACCGATTTATCTTTGAATTTGATCAACAATGACTGCAACTTCGTCAAAAGCACTGAAATATGATAAATCAAAGCAGTACCAAAATCAGGAACCGCGTCCACATACTCGGCACCCTCATTCCCAGGTTTTGTGTAACTCTCTCCTTCTTTTCAGTTTTACAGCAATTTTGAAAACGTTTCGCGTGAATTGTGGAAACCAAGCACTGGATATTGTGATTAAAACCTTCTGTACAAATCTCGAATGGAACAGGAAATAGGCACAATTCGAACATTCCGTATGTCGACCAGATAACCGACTTAACACGAGATTTTCGGAGCATGACATGTAGAAGTAGCTATCCGGAGCATCATAAACATATAAGCCCATTAAAAGACATATGTAATCACCGGAACTGCCTCATCATTCTCCTTTGCCCTGCATTGCCAATTGGACATAACACTCAACAATGCAATGATTTGTTTGATCGGCTGCACTCCCATATCACAGAGAATTACAGGTGTGCAAGAACTCTGGTCCAGACCTATTATTTGACAATAAAAATCACAGACGTTTCCTCTTATCTGAGTGAAATGCATGCACTTCAAAGCTCTTGGTATGCGAGCTTGATATGGCAACTGCTCGACCCAAGATCGCAAGAAACTGCAGAGTTTAGTGAACTCAGCCCGACGCATCACAAAATCTTTAGGTCGCACATTGATTCTGCCTACACCTCCTGCTGCCTCAGCAAGGCAGACAACATTATCAGAGACCCCTCCTACCCAGCCTTTGCTTTCTTCCAGACCCGTCCACCAGGCAGAAGATACAGACGTGTGAAGACCCGCACATCCAGACATTGGAACAATTTCTTCCACGCCGCTACTGGACTCCTCAACGACTTTCACTCGGACTGATCTGGTCCCTTGGCCACAGAAAAATACTTTTCACTGTACTTCGGTGCATGTGACAATAAGTCAAATCAAATCAAATGAAAATTCACTCAGTGTTCACTGCGCAGAACTCATTAACAAAACTCACAATTTAGTGCAAAATTGGTGAACACATAAATATTGGAGGAACCAGTATGTGAAACTGTTTCAACAGCCCATGTCAAACGCTGGAATTGAAAGTGGATCCACATTTATCTCTGCCCTTCTAGATCCGCTGACAATTCCTGACAGTTTCACTTTTAAGTCACTTTGCAGGTTTACGCAAGGTTCTGCTTTTATATCAAACCCACCATCGACTTTTGGCTTCATCAATAATTCAGCTCCATTTTGGTCGTCGCAATAACAATTTCTACGTTTTGTTCACTTAGAGGCTCAACAATTGTCCAGAAATATGTGGCAGCAGTCTGCCTTCGAGAAACGTGGAGAGGGTGTTTTCACTTGTAGGAAAAACTAGAACTAGAGGACACCTTCTGAGACTAAAGGGACATTTAAAACAGAGATGAGGAGGAATTCCTTCAGCCAGAGGGTGGTGAATCTGTGGAACTCTTGCCACAGAAGGCTGTGCAGACGAAATCACTGAGTGTCGTTAAGACAGAGATAGATAGGCTCTGATTAATAAGGGGTTCAGGGTTTATGGGAAGAAGTCAGGAGAATAGGGATGAGAAAATATCAGTCATGATTGAATAGCGGAGCAGACTCGATGGTCCGATTGGCCTAATTCTCCTCTTTTGTCTTATGGTCTCTGGTCTGAAACGTTGCAGGTCTCAAATTCTGCAGGAGTGGGCACCTGGGTTAGTAAACATTCCTCACAATCTCCTAGCCAAATGTGCAGATTGATACTGCTGCATTAGTGTACGAAAGTCCGTAGAAAAGAACTGTTGCGATATAAATTCAACATGTTCGGTAACAAGGGCAGCAGAGCAGAGCTACTGATCAGCTGTTCTGGGGAAATTTGCATACGTGCAGTGAGGTCAGCCTAAGTTGAAGGTGAACCTGCGAAGAAGACCCAAGGAGTTTGAGTAAAGGCAAGCAACCAGCAGAGGGCAGCAGAGCAGAGCTACTGATCAGCTGTTCTGGGGAAATTTGCATACGTGCAGTGAGGTCAGCCTAAGTTGAAGGTGAACCTGCGAAGAAGACCCAAGGAGTTTGAGTAAAGGCAAGCAACCAGCAGAGGGCAGCAGAGCAGAGCTACTGATCAGCTGTTCTGGGGAAATTTGCATACGTGCAGTGAGGTCAGCCTAAGTTGAAGGTGAACCTGCGAAGAAGACCCAAGGAGTTTGAGTAAAGGCAAGCAACCAGCAGAGGGCAGCAGAGCAGAGCTACTGATCAGTTGTTCTGGGGAAATTTGCATACGTGCAGTGAGGTCAGCCTAAGTTGAAGGTGAACCTGCGAAGAAGACCCAAAGAGTTTGAGTAAAGGCAAGCAACCAGCAGAGGGCAGCAGAGCAGAGCTACTGATCAGCTGTTCTGGGGAAATTTGCATACGTGCAGTGAGGTCAGCCTAAGTTGAAGGTGAACCTGCGAAGAAGACCCAAGGAGTTTGAGTAAAGGCAAGCAACCAGCAGAGGGCAGCAGAGCAGAGCTACTGATCAGCTGTTCTGGGGAAATTTGCATACGTGCAGTGAGGTCAGCCTAAGTTGAAGGTGAACCTGCGAAGAAGACCCAAGGAGTTTGAGTAAAGGCAAGCAACCAGCAGAGGGCAGCAGAGCAGAGCTACTGATCAGCTGTTCTGGGGAAATTTGCATACGTGCAGTGAGGTCAGCCTAAGTTGAAGGTGAACCTGCGAAGAAGACCCAAGGAGTTTGAGTAAAGGCAAGCAACCAGCAGAGGGCAGCAGAGCAGAGCTACTGATCAGCTGTTCTGGGGAAATTTGCATACGTGCAGTGAGGTCAGCCTAAGTTGAAGGTGAACCTGCGAAGAAGACCCAAGGAGTTTGAGTAAAGGCAAGCAACCAGCAGAGGGCAGCAGAGCAGAGCTACTGATCAGCTGTTCTGGGGAAATTTGCATACGTGCAGTGAGGTCAGCCTAAGTTGAAGGTGGTTTGTGGAGGGGCTGTTGGCAAGTGACAGTTAAACCCGAAACACTTTAACTCATTAACAAAACTCACAATTTAGTGCAAAATTGGTGAACACATAAATATTGGAGGAACCAGTATGTGAAACTGTTTCAACAGCCCATGTCAAACGCTGGAATTGAAAGTGGATCCACATTTATCTCTGCCCTTCTAGATCCGCTGACAATTCCTGACAGTTTCACTTTTAAGTCACTTTGCAGGTTTACGCAAGGTTCTGCTTTTATATCAAACCCACCATCGACTTTTGGCTTCATCAATAATTCAGCTCCATTTTGATCGTCGCAATAACAATTTCTACGTTTTGTTCACTTAGAGGCTCAACAATTGTCCAGAAATATGTGGCAGCAGTCTGCCTTCGAGAAACGTGGAGAGGGTGTTTTCACTTGTAGGAAAAACTAGAACTAGAGGACACCTTCTGAGACTAAAGGGACATTTAAAACAGAGATGAGGAGGAATTCCTTCAGCCAGAGGGTGGTGAATCTGTGGAACTCTTGCCACAGAAGGCTGTGCAGACGAAATCACTGAGTGTCGTTAAGACAGAGATAGATAGGCTCTGATTAATAAGGGGTTCAGGGTTTATGGGAAGAAGTCAGGAGAATAGGGATGAGAAAATATCAGTCATGATTGAATAGCGGAGCAGACTCGATGGTCCGATTGGCCTAATTCTCCTCTTTTGTCTTATGGTCTCTGGTCTGAAACGTTGCAGGTCTCAAATTCTGCAGGAGTGGGCACCTGGGTTAGTAAACATTCCTCACAATCTCCTAGCCAAATGTGCAGATTGATACTGCTGCATTAGTGTACGAAAGTCCGTAGAAAAGAACTGTTGCGATATAAATTCAACATGTTCGGTAACAAGGGCAGCAGAGCAGAGCTACTGATCAGCTGTTCTGGGGAAATTTGCATACGTGCAGTGAGGTCAGCCTAAGTTGAAGGTGAACCTGCGAAGAAGACCCAAGGAGTTTGAGTAAAGGCAAGCAACCAGCAGAGGGCAGCAGAGCAGAGCTACTGATCAGCTGTTCTGGGGAAATTTGCATACGTGCAGTGAGGTCAGCCTAAGTTGAAGGTGAACCTGCGAAGAAGACCCAAGGAGTTTGAGTAAAGGCAAGCAACCAGCAGAGGGCAGCAGAGCAGAGCTACTGATCAGCTGTTCTGGGGAAATTTGCATACGTGCAGTGAGGTCAGCCTAAGTTGAAGGTGAACCTGCGAAGAAGACCCAAGGAGTTTGAGTAAAGGCAAGCAACCAGCAGAGGGCAGCAGAGCAGAGCTACTGATCAGCTGTTCTGGGGAAATTTGCATACGTGCAGTGAGGTCAGCCTAAGTTGAAGGTGAACCTGCGAAGAAGACCCAAGGAGTTTGAGTAAAGGCAAGCAACCAGCAGAGGGCAGCAGAGCAGAGCTACTGATCAGCTGTTCTGGGGAAATTTGCATACGTGCAGTGAGGTCAGCCTAAGTTGAAGGTGAACCTGCGAAGAAGACCCAAGGAGTTTGAGTAAAGGCAAGCAACCAGCAGAGGGCAGCAGAGCAGAGCTACTGATCAGCTGTTCTGGGGAAATTTGCATACGTGCAGTGAGGTCAGCCTAAGTTGAAGGTGAACCTGCGAAGAAGACCCAAGGAGTTTGAGTAAAGGCAAGCAACCAGCAGAGGGCAGCAGAGCAGAGCTACTGATCAGCTGTTCTGGGGAAATTTGCATACGTGCAGTGAGGTCAGCCTAAGTTGAAGGTGAACCTGCGAAGAAGACCCAAGGAGTTTGAGTAAAGGCAAGCAACCAGCAGAGGGCAGCAGAGCAGAGCTACTGATCAGCTGTTCTGGGGAAATTTGCATACGTGCAGTGAGGTCAGCCTAAGTTGAAGGTGAACCTGCGAAGAAGACCCAAGGAGTTTGAGTAAAGGCAAGCAACCAGCAGAGGGCAGCAGAGCAGAGCTACTGATCAGCTGTTCTGGGGAAATTTGCATACGTGCAGTGAGGTCAGCCTAAGTTGAAGGTGAACCTGCGAAGAAGACCCAAGGAGTTTGAGTAAAGGCAAGCAACCAGCAGAGGGCAGCAGAGCAGAGCTACTGATCAGCTGTTCTGGGGAAATTTGCATACGTGCAGTGAGGTCAGCCTAAGTTGAAGGTGAACCTGCGAAGAAGACCCAAGGAGTTTGAGTAAAGGCAAGCAACCAGCAGAGGGCAGCAGAGCAGAGCTACTGATCAGCTGTTCTGGGGAAATTTGCATACGTGCAGTGAGGTCAGCCTAAGTTGAAGGTGAACCTGCGAAGAAGACCCAAGGAGTTTGAGTAAAGGCAAGCAACCAGCAGAGGGCAGCAGAGCAGAGCTACTGATCAGCTGTTCTGGGGAAATTTGCATACGTGCAGTGAGGTCAGCCTAAGTTGAAGGTGAACCTGCGAAGAAGACCCAAGGAGTTTGAGTAAAGGCAAGCAACCAGCAGAGGGCAGCAGAGCAGAGCTACTGATCAGCTGTTCTGGGGAAATTTGCATACGTGCAGTGAGGTCAGCCTAAGTTGAAGGTGAACCTGCGAAGAAGACCCAAGGAGTTTGAGTAAAGGCAAGCAACCAGCAGAGGGCAGCAGAGCAGAGCTACTGATCAGCTGTTCTGGGGAAATTTGCATACGTGCAGTGAGGTCAGCCTAAGTTGAAGGTGAACCTGCGAAGAAGACCCAAGGAGTTTGAGTAAAGGCAAGCAACCAGCAGAGGGCAGCAGAGCAGAGCTACTGATCAGCTGTTCTGGGGAAATTTGCATACGTGCAGTGAGGTCAGCCTAAGTTGAAGGTGAACCTGCGAAGAAGACCCAAGGAGTTTGAGTAAAGGCAAGCAACCAGCAGAGGGCAGCAGAGCAGAGCTACTGATCAGCTGTTCTGGGGAAATTTGCATACGTGCAGTGAGGTCAGCCTAAGTTGAAGGTGAACCTGCGAAGAAGACCCAAGGAGTTTGAGTAAAGGCAAGCAACCAGCAGAGGGCAGCAGAGCAGAGCTACTGATCAGCTGTTCTGGGGAAATTTGCATACGTGCAGTGAGGTCAGCCTAAGTTGAAGGTGAACCTGCGAAGAAGACCCAAGGAGTTTGAGTAAAGGCAAGCAACCAGCAGAGGGCAGCAGAGCAGAGCTACTGATCAGCTGTTCTGGGGAAATTTGCATACGTGCAGTGAGGTCAGCCTAAGTTGAAGGTGGTTTGTGGAGGGGCTGTTGGCAAGTGACAGTTAAACCCGAAACACTTTAACTCATTAACAAAACTCACAATTTAGTGCAAAATTGGTGAACACATAAATATTGGAGGAGCCAGTATGTGAAACTGTTTCAACAGCCCATGTCAAACGCTGGAATTGAAAGTGGATCCACATTTATCTCTGCCCTTCTAGATCCGCTGACAATTCCTGACAGTTTCACTTTTAAGTCACTTTGCAGGTTTACGCAAGGTTCTGCTTTTATATCAAACCCACCATCGACTTTTGGCTTCATCAATAATTCAGCTCCATTTTGGTCGTCGCAATAACAATTTCTACGTTTTGTTCACTTAGAGGCTCAACAATTGTCCAGAAATATGTGGCAGCAGTCTGCCTTCGAGAAACGTGGAGAGGGTGTTTTCACTTGTAGGAAAAACTAGAACTAGAGGACACCTTCTGAGACTAAAGGGACATTTAAAACAGAGATGAGGAGGAATTCCTTCAGCCAGAGGGTGGTGAATCTGTGGAACTCTTGCCACAGAAGGCTGTGCAGACGAAATCACTGAGTGTCGTTAAGACAGAGATAGATAGGCTCTGATTAATAAGGGGTTCAGGGTTTATGGGAAGAAGTCAGGAGAATAGGGATGAGAAAATATCAGTCATGATTGAATAGCGGAGCAGACTCGATGGTCCGATTGGCCTAATTCTCCTCTTTTGTCTTATGGTCTCTGGTCTGAAACGTTGCAGGTCTCAAATTCTGCAGGAGTGGGCACCTGGGTTAGTAAACATTCCTCACAATCTCCTAGCCAAATGTGCAGATTGATACTGCTGCATTAGTGTACGAAAGTCCGTAGAAAAGAACTGTTGCGATATAAATTCAACATGTTCGGTAACAAGGGCAGCAGAGCAGAGCTACTGATCAGCTGTTCTGGGGAAATTTGCATACGTGCAGTGAGGTCAGCCTAAGTTGAAGGTGAACCTGCGAAGAAGACCCAAGGAGTTTGAGTAAAGGCAAGCAACCAGCAGAGGGCAGCAGAGCAGAGCTACTGATCAGCTGTTCTGGGGAAATTTGCATACGTGCAGTGAGGTCAGCCTAAGTTGAAGGTGAACCTGCGAAGAAGACCCAAGGAGTTTGAGTAAAGGCAAGCAACCAGCAGAGGGCAGCAGAGCAGAGCTACTGATCAGCTGTTCTGGGGAAATTTGCATACGTGCAGTGAGGTCAGCCTAAGTTGAAGGTGAACCTGCGAAGAAGACCCAAGGAGTTTGAGTAAAGGCAAGCAACCAGCAGAGGGCAGCAGAGCAGAGCTACTGATCAGCTGTTCTGGGGAAATTTGCATACGTGCAGTGAGGTCAGCCTAAGTTGAAGGTGAACCTGCGAAGAAGACCCAAGGAGTTTGAGTAAAGGCAAGCAACCAGCAGAGGGCAGCAGAGCAGAGCTACTGATCAGCTGTTCTGGGGAAATTTGCATACGTGCAGTGAGGTCAGCCTAAGTTGAAGGTGAACCTGCGAAGAAGACCCAAGGAGTTTGAGTAAAGGCAAGCAACCAGCAGAGGGCAGCAGAGCAGAGCTACTGATCAGCTGTTCTGGGGAAATTTGCATACGTGCAGTGAGGTCAGCCTAAGTTGAAGGTGAACCTGCGAAGAAGACCCAAGGAGTTTGAGTAAAGGCAAGCAACCAGCAGAGGGCAGCAGAGCAGAGCTACTGATCAGCTGTTCTGGGGAAATTTGCATACGTGCAGTGAGGTCAGCCTAAGTTGAAGGTGAACCTGCGAAGAAGACCCAAGGAGTTTGAGTAAAGGCAAGCAACCAGCAGAGGGCAGCAGAGCAGAGCTACTGATCAGCTGTTCTGGGGAAATTTGCATACGTGCAGTGAGGTCAGCCTAAGTTGAAGGTGAACCTGCGAAGAAGACCCAAGGAGTTTGAGTAAAGGCAAGCAACCAGCAGAGGGCAGCAGAGCAGAGCTACTGATCAGCTGTTCTGGGGAAATTTGCATACGTGCAGTGAGGTCAGCCTAAGTTGAAGGTGAACCTGCGAAGAAGACCCAAGGAGTTTGAGTAAAGGCAAGCAACCAGCAGAGGGCAGCAGAGCAGAGCTACTGATCAGCTGTTCTGGGGAAATTTGCATACGTGCAGTGAGGTCAGCCTAAGTTGAAGGTGAACCTGCGAAGAAGACCCAAGGAGTTTGAGTAAAGGCAAGCAACCAGCAGAGGGCAGCAGAGCAGAGCTACTGATCAGCTGTTCTGGGGAAATTTGCATACGTGCAGTGAGGTCAGCCTAAGTTGAAGGTGAACCTGCGAAGAAGACCCAAGGAGTTTGAGTAAAGGCAAGCAACCAGCAGAGGGCAGCAGAGCAGAGCTACTGATCAGCTGTTCTGGGGAAATTTGCATACGTGCAGTGAGGTCAGCCTAAGTTGAAGGTGAACCTGCGAAGAAGACCCAAGGAGTTTGAGTAAAGGCAAGCAACCAGCAGAGGGCAGCAGAGCAGAGCTACTGATCAGCTGTTCTGGGGAAATTTGCATACGTGCAGTGAGGTCAGCCTAAGTTGAAGGTGAACCTGCGAAGAAGACCCAAGGAGTTTGAGTAAAGGCAAGCAACCAGCAGAGGGCAGCAGAGCAGAGCTACTGATCAGCTGTTCTGGGGAAATTTGCATACGTGCAGTGAGGTCAGCCTAAGTTGAAGGTGAACCTGCGAAGAAGACCCAAGGAGTTTGAGTAAAGGCAAGCAACCAGCAGAGGGCAGCAGAGCAGAGCTACTGATCAGCTGTTCTGGGGAAATTTGCATACGTGCAGTGAGGTCAGCCTAAGTTGAAGGTGAACCTGCGAAGAAGACCCAAGGAGTTTGAGTAAAGGCAAGCAACCAGCAGAGGGCAGCAGAGCAGAGCTACTGATCAGCTGTTCTGGGGAAATTTGCATACGTGCAGTGAGGTCAGCCTAAGTTGAAGGTGAACCTGCGAAGAAGACCCAAGGAGTTTGAGTAAAGGCAAGCAACCAGCAGAGGGCAGCAGAGCAGAGCTACTGATCAGCTGTTCTGGGGAAATTTGCATACGTGCAGTGAGGTCAGCCTAAGTTGAAGGTGAACCTGCGAAGAAGACCCAAGGAGTTTGAGTAAAGGCAAGCAACCAGCAGAGGGCAGCAGAGCAGAGCTACTGATCAGCTGTTCTGGGGAAATTTGCATACGTGCAGTGAGGTCAGCCTAAGTTGAAGGTGAACCTGCGAAGAAGACCCAAGGAGTTTGAGTAAAGGCAAGCAACCAGCAGAGGGCAGCAGAGCAGAGCTACTGATCAGCTGTTCTGGGGAAATTTGCATACGTGCAGTGAGGTCAGCCTAAGTTGAAGGTGAACCTGCGAAGAAGACCCAAGGAGTTTGAGTAAAGGCAAGCAACCAGCAGAGGGCAGCAGAGCAGAGCTACTGATCAGCTGTTCTGGGGAAATTTGCATACGTGCAGTGAGGTCAGCCTAAGTTGAAGGTGAACCTGCGAAGAAGACCCAAGGAGTTTGAGTAAAGGCAAGCAACCAGCAGAGGGCAGCAGAGCAGAGCTACTGATCAGCTGTTCTGGGGAAATTTGCATACGTGCAGTGAGGTCAGCCTAAGTTGAAGGTGAACCTGCGAAGAAGACCCAAGGAGTTTGAGTAAAGGCAAGCAACCAGCAGAGGGCAGCAGAGCAGAGCTACTGATCAGCTGTTCTGGGGAAATTTGCATACGTGCAGTGAGGTCAGCCTAAGTTGAAGGTGAACCTGCGAAGAAGACCCAAGGAGTTTGAGTAAAGGCAAGCAACCAGCAGAGGGCAGCAGAGCAGAGCTACTGATCAGCTGTTCTGGGGAAATTTGCATACGTGCAGTGAGGTCAGCCTAAGTTGAAGGTGGTTTGTGGAGGGGCTGTTGGCAAGTGACAGTTAAACCCGAAACACTTTGTGAGTGTTTCCCACCCTACCTCCTCCTCTAACCAACCCCCCCACCCCACGGTGGTTGGGAAGCGGGAGCAGGGGCCTGTTGTGAAGGTGAGTGAGTGCCTTTAAATTTGCTTACCTTTCAGCGGGATCAGGGTTTGAGGTAATATCAGGTAAGCTCTTCCTTTCTTTTTCTTTTTCTTGTTTTTTTTTAATCTAGAGGGGATGTCAGGGAAGGCAGTACAATGCTCCTCCTGCAGAATGTTTGAGGTGAGGGACGCCGTCAGTGTCCCTGCTGATTTCATCTGTGGGAAGTGCACCCAACTCCAGCTCCTCAAAAACCGTGTTAGGGACCTGGAGCTTGAGCTGGATGAACTTCGGATCATTCGGGAGGCAGAGGGGGTCATAGATAGGAGCTTCAGGGAAGTAGTTACACCAAAGACTGGAGATAGATGGGTAACTGTAAGAGGGACTGGGAAGAAGCAGTCAGTACAGGGACCCCCTGCGGTCGTTCCCCTGAGTAACAAGTATACCGTTTTGGATACTTGTGGGGGGGGGGACTTACCAGGGGTAAGCCATGGGGTACGGGCCTCTGGCACGGAGTCTGTCCCTGTTGCTCAGAAGGGAAGGGGGGAAAGGAGTAGAACATTAGTAATTGGGGACTCAATAGTCAGGGGCACAGATAGGAGATTTTGTGGGAGCGAGAGAGACTCACGTCTGGTATGTTGCCTCCCAGGTGCAAGGGTACGTGATGTCTCGGATCGTGTTTTCCGGGTCCTTAAGGGGGAGGGGGAGCAGCCCCAAGTCGTAGTCCACATTGGCACTAACGACATAGGTAGGAAAGGGGACAAGGATGTCAGGCAGGCCTTTAGGGAGCTAGGATGGAAGCTCAGAGCGAGAACAAACAGAGTTGTTATCTCTGGGTTGTTGCCCGTGCCACGTGTTAGTGAGATGAGGAATAGGGAGAGAGAGCAATTAAACACGTGGCTAAAGGGATGGTGCAGGCGGGAGGGATTCAGATTTCTGGATAACTGGGGCTCTTTCTGGGGAAGGTGGGACCTCTATAGACAGGATGGTCTACATCTGAACCTGAGGGGCACCAATATCCTGGGGGGGAGATTTGTTAGTACTCTTTGGGGGGGGTTTAAACTAATTCAGCAGGGGCATGGGAACCTGGATTGTAGTTTTGGGGTGCGAGAGATTGAGAGTAGAGAGGTCAGGAGCACAGTTTTGACTTCGCAGGAGGGCGGCAGTGTTCAGGTCTGTGGTTTGAAGTGTGTCTATTTCAATGCCAGGAGTATACGAAATAAGGTAGGGGAACTGGCAGCATGGGTTGGTACCTGGGACTTCGATGTTGTGGCCATTTCAGAGACATGGATAGAGCAGGGACAGGAATGGTTGTTGCAGGTTCCGGGGTTTAGGTGCTTTAGTAAGGTCAGAGAAGGGGGCAAAAGAGGGGGAGGTGTGGCGCTGCTAGTCAAGGACAGTATTACGGTGGTAGAAAGGATGCAAGATGGGGACTCTTCTTCCGAGGTAGTATGGGCTGAGGTTAGAAACAGGAAAGGAGAGGTCACCCTGTTGGGAGTTTTCTATAGGCCACCTAATAGTTCTAGAGATGTAGAGGAAAGGATGGCGAAGATGATTCTGGAAAAGAGCGAAAGTAACAGGGTAGTTGTTATGGGAGACTTTAACTTTCCTAATATTGACTGGAAAAGATATAGTTCGAGTACATTGGATGGGTCGTTCTTTGTACAATGTGTGCAGGAGGGTTTTCTGACACAATATGTTGACAGGCCAACAAGAGGTGAGGCCACTTTGGATTTGGTTTTGCGTAATGAACCAGGCCAGGTGTTAGATCTGGAGGTAGGTGAACACTTTGGAGACAGTGACCACAATTCGGTGACCTTTACGTTAGTGATGGAAAGGGATAAGTATACCCCGCAGAGCAAGAGTTATAGCTGGGGGAAGGGCAATTATGATGCCATTAGACATGACTTAGGATGTGTTGGTTGGAGAAGTAGGCTGCAAGGGTTGGGCACACTGGATATGTGGAGCTTGTTCAAGGAACAGCTATTGCATGTTCTTGATAAGTACGTACCAGTCAGGCAGGGAGGAAGGGGTCGAGCGAGGGAACCGTGGTTTACCAAAGAAGTGGAATCTCTTGTTAAGAGGAAGAAGGAGGCCTATGTAAAGATGAGGCGTGAAGTTTCAGTTGGGGCGCTTGATAGTTACAAGGAAGCGAGGAAGGATCTAAAGAGAGAGCTGAGGCGAGCAAGGAGGGGACGTGAGAAGTCTTTGGCAGGTAGGATCAAGGAAAACCCAAAAGCTTTCTATAGGTATGTCAGGAATAAAAGAATGACTAGGGTAAGAGTAGGGCCAGTCAAGGACAGTGGTGGAAAGTTGTGTGTGGAGGCTGAGGAGATAAGCGAGATACTAAATGAATACTTTTCGTCAGTATTCACTCAAGAAAAAGATAATATTGTGGAGGAGAATGCTGAGACCCAGGCTATTAGAATAGATGGCATTGAGGTGCGTAGGGAAGAAGTGTTGGCAATTCTGGACAAGGTGAAAATAGATAAGTCCCCGGGGCCGGATGGGATTTATCCTAGGATTCTCTGGGAAGCCAGGGAAGAGATTGCTGAGCCTTTGGCTTTGATTTTTAGTTCATCATTGGCTACAGGAATAGTGCCAGAGGACTGGAGGATAGCAAATGTGGTCCCTTTGTTCAAGAAGGGGAGTAGAGATAACCCCGGTAACTATAGGCCGGTGAGCCTGACGTCTGTGGTGGGTAAAGTCTTGGAGAGGATTATAAAAGATACGATTTATAATCATCTAGATAGGAATAATATGATTAGGGATAGTCAGCATGGTTTTGTGAAGGGTAGGTCATGCCTCACAAACCTTATCGAGTTCTTTGAGAAGGTGACTGAACAGGTAGACGAGGGTAGAGCAGTTGATGTGGTGTATATGGATTTCAGTAAAGCGTTTGATAAGGTTCCCCACGGTCGGCTATTGCAGAAAATACGGAGGCTGGGGATTGAGGGTGATTTAGAGATGTGGATCAGAAATTGGCTAGTTGAAAGAAGACAGAGAGTGGTAGTTGATGGGAAATGTTCAGAATGGAGTTCAGTTACGAGTGGCGTACCACAAGGATCTGTTCTGGGGCCGTTGCTGTTTGTCATTTTTATAAATGACCTAGAGGAGGGCGCAGAAGGATGGGTGAGTAAATTTGCAGACGACACTAAAGTCGGTGGAGTTGTAGACAGTGCGGAAGGATGTTGCAGGTTACAGAGGGACATAGATAAGCTGCAGAGCTGGGCTGAGAGGTGGCAAATGGAGTTTAATGTGGAGAAGTGTGAGGTGATTCACTTTGGAAAGAATAACAGGAATGCGGAATATTTGGCTAATGGTAAAATTCTTGGTAGTGTGGATGAGCAGAGGGATCTCGGTGTCCATGTACATAGATCCCTGAAAGTTGCCACCCAGGTTGATAGGGTTGTGAAGAAGGCCTATGGTGTGTTGGCCTTTATTGGTAGAGGGATTGAGTTCCGGAGCCATGAGGTCATGATGCAGCTGTACCAAACTCTGGTACGGCCGCATTTGGAGTATTGCGTACAGTTCTGGTCGCCTCATTATAGGAAGGACGTGGAAGCTTTGGAACGGGTGCAGAGGAGATTTACCAGGATGTTGCCTGGTATGGAGGGAAAATCTTATGAGGAAAGGCTGATGGACTTGAGGTTGTTTTCGTTAGAGAGAAGAAGGTTAAGAGGTGACTTAATAGAGGCATACAAAATGATCAGAGGGTTAGATAGGGTGGACAGCGAGAGCCTTCTCCCGCGGATGGAGGTGGCTAGCACGAGGGGACATAGCCTTAAATTGAGGGGTAATAGATATAGGACAGAGGTCAGAGGTGGGTTTTTTATGCAAAGAGTGGTGAGGCCGTGGAATGCCCTACCTGCAACAGTAGTGAACTCGCCAACATTGAGGGCATTTAAAAATTTATTGGATAAGCATATGGATGATAAGGGCATAGTGTAGGTTAGATGGCCTTTAGTTTTTTTTTCCATGTCGGTGCAACATCGAGGGCCGAAGGGCCTGTACTACGCTGTATCGTTCTATGTTCTATGTCTAAGTCGAACCATATGATGCAACGAAATGCACGGAACTTCAAAATGTCGGTGCAGGTTTGTGCACTGCAGTATGAAGAAGATTTTTTCTTTGTCAGCGCGCTAGAAACTGCCCCAGATGCTTGGAATAAATTCCTCATAGACTCATTGAAGTTGAAGGTGATTCAAGACATATTCTGTTGAGTCACAGTTATAACATGTCATTGAATCTACAAAGATCCTTTTTGTGTTGATCCGAAATTATCTTCTACCAAATAAGGCGGTGTTTCAAATTGAAACAAAAGTTGTTGTAAATTAGTTTTTTCGTCCATCTCAATCCAGGGGCAAACGGTAATTCGAATGCACAAATAATTTTAACATAGGAGCTCGTGTAAATCTATCCATTAATTCCAGTCGTCGCCTGAATTTAGATAAATATGGGTTCAGATATATTTTAGCGCGAGGGGGCAGAGAAATTCAAGTTGCATTGATTTTGAAAGAAATATAAAATTATTTTGCTTTACACACCCATTGATGCATTGTCTGTAATGTGTACAAATCCATAGATGGAATTAAGTGTTTGTTCAGTGGAGTGTATCCATCACTTTTGCCTAAATTACGTGAGTTACTGTGTCTCTGTGGAGGGCCCTCTGTGTTACTTAAAGGACTCGTCTGCACAGAGCTCTACATTCATATATTCAATGCCCTGGATGCGACAGAGCGCAGACTTTTGTATGGCACAGACAATGGGGTACCCTACAATTTATCAGATAGAACTAATTTACTACTCTGTCCTTGCTGCGATCGGTATTCCTGGTAAGAACGAGAGATTAAATGTTGAAGATCCATGTGTGAATGTTTATTTCATGTGTTAGTTAAAAACGAAACATTGTTTTTAGACAACTTTTCATTGCACCCTCCTTTTCAATATGATTCCAAATTGAAATAGTATTCTCTTCTATTTTCATGAAAAAATCAAATATAATTGAATTAATTTGCGGGAAACCTATGCTGCATGAGAGTGGAACTACATTCGGATGTGTCAATGTTGAACGTCATTAAGCATGTTTCCCATCACTTTATTCCTAATTGTTCCCATTCACTTTCTTCCTTCTTTACGTGCAGTTTCATTGCAGAACATTTGCTTATTACTTTACCTTTATTATCGTTTGCACCATACTTTTACTGTTTTAATTGAATATGTAATACGAATCTGCGATGTCCCAGAGAGGTAGTCAATTTACCGGAATTATTTCAACATGTTATTTTTTTACCCCCAGTGTATGATTAAACCGCAGTGATATGAAGTAAACTCATTATATTATTAAATTCTGCACGCAGATCTAACTGCTTCTTCGCGGGACTGATTCGATTTAATCGGCAAAATTTGATATTTCATGGAAATCTCAGAGGCTTTTTCAGCTACCTGTAATCTGCCATTTCGTGGGATATTGTACAATCTTGGGGAAAACATAACCTTGGTGTGGGAGTGTATAATATGTCAATACCAACTGACATCCGAAAATTGGCAGTCGCTACTACAGGAAGACATAATAATACCCGATGTGTGGAAGCAGGATATGCGAACTCAGATTCACACTAATGGATTGGAACAGATAAGGACTCTGTGTGCACTGCGGATCACCTCTAAAATGGGGGGCAAGGATTCACATGCTGTCTTAATTTTGTATAAGACTGATTACGCAGCGTTAAGTCTCTGAGTTTGTACACAAGAATCAGCGATAATATTACAGAATGTTTAAGCAGTGTTATCAAAGGCCACAAAATTATTTCCTTTTTGTTTTTTTGTGCCCTTCATTGCCAATCGTTTCACAAATTGTTATGTTTTTCCCGAACTGGAGGGCTGATATTCAAATGGTTTCTGAATTAAATTTTATTATCTTCCGAAAAAGGGCGAAGCTTTGAAAGTAACTACGTTTTTCCGTTGTTTCAGTTAACTCGCTGGCGATTGTGATTTTCTGCCGAAGGAAGTGTGGTCTCTCCGAATGCCTCATTCGATACATCATCTCAATGGCAATGGCAGATCTCACAGTCCTTATATTTCATGTGATATTTCAGCGGATTAATGCCATGTTTTTATCAATTAGTTTCCTGTTTATAACTCCAGTGTGTAAAGTGACCTTTGTTGCATATTTTGTAGCTGTGGACTGTTCGGTCTGGTACACCGTCGCATTCACTTTTGATCGTTGCATTGCAATTTGCTCCCAAAATATCCATTCAAAATACTGCTGCAAGAGAACTTCGGCAATGGTAATCACAATCATATTTGTGGCCAGCTGCCTGAGGAGCATCCCATTTTACTACATTTTTGAACCGGAAATCATAATTGACAATTTGCCATGGTTTTGTAAACCTACAGCTGATTATCTCAATTCCCCCTTATGGAAAGCATTCGAGTGGATCGACAGTACCATAACCCCTCTAGTACCAATCATTTTAATTCTGTTGTTCAATGCCTTAACAGTCAGGCACATTTTCATAGCAAATAGAATCCGCAAGGCACTCCGAGGCGCCAGTGAAAATGTGCGCGATCCAGAGCTGCAGAATCGGAGAAAATCCATGATTTTGCTTTTCTCAATATCTGCCAATTTCATTCTGTTGTGGGTGACATATGTTATGCATTCGGTTATGTATCCTGTGATAAATTTCTTTTACAGAGACAAATATTCCAGGAGTCATATACATATATTTCAACAGGTTGGGTTTATGTTGCAGTTGCTAAGTTGCTGCACAAACACCTGTATTTATGGGCTAACACAGAGGAAGTTCAGAGCCGAGCTGAAGACTGGATTTCAATACATATTCACGCTGAATGGGAGGTTGTGGCAAAGACAATAAATAGCATCTATATGGGCAATGTGTCGCAGATTTACAGTTGTTTTGGCGCTGTAGTAAACTTAGTGGATAGATGAAACAGAAAAAGAAGATAATTATATGGTTCAAAATATGGTTCAATCGTGTGCAGGTTAGGTCGATTGTCCATGCTAAATTGCCCGTTTATGCTCAGGGATGTACAGATTAAGGTACGTGGTTACCGGATAAGGCGGGGAAGACGGGGACTGAACATAGGTAGATTGATCCTTCGTAAGGTCAGTGCATACTCTATGGACGAATAGCCTCTTACCACACTGTATGGATTATGCTAACTTCAGAAGCATGTTCGATAAATGAGCCGAATTACACAGAGTAGCAATCATCATGGACTAGCCATGTAACAAGGCTTTGGGTATTTAAATAGAGTTTCACGACAGCGGTGACTGCTTTCGTGTAAGATAAGTGGATATTCTGGCTGTAACTTGCATTTACAATTTGAGCTTAAAATTTAATTATGTTCATTTGTAACTCTAATCACGAAGACACCCTTACGGTACTACGGATTTTTGAACTATTTGTTCGATTAATACAGATCTAAAACAAGTGAAGACTTAACCAGTGTCTTATAAGACCATAAGACCATAAGACATAGGAGTGGAAGTAAGGCCATTCGGCCCATCGAGTCCACTCCGCCATTCAATCATGGCTGATGGGCATTTCAACTCCACCTACCAGCATTCTCCCCGTAGCCCTTAATTCCTCGCGACATCAGGAATTTATCTATCTCTGCCTTGAAGCCATTTAGCGTCCCGGCCTCCACTGCACTCCGCGGCAATGAATTCCACAGGCCCACCACTCTCTGGCTGAAGAAATGTCTCCGCATTTCTGTTCTGAATTTAACCCCTCTAATTCTAAGGCTGTGCCCACGGGTCCTCGTCTCCTCGCCTAACGGAAACAGTTTCTTTGCGTCCACCCTTTCTAAGCCATGTATTATCTTGTAAGTTTCTATTAGATCTCCCCCTTAACCTTCTAAACTCCAATGAATACAATCCCAGGATCCTCAGCCGTTCATCATATGTTAGACCCGCCATTCCAGGGATCATCCGTGTGAATCTCCGCTGGACACGCTCCAGTGCCAGTATGTCCTTCCTGAGATGTGGGGCCCAAAACTGGACACAGTACTCCAAATGGGGCCTAACCAGAGCCTTATAAAGGCTCAGTAGCACATCGCTGCTTTTATATTCCAACCCTCTTGACATTTCTTGTTTTCGGGAACAGTTTTGAAAGCTCCTTCACTGTTCTCTCCCTGAACCCTGGACAACAGATCAGTTTCAGCATTCCTTCCCACCTTGCTAAGTGCTAATTGAACGTATTATGTGCCAGGGTTTACAGAACCCCAAAGTGTATCATGGAATACAACTGACCCACAACTTTTAATATATTGTGGTATGGGAGCACACGGCCCACTCTAGAGGAGTGGTACAGCAGAAATGGAAACGTTAGTTTTAAAAGCAAAACGATGTTTATTCTATGAACGCAAGTTAACCGTTTTAAAACAAACTGAATATCTCAGTAACAATTAGTTCAAAAATAACCCCCAAAAATACAACGCTAAGTAATCCTTTAAGCTGTCCTTTTGCCATCCAAAAGACTTAACAACCTTTAAACAGAAGCACATCAGGGTTTACATTTAATAATGAAAACATCTGAATTTCTGAATTCACCAAATGATCAAGAGATAGTCCTTCATGGCAGAGAGATCAACAGTACGGCTGCTTTGCCTGACTTCAGCTGCAACACACTGAAAAACGAAACCAAAAAGACACATACACAAGGTTTTCTCAAAGTGAAACTAAAAAGCAGAACCAGAGCTCAACTAAACCCACACTCTGAGATCAGTGCAGTAACATGAGCAGCGAACCATTTCTTAAAGCGACATTCTCATGACTAAAGCCATAAGGTACAGAGCGCTGAATTATGTCATTACATTCTGATGGGCTTGAATGAGCAGGGACTATTCTTTAATTGGCATACGTTGTCCACGGCCAACCTGTATTTGTATCAGTGGCGCCTTACGGGCTTCCAAATGTTTTTTTAGGGTAAGTCATCCGTTGATTTAATTTCCTATTGTCTCCCGATTGGCCACTGGGGTGTAAATTACTTGTGTGATCATCCGTTTTATTAAAACTTCTTATTTTCCTTTACCTTTTCCATTGCAAGGTAAAGTAAAAATGTATTTTGACCTCGTCCTTGCCCATTGTTAAGGCGAGGGGAATCTGCTGTCATCACGCTGGAAATTATACACTGAGGCCATCGCATCTGGTTGTGTTTCGTTCGTATTCAATCAGACCTCCAACAATTACTCTTGATTTTGAAGAGGCTAATTTATGCATGATGTTATTCTCGTTGTGATTATTTGAAACTAGTTACTTTGTTCATAACATAAAGAATTGAACTGCAAATATTCTTACAATCATAACTACTAATTTACATCCAAAATAGGCTGTACATTAACGCTATGCATAATGTAGAGAATGCAAGTGAGAACAATTTTCAATGTATGTTTTTATTTGAATAAAATTGCATGTGACATCTGGGAAAAGACATTCATCCATCCAGATGAGCAAAGTATATGTTGGCATCAATGTCTCATGAAGAACCTTATTAAAACATGTGCTTATCAATGTGATTTGCTGAGAAAAACGGTGTTCCAAAATAATTTTGATCTCACTGCCAATGCTTTGCATAAGTTTACTCAACTACAGAATACCATTACTCATCTTTCGATTTTCACAAATAACTCAAAGTAGATAGATAGTACACCTCGGTCAATGAGGGAAAGTGATTGTTGCGCTCAACTCAACACGTTCAATTGAAATACATCATAATTTAAACGAACTAGAGTACAACGTGCTTCTGAATTTACAAAATAAAAGATGGTTCCTTACTGTGAAGGATAGTGACTATATCAAACATCGCAAGTTTAACTGCAGTAATGCAATGCAAATGACTGAAGGATTTAACACTTGTGATTTTTGCAAATTATATCTTTGAATTTAGAGAAACTAGTGTATCACTTTTTAATTACCAGGGAGAGCGGTTGTGCGACACTGGATTTGATCAGGACGACATATTTCATCAGTGGCTTAAAGGCCACATGTTTTTCTCCTCTGTCGAGCTTTTTGAAAAATTAGTCTCCCTGATTTCAACATGAAACTATATTGCGTGGACATACTTGAATTATTTTCCAGAAACCCACATCTAAACTGCAAACTAATTGTACATTAGTTTCTACATAGGTGAAAAGGACTGTGGTCTGGTACAAGTGAGTTAGTTCGCTGTCTTCATAAGCTGGCCAAGTGATCAGAGGAAGGACAATAGGTGGCAGCACATTAATGGTGGCAATTCATTCTTAAAATGAGGAGAGGGGTGACTGTGCTATGTGAAATAGTGGTAGGGAAATATCAGGCTCTGTTGTGTGGGAGTGCAGTGTTTGTGCAGGGTGCAGATGTGCAGTTAGATTTGTGGTAAGTTCCAGAGCCATTAGTGTGGGAAGTGCTTCTGATGGGGCGCATTGGGTGACATATGTTAGTTTGGCAGTGTGATGCTTTGGTAGGGAAAGTAGAGAGAGGTATTTAATATGCTCATGTGGTAGCAGGCAGGATCGTTATAGAACATAGATAGAACATAGAACAGTACAGCACAGAACAGGCCCTTCGGCCCTCGATGTTGTGCCGAGCAATGATCACCCTACTTAAACCCACGTAACCCAACAATCCCCCCATTAACCTTACACTACGGGCAATTTAGCATGGCCAATCCACCTAACCCGCACAACTTTGGACTGTGGGAGGAAACCGGAGCACCCGGAGGAAACCCACGCACACAGGGGGAGGACGTGCAGACTCCACACAGACAGTGACCCAGCCGGGAATCGAACCTGGGACCCTGGAGCTGTGAAGCATTGATGCTAACCACCATGCTACCGTGAGCTAAGTTCGCCGTTGCTTCCCTGGTATTTTGCATTATGCAAAGGGTTAACTTATTCATGGGTCATGTGAGGAAGTTGAGATAGGTGGCATGGCGGATTATCAACTGGTGACTCTTACTAAGGTCAGTTTGCAGGCTTTTTGAATTGAGTCATTGGGAGATTAGAGATTCCTGAGATGATAGTGGTACGGACAGTATTTGGATGGTCATTGGGGACACGGGTTTAGATAGATAGAGAAAGATAGAGAAATACAGCACAGAACAGGCCCTTCGGCCCACGATGTTGTGCCGAACTTTTGTCTAGGTTAATCATAGACTTTTGGACACTAAGGGCAATTTATCATGGCCAATCCACCCAACTTGCACATCTTTGGACTGTGGGAGGAAACCTGAGTACCCGGAGGAAACCCACGCAGACACGGTGAGGATGTGCAGACTCCACACAGACAGTGACCCAAGTCGAAATCGAACCTGGGACCCTGGAGCTGTGAAGCAATTGTGCTATCCACAATGCTACCGTGCTGCCCCTAAGAAGAAATTAATCTACACTCCATTATTCTACCCTAATCCATGTACCTATCCAATAGCCGCTTGAAGGTCCCTAACGTTTCCGACTCAACTACTACCACAGGCAGTGCATTTCATGCCCCACTACTCTCTGGCTAAAGAACCTACCTCTGACATCCCCTCTATATTTTCCACCATTTACCCGAAATTGATGTCCCCTTGTGATGGTTCGTTCCACCAGGGGTAAAACCTCTGACTGTCTACTCTATCTATTCCCCTGATCATCTTATGAACCTCTATCAAGTCGCCCCTCATCCTTCTACGTTCTAATGAGAAGAGGCCAAGTACCCTCAACCTTTCGTCGTAAGACGTACTCTCCATTCCAGGCAACATCCTGGTAAATCTCCTTTGCAACTTTTCCAAAGCTTCCACATCCTTCCAAAAATGAGGTGACCAGAACTGTGCACAGTACTCCAAATGTGGCCTGACCAAGCTTTTGTACAGCTGCATCATCACCTCACGGCTCTTAAATTAAATCCCTCTGCTAATGAACGCTAGCACAACATGGGCCTTCTTCACAGCTCTATGCACTTGAGTGGCAACTTTCAAAGATCTATGAACCTAGACCCCAAGATCTCCCTGCTCCTCCACATTGCCAAGAACCCTACCGTTAACCCTGTATTCCGCATTCATATTTGTCCTTCCAAAATGGACAACCTCACACTTGTTAGGCATAAACTCCTTCTGCCACTTCTCAGCCCAGCTCTGCATCCTATCTATGTTTATTTGACGCCGACAACAGTCCTCCTTGCTATCCGCAACTCCACTAATTATTGTATTATCTGACCCACCCTTCAACTCCCTCATCCAAGTCGATAATGAAAATCACAAACAGCAGAGGACCAGGAACTGATCCCTGCGGTACGCCACTGGCAACTGGGCTCCAGGCTGAATATTTGCCATCCACAACCACTCTCTGTCTTCTATCGGTTGACCAGTTTGTTATCCAACTGGGCAAATTTCCCACTATCCCATGCCTCCTTACATTCTGCACAAGCCTACAATGGGGAACCTTATCAAATGCCTTACTAAAATCCATGTGCACTACATCCACTGCTTTCCCTTCATCCACATGCTTGGTCACCTCCTCAAAGAAGTCAATAAGACTTGTAAGGTAAGACCTACCCCTCATAAATCCGTGCTGACTATCCCTAATCAAACAGTGTCTTTCCAGATGCTCAAAAATCCTATCCCTCAGTACCCTTTCCATTACTTTGCCTGCCACCGAAGTAAGACTAACTGGCCTGTAATTCCCAGGGTTATCCCTATTCCCTTTTTTGAACAGGGGCACGAAATTCGCCACGCCCCAATCCTCTCGTACCACCCCTGTTGACAGAGAGGACGAAAAGTTCATTGCCAACGGCTCTGCAATTTCATTTCTTGCTTCCCGTAGAATTCTTGGATATCTCCCGTCAGGCCCTGTGGACTTGTCTATCCTCAAGTTTTTCAAAACGCCCAACACATCTTCCTTCCTAACATGTACCTCCTCGAGCTTATTTCACACTGTTTCACACTGTCCTCTCCAACAATTTGGCCCCTCTCGTTTGTAAATACTGAAGAAAAATACTTGTTCAAGACCTGTCCTATCTCTTCAGACTCAATACACAATCTCCCGCTATTGTCATTGATCGGACCTACCCTCGCTCTATTCATTCTCATATTTCTCACATATGTGGAAAAGGCCTTGGGGTTTTCCTTGATCCTCCCCGCCAAAGATTTTTCATGCCCTCTCTTAGCTCTCCTAATCAATGTATTCAGTTCCCTCCAGGCTATCTTGTATCCCTCCAGCGCCCTGCCTGAACCATGTTTCTTCAGCCTTACAAAAGTCAGCTTCTTCCTCTTAACAAGGCATTCAACCTCTCTTGTCAACCATGGTTCCCTCACTCGACCATCTCTTCCCTGCCTGACAGGGACATACATATCAAAAACACGCAGAACCTGTTCAATTCAATTCAATTCTTAGCTGACAGCATTGTATTTACCCTTCCCACAATTGTAAACCTTGCCTTGTTTCACGCACCTATCCCTCTCCATTACTAAAATGAAAGTCACAGAATTGTGGTCACTACGTCCAAAATGCTCCCCCACTAACAAATCTATCACCTGCCCTGGTTCATTACCAAGCACCAAATCTAATATGGCCTCCCTCTGGTCGGATAATCTAAATACTGTTTTGGAAAAGCTTCCTGGACACACTGCACAAACACTACCCCATCCAAACTATTTGATTTAAAGAGTTTCCACTCAATGTTTGGGAATTTGAAGTCACCCATGATTACTACCCCGTGACTTCTGCACCTTTCCAAAATCTGTTTCCCAATCTGTTCCTCCACATCTCTGCTGCTATTGGGGGGCCTATAGAAAACACCCAACACGGTGACTGCTCCTTTCCTATTTCTGACTTCAACCCATATTACCTCAGTAGGCAGATCCCCCTCGCACTGCCTTTCTGCAGCTGTTATACTATCTCTAATTAACAATGCCACCCCCACCTCTTTTACCATCCTCCCTAATCTTGTTGAAACATCTATAACCAGGGACCTCCAACAACCATTTCTGCCCCTCTTCTATCCAAGTTTCCGTGATGGCCACCACATCGTAGTCCCAAGTACCGTTCCATGACTTACGTTCACCAACCTTATTCCTGATGCTTCTTCCATTAAAGTATACACACTTCATCCCATCTCCTTGCCTGCAAGTACTCTCCTTTGTCAGTGTTACCTTCCCCACTGCATCACTACGTGCTTTGGCGTCCTGAATATTGGCGTCCTTAGCGGATGGACTACAAATCCGGTTCCCATTCCCCTGCCAAATTAGTTTAAACCCTCCCGAAGATTACTACAAGTCCTCCCCCCCAGGATATTGGTGCCACTCTGGTTCAGATGCAACCCGTCCTGCTTGTACAGGTCCCACCTTCCCCAGAACGCTCTCCAATTATCCAAATACCTGAAGCCCTCCCTCCTACACCATTCCTGCAGCCACGTGTTCAACTGCACTCTCTTCCTATTCCGAGCCTCGCTATCACGTGGCACCGGCAACAAACCAGAGATGACAACTCTGTCTGTCCTGGCCTTTAACATCCAGCCTAACTCCCTAAACTTGTTTATTACCTCCACACCCTTCTTCCTACCGACGTCGTTGGTACCAATGTGCTCCACGACTTCTGGCTGCTCCCCGTCCCCCTGCAGAATCCTCAAGACACGATCCGAGACAGCCCTGGCCCTGGCACCCGGTAGTCTCGCTCGTGACCACAGAATCTCCTATCTATTCCCCTAACCATTGAATATCCAATTACCATTGCTTTTCTCTGATCCCCTCTTTCCTTCTGAGCCCCAGAGCCAGACTCAGTGCCAGAGACCTGGCCGCTGGGGACTTCCCCCGGTCGGTCATCCCCCCAACAGCATCCAAAACGGTACACCTGTTTTGAAGGGGAACGGCCACCAGGGATCCCTGCACTGTCTGCCTGTTAGTTTTCTTTCCCCTGACTGTAACCCAGCTACTCTTGTCCAGTATCTTGGGCGTGGCTACCTCCCTGTAACTCTTCTCGATAATCCCCTCTGCCTCCCGGATGATCCGAAGTTCATCCTGCTCCAGCTCCAGTTCCTTAACACGGTCTCTGAAGAGCTGGAGTTAGGTGCATTTCAGCGGAGACACCAGTGGTATCCCTCACCACCCACATCATTCAGGAGGAGCATGCAACTGCCCTAGCCTTCATTCCCTCTTACTTTACAGACTTCGCTGCCCCGTGGACCAACTGGACCTCCGCCCTCCGACTCTGCTTCCAGTCAACTGAAGTCTAAACACCTGGCTCCCTTCACGCTCTTTGATAAATATAGGAAATGAAATGTAAGGAGCACCTTACTCCCTCCTCACCTAACTCCCTCAGTCACCAAACTCTTACTGTAATACTCAAATGCAACAAGCTCAGGGACTCCAGTGCAAACAAAGTCTGCACTGTAACTAGCTCAGATTTATACTGTGAATCTAGCCTTTGAAAACTGACCTCATCCAATTAACTAATTAACAAGCTCCAGCTGCAAATAAGTACAAGTAGAACTCTGTTTAAAGCTGATTCAAAATGCACCTTCTTATAGACCAAACAGCAACTTTTAAGTTAATTAACTAAATAAAAGAAATACTAGACTTTAAATAAAAATGAACCCTTATACTCCCTCAATCACCAAACTCTCACTGTAGCACTCAAATGCAACAAGCTCAGCACTCAGTGAGCTAAAGCTCAGTGAGTTAGTTGCAGGATGAGCGGAGAAACACTGATGCGGAAAGGAGACAGACTTCTCAGGGGGAGTTGATTCGGAGTTGGGATTGGTAATGTGAATAGTACTTTATTAGTGAGGGAACAGTTTCCTTTGTGAACTTGCAAATAACTGAGTCAGCGCACTCCCAAATCAATGTCTCAGAAGTAGGAGTGTTTTAACAATTCTGGACGTAACAGGCTTGCCAACTGGATGCTCAAACCTGGTAGGGAACTTCCTGCGGAGTTTATGTTTTGGGAGAGTCGAGAATCCATCGAGCTCTGCCCCTGGGTCATGTCTGTGGTACAACCATCCAGAGACAATCCTTTTCTCCATTTCGTAGAAACAAGAAAGTCACACAGGGTTCAGGATGTGCTAGCTAGATGGATCAAGAACTGGCTGGGCATCAGGAGACAGGGAGTAGTGGTGGAAGGGGGTGTCTCAAAATGGAGAAAGGTAACTAGTGGTATTCCAAAGGGATCCATGCTCGGACCACTGTTGTTGAGTAAGGTTGAGTATATTAGTATTGTTTTCATTGGAAAGACGGTTGAGGGGGGACCTGATTGAGGTCGACAAAGTTATGAGAGTTATGTACAGGGTGGATAGCAACAAGATTTTTCCAAGAATGGGGATGTCAATTACAAGGGGTCACGATTGCAAGGTGAGAGGGGGAAAGTTTAAGGGAGATGTGCGTGGAAAGTTTTTTGCGCAGAGGGTGGTGGGTTCCTGCAATGCTTTGCCAGCGGCGGTGGTAGAGGCGGGCACAATAGCATCATTTAAGATGCATAGAGACAGATATATGAACGGGTGAGGAACAGTGGGAAGTAGATCCTTGGAAAATAGGCGACAGGTTTAGATAAAGGGTCTGGATGGACACAGGCTGGGAGGGCCAAAGGGCCTGTTCTTCTGATGTAATTTTCTTTGTTGTTTGTCCTTTGATTCGTTGTGACTCGTGAAAAATAGAAACAACCTGAAGAACATTTTTATACCATGACATATTGCGAGGTTAAATTTTCCTCCTGCAATTAGAGAAATTCACAAGAACAAATTAAATTAATTATTCATTATTGTGTGCTCGTGGCAAATATTTGATTTCGTTTCCAGTGGAAACGAAATTCATTAGAAATATACCAGTGCAGGTAGTGCAGGTTATGTTGTGCTGCGCATGAATGCTGTATTGGAATTAAATGCTAAGTTTGGCGCTGGCATTTTTTACTGCCTCATTTCCCAATCAGAATTAAGGACATTATCCTCAATCTGCTGTTCAAAGTCAAGAGTCACTTCCTGAGTGAATCTCCTGCAAAATCATATTATGGAGAACCACACGTTGCTGCAAATGCCGCTTCGCCGGGGATGTTTGCTCTTGCAAATGCAACATTGAAATCGTGTAATCAATAATCCAACCTCTTTTTGAACTCCGTCCTCTTCCTCATCTCCAAAACACTTTTGATTTTCCATCGATTTGAGAACAATAGTCTATTTGACTTAATGAGACACAAGCTCACATGACCACGAAAATAAAACGTACATCGGAACCTGCCTTTCTCCAATATATCTGGATTCCTTTAGCGCGAAAAGCTTCATCTAATTTCTTCTTAAAAACACACATTTTTGCAGCCTCGACTATTTTCTGTGGCAGTGAAGCCCACAGACACACCACCCTCTGGGTGAAGAAATGGATTCTTACCTCAGTCCCACATGTTTACCTGTTATTCACAAAAAATGACCCCCTCCTTCTGGACTCCCCTTCCATCGGGACAATTCTTTCTGAACTGACCAAGTCGACTGCTGCGTGCATTTTATAGGCTTCAATTACATCACTTCCCTCTATTCTGAACGTCGATGAATATAATTGTAGCCGACTTAATATCTCCTCATATTTCAATCCTGCCATCCCAGTAATCCGCTTGGTAAAACTTAATCCACTACACCCCCCTCCCCATCACACACACACACACACAGACGTGCGCACACTAGAGCAATAACAATCTTCCTCTAGTAACGACACCAAATTGCACACAATATTGCAGGTGTGGCCTTGCCATCGCCATGTAAATTTTCAGCACAATGTCCCTATTCCTAAATTAAAATCCGGTCGCTATCAAGGCCAACATATCAACTGCTTACTGTATCTACATGCTTATAGTCAGCAACAGATGTGCGAGAACGGCAAGGTGTCATTGATTATTCACCCTACCTTCATTTACACGCATTCAAGTAACGAAACAATCATACTTTCTAATAAAAGGGATAACCACACATTTATTTATTCACGTTAAACTGCATCTGAGATGCGTATGCAAACTCTGTTATCCGACCAAATACCGCGTTACCATCTCTATAGCCTCCTTACAGTTCACCCTCCCATCCAACTTTGTATGCTAATTTTGAGGTGCAGCATTTAGTGTTCATTTAAATGTATCAAGATTCCTTCTCTCATTCTCTAAACATTTAAATTGATAAACATGTCTGCCCTTTGTCGGTGAACAATTCAATGTATCCTCATTCCTGATGTCATTCTGTTGACATTTCAACTTGTAATATTCCTGACCACATTCACTAAACGTTTCCATTGGTAAACCTTCCTGCTATCATTCTGGGAACATCACAATGTATAAATGTTCCTGTTATCATCCTGTGAACATTTCAACTTAGCCTGGGTAAATCATGCTGAAACATCTCTTCATCTCACAGCTCACAACACACCCTGCCACGCAACGTTGTGTCAACTGCAATTTTTAGATAATGCACTTGTTCCGTGCCCAAGTCGGGAATAAGTGCCCGGGAGAAGCATGGGTTCAGAAAGTGCCTCCAGCTGCAGTTCCTGGAAGCCCGGCTTTCGGAGAGGCAACAACGTCTGCGTCGACTATGGCGCAGCCAGAAGGTTTTTATTCAAATGTAAAAAGTAAGAGGGTGGCCAGGGAAAGAATTGGGCCCTAAAGAACAGTCTGCGGAATATTTGTTTTGAGCCAGAGGAAATGGGTGAGGTACTAAATGAATACTTTGCATCAGTGTTCACTAGAGAAAAGTACATTGTGGAAGTTGATTTATGGGTAGGGTGTATTAACCGTCTGGGTCATGTTGGCAACGAAAAACATGATGTATTGGGTCTTTTAAAATATATTAATTCAGATAAGTCTCATGGACCAGATGGGATTTGCCCCAGAATATTGAGCGAATCAAGGAAGGAAATTGCTGGAGCCTTGACTGACATCCGTGCATCTTCAGTTGCCAGAGGTGAGGTCACAGGAGTTGGATAATAGCTGATGTGATACCGCTGTTTCAAAAAGGTAGCGGGGTAATCCTGGAAAGAATAGGCAGGTGAGCCTCACGTCGGTAGTGGATAAATAATTGGAGAGGGACAGGAACAGGATTTGCACCCATTTGGACAGGGACTGGATTTGCATCCATTAGGAAACAAATGGAGTCATTATTAATAATAATAATTATAATGATAATCACTTATTGTCACAAGCAGACTTCAATGAAGTTACTGTGAAATGCCCCCAGTCGCCACATTCCGGCGCCTGCTCGGGGAGGCCAGTCTGGTATTTAACCCGCGCTGCTGTCATTGTTCTGCATTGCAAGCCACCTATTTAGCCCACTATGCTAAACCACCTCCTCTAGCCCCTTTATCGATAAAAAGCATGGTTTTGTGAGGGATACGTCATGCCTCACTAACTGATTTAGTTTTTTGAAGAGGTGAAAACAATCGATGTTGTTTACATGAACTTTAGTAAAGTCTTAGACAAGGTGCCTCATGGTAGACTGGTAGAAAAGATGATGTAATACGGGATCAGAGGTGAGGTGGTAAGGTGGATGCAGAACTGGCCCAGTCACAGAAGCAAAGGCTCGTAGTAGAATTGTGTTTTTCTGAATAGAAGGTTATGACTGTTGGTATTACACAGGGATCTGTGTTTGGGGCTTTGTTGTTTGTAGAATACATAAACGATTTGCAGAAAAATGTAGCTGGTCTGATTTGTAAGTTTGCAGATGACACCAAGGTTGGTGGAGTGACAGATAGTGTTGAGGATTGTCAGAGGATACAGCAGGATATACACGTGATTTGGGCAGAGAAATGACAAATGGAGTTTAAGCCAGAAAAATGCATTTTAGTAGTACTAACATAGAGAGGAAATATACCGTACACGGTAAAACTCTTAGGAATATAGAATGTCAGAGAGATCTGGGAGTACATTTCTAGAGATCTTTGAAAGTAGCAACACAAGTGGACAAGTCAAGAAAGCATATGGAATGTTTCACTTCAGTGAACGGGGTATCGAGTATACAAACTGGCAAGTCATGCTTCAGTTGTTTAACACCTTGGTAAGGTCGTACTTGGAATAGTGCACACAATTATGGTCACCAGACTATCAAAACGACGCGGAGGCTTTGGAGGGGGTGCATCAGAGATTTACCAGGATGTTGCCTGTTCTGGAGGGCGTTCGCTGTGCTGACAGGCTGAATAGACTCAACATATTTTCATTAGCAGAAAGGAGGTTGACGAGTAACCTGATAAGGGTCGACGAGATGATGAGGGTCTTGGCTAGGGTGGATGGGCAGGCACTATTTTCCCGGGTGGAGGTGTCAGTCACCAGGGGGTATAGTTGTATGGTACATGGGGCAATGATTAGAGGAGATGGATGAAGCTGGTTTTTACGCAGAGTGTGGTGAGTGCCTGGAATACATTGCCAGGGGTACTTGTGGAAGCAGCTATATTAACGACGTTCAAAAAGCATCTTGACAATTACATGGATAGGATGGGTATAGAGGGATATGGCACAAGGTGCCAATCCTGATTCTTTTGCTGCCAGTCTGGGCTCAATAAAAAATGAGACGGATTTGCAGGTATCAATTATTGTTTATTTTAACCAGATAGCTGGGTGACTCGCTCTATTGGGAGAGCAGGACACAACCAAGTCTCTTGCTTCTTCAACAGCCAGAGTGCAGACAAAGAAACAAAACATCTCATTTCATATACATTCAGGTTGCATCAATTTTCACATACATACGACCAAATAAGGCAACGGTGGAAATGCAAAGCTCCCATATGCTTTCCCCACATTCTTTAACCTGGCCTGAGGCCCCGTTTCCCAGTATCTCTGGCAACAAAGAAATGGCTGCCCATCCCTCTCTTCCTGCCTTGAATCCCAGTTGATGTTTAAAAGTCCACTAACCTAACTCCTTATTCTACTGCAGTAAAATTTTACTCCTAACTTGGCCTAGCTACCAACTATGCCTTTCTGTTAATTTCCTCAAAGGAAGTGCTCAGGTTTAGACCAAGGTTGGCATCATGACAGGTACAAACTTGGAGGGCCTGTCCCTGTGCTGTATTGTTCCTTGATCATAATGAACGGCACAGCCAGATTGAAGGGCTGAATGGTTTCCTTCTGCTCCTTAATCCTATGTTTCTGTGTTCTGTGCGAGATAATTCCACAGGTTCGCCACTCACTGGTCGAAGCAATTTTTCTTTATTTCTGGCTAAATGTTAGAGGTAGGTTGTTTACTCAGAGAGTCTGCTTAGACTGTGACCCCTTGTACTACAGGATACTCCCAGCCAAGGGAAACAACATCCCGGCATCCAGTCTGTCCAGCACTGTCAGAAAGATGCACATTTCACTTAGATAAGTCAATACCTCCTGGAAGGAGAATGGCGGAAACACGTGGCTACAATGTAAGTTCTTATTATTATTTAAACTTAGATTTAGTTTCGCTATTTTGCCAGTTTAACCAAAAATGGCAACAAGAGACAGTCTGGTGCAGTAACTTTAAAAACGTTACAGATGATAAAACGTAATTCTTAACAAAGTAGATCACCAAATTCACGGGTGGACTGGATCTTCCATTCCTATTCAGTCCAGAGCATCGGAGTACACTCGGCTTACGTTATTTGCCCGTCATTTCGATGTGTCTTCTGCTCACCTGTGGACGGCAGGCTCTGCAAATTACCCGTTCAAACTTGGTGCACGCCGTTCTCCCTTAATGCTGTAGTTTATTATCTGGGGCAGCAGGGTAGCATGGTGGTTAGCATAAATGCTTCACAGCTCCAGGGTCCCAGGTTCGATTCCCGGCTGGGTCACTGTCTGTGTGGAGTCTGCACGTCCTCCCCCTGTGTGCGTGGGTTTCCTCAGGGTGCTCCGGTTTCCTCCCACAGTCCAAAGTTGTGCGGGTTAGGTGGATTGGCCATGTTAAAACAGCCCCATCTTGAATTATTCGAAACTATTCGAATTATAGTGCTTCCAATCAATGTTTGGAAAGTTAAAGTCACCAATGACAATTACCCTGTGACTGCCGCACTGATCCAAAAAGTGCATTGCAATCATTTCCTCCACATCTCTATTACTGTTTGGGGGCCTTTAGGAAACTCCGAACAAAGTGACCATTCCTTCCTATTTCTAACTTCAGCACACACTACCTCAGTAGATAGATCCTCCTCAAACTGCCTTTCTGCAGCCAGTATAGAACATAGCACAGAACAGGCCCTTCGGCACTCAATGTTGTGTAGATCCATGATCACCCTACTCAAACCCACGTATCCACCCTATACCCGTAACCCAACAACCCCCCCCCCCCCTTACTTTTATTCGGACACTACGGGCAATTTAGCATGGCCAATCCAACTAACCCGCACATCTTTGTACTGTGGGAGGAAACCGGAGCACACCCACGCACACAGTGGGAGGACGTGCAGACTCCACACAGACAGTGACCCAGCCGGGAATCGAACCTGGGACCCTGGAGCTGTGAAGCATTTATGCTAACCACCATGCTGCCCTGCTGGCCTTGATACTATCAAGTATACTATCCTTGATTAACAATGCCACTCCTCAACCTCTTTTATCACCTTCCCTAATCTTACTGAAACATCGAAACCCCGGAACCTCCAACAACTAAACCTGCCCCTGTTCTATCCACGTCTCCGTAATGGCCACAACATCATAATCCCAGGTACCAATCCAAGCTTCAAGATCACCAACCTCATTCCTGAGGTTGGAGGGGCAGCAGGGTAGCATGGTGGTTAGCATAAATGCTTCACAGCTCCAGGGTCCCAGGTTCGATTCCCGGCTGGGTCACTGTCTGTGTGGAGTCTGCACGTCCTCCCCCTGTGTGCGTGGGTTTCCTCCGGGTGCTCCGGTTTCCTCCCACAGTCCAAAGATGTGCGGGTTAGGTGGATTGGCCATGCTAAATTGCCCGTAGTGTCCTAATAAAAGTAAGGTTAAGGGGGAGGGGTTGTTGGGTTACGGGTATAGGGTGGATACGTGGGTTTGAGTAGGGTGATCATGGCTCGGCACAACATTGAGGGCCGAAGGGCCTGTTCTGTGCTGTACTGTTCTATGTTCTATGTTCTATGATGCTCCTCGCATTGAAGTAGATGCACTTCAAACCACCTTCATGCCTGCAGGTCCACTCTTGTGACCTTGGTACCGTCCTCAGTACTGCACCACCCTCAACTTCCTGAACTCCAGCAACGCTATCTCCTGGACTGCGGATCAGTATCCCATCCCCCTGCCAAAGTAGTTACCCCCCCCCCCCCCCCGCCGCAAATAGATTAGCAAATTTCCCTCCCAGGATATTGATGCTCCTCTAGTTCAGGTATAACCCGTCAATCCAGGCAAATGCGAGGTGATGCATTTTGGAAGATCAAATTCAAGAGCGGACTAGATGGTCAATGGAAGGGTACTGGGGAAAATTGATGTGCAGAGAGATCTGGGAGTTAAGGTCCATTGTACCCTGAAGGTGGCAACGCAGGTTGATAGAGTGGTCAAGAAGGCATACAGCATGCTTGCCTTCATCGGATGGGGTATTGAGTACATGAGTAGGTAGGTCATGTTACAGTTGTATAGGACTTTGGTTAGGCCACATTTGGAATACTGCGTGCATTTCTGGTCACCACATTACCAGAAGGATGTGGATGGTTTGGAGAGGGTGCAGAGGAGGTTCACCAGGATGTTGCCTGGTATGGAGGGTGCTAGCTATGAAGAAAGGTTGAGTAGATTAGGATTGTTTTCGTTGGAAAGACGGAGGTTGAGGAGGGACCTGATTGAGGTATACAAAATTATCAGAGGTATGGACAGGGTGGATAGCAACAAGCTTTTTCCAAGAGTGGGGGTGTCAGTTACAATGGGTCACGATTTCAAGGTGAGAGGGGGAAAGTTTAAGGGAGATGTGCGTGGAAAGTCTTTCACGCAGAGGGTGGTGGGTGGCTGGAACGCTTTACCAGCGGAGGTGTTAGAGGCGGGCACGATAGTATCATTTAGGAGGCATCTAGACAGGTATATGAACGGGCGGCAACAGAGGGAAGTAGACCTTCGAAAATAGGAGACAGGTTTAGATAAAGGATCTGGATTGGCACAGGCTGGGAGGGCGAATGGGCCTGACCCTGAGCTGTAAGTTTCTTTGATCTTTGTTCTTTGTCCTGATTGTACAGGTCCCATCTACCCCAGAATGTGACCCGATTATCCAAGCAACTGAAACCCTCCATCCTATACCATACTTCTAGCCGCGTGTTTAACTGCACTCTCTCCCTGTTCCTCATCTCGCTTGCACGTGGCACTGGCAGCATACCAGAGATGACAATACGGTCTGTCCTGGCTCTCAGCTTCCACCCTGGCTCGCTGAATTCCTATTTTACATTCCCGTCCTTTGCCTACCTGTGTCGTTGGTACCGATATGGACCACGACTTGTGGCTGCTCCCCCTCCACCTTATGGATCCTGAAAACACGATGAGACACGTCACGGACCTTGGTACCCGGGAGGCAACACACCAGCCGTCAGCCTCTATAGTTGCCACAGAACTGCCTATCTGTACATCTAACCTTAGAGACTCCAATAAGTAATGCTCTCCTGCTCACCCCCTTCCCTTCTGAGCCACAGGGACAGACTCAGTGCCAGAGACCTGGTCAGCGTGGCTAACCTCTGGTAGGTCATCGCCATCTAACAGTACCCAAAACGGTATAGCTGTTATTGAGGGGAACAACTGAGGAATTGAACAAACGAATGTGATATAAAATGGGTTTATTAGTTTGAATAATGTAGAGGATAGAGCCGGTCTGATTTTCGTGAGTTAGCATTGTAATGAACAAAGGAATTCAGTAAAGCATGGCCAGGAAGGGGGGAGGGGAGCCTCGTCCAGAGATGGTGAAAAGAATGCTGGGTAACAAGAGGCGTAGAGTTGAGGAATGCGAAGTCAGCCAATCAGGATATATGGCCAGGTCAGGAGGTGCATAGGATGACTTATGAGAATCTTGATGCCATTTCAATGATATGTATAGAAGATCTCTTTGTCCTCTGTCTCACTCGGCTTTGGGAATTTCAGGAGACGATGTTTTCTGAGTCTCTATAGAGCGGGTCAGCCTTGCAAGTTGTTTAAAAATAAATAATACCATACCTACAGATCCCTCGTGAGTTTTACTGAGACCAGACTGACGGGTAAAGAACTTAATTTGTCATTCGGTGCCGAAACCCGGGAAAAGCACGCGAAAGGGCCACTTTTCCTGATGATCAGGCCTTGCATTTTTTTCAATGGCCTGCACCCGTTCTGCCTCGTTGGAAACCAGTTTTGCATTTCCCGCCGCCCTGATGTGGGAGTAACGATTCTTGGCATGCTCATGGACCACGCACGTGGCAGCACGGTAGCATTGTGGATAGCACAAATGCTTCACAGCTCCAGGGTCCCAGTTTCGATTCCGGCTTGGGTCACTGTCTCTGCACATCCTCCCCGTGTGAGCATGGGTTTCCTCCGGGTGCTCCGGTCTGCTCCCGCAGTCCAGAGATGTGCAGGTTATGTGGATTGGCCATGATAAATTGCCCTTAGCGTCCAAAATTGCCCTTAGTGTTGGGTGGGGTTACTGGGTTATGGGGACAGGGTGGAGGTGTTGACCTTGGGTGAGGTGCTCTTTCCAAGAGCCGGTGCAGACTCGATGGGCTGAATGGCCTCCTTCTGCATTGTAAGTTATATGAATAGCGATGGAGAGAATTAGCTGTTTTATTTTGAGGAGCTGCTGCCGAAGGGAATTGCAGTGGACCCTGAAAACGATCTGATCCCGGATCAGGGAATCAGCCGCTGAGCCGCAATTGCATGACTGTGCCAGGATGCGCAGCTGGGTCAGGAAGGACTGAAAAGGTTAATCCTTTCCCTGAAGTCTCTGTTGGAAGATGTACCGTTCAAAGCTCTCATTCACTTCTGAATCTCATTGTATAGAGTGGATATTATGACATTGCCCAGCCCAACCGCCGCATTCCACAAAAGCTAACTGCCCTTTAATTCGAGTTCAGCTTTTCTTGTTTGACAAATGACCACGCCTCGTCCGGCATCTCAAAATAGTGATTCTGTTCCTTGTACGTGAGCCATAGCCTGGCTGGGTGTAGCATCCCAAATTTCACCATCCTCTGCATGAGGCTCCCCACCCCCGTTCCTGGTCTTGCTTTGCTGAATTCCTTTGCTCATTACCATGCTAACTCACTACCATCAGACCGGCTTTCTCCTCTACATTATTCTAACTAATTATCCAATTTTATATCACATTCGTTTGTTCAATTCCTCACAACCGCACGGGATCCCTGAACTGACTGCTTTTCCCCCCTCCTAGCTACCTTAATTCTTAGGAGTAACGACATCCCTGCAGCTTCTATCTATAACCGAATCTGCCGACCGACTAATCCGCAGTTCATCCAGCTCCAGTTCCCTAACACGATTTTGAGGATCTGGAGATGGGTGTAGTTCCCGCAGGTTAACACAGCAGGGCCACTGACGGTGTCACTCATCTCGAAAAACATGGAGGGGGAACATTGCACTGCCCTCTCTGCCATCCCTTCCATTTATCCACTTGACAATTACAGAGATATAAAAAAGCTTAGCTGATTTTCACACTCGCCGCAAGTTAGAGGTTGTGGAAGGATGGAGAGAGGAAAAGGAAGGAAAAGCTTACCTCACCTATTCACCATACAGTCTTGTTTTTGTTAGAGGAGGATGGGTGGAAAACACAACCTGTGTCGAGGTTCAGTGGTAAATTGCGATGTGGGAATTGCATCAAAATATAACGGAAAAATAATGAATGAGCTTTGAAAACGGGGACAAAATAATTACCTAGGAATGCAAACCAAGAACAAACATGGACAAGATGTGCCACATTCTTTCAAATTATTCCTACTTGAAAGCAGTGAAAACAATCACTCGTTCAATCATTACACAGTTCACTCTCTTGTTGGTTAATAAGAAACAGCCGTCTATGGGCAGCAGGGTAGCATGGTGGTTAGCATAAATGCTTCACAGCTCCAGGGTCCCAGGTTCGATTCCCGGCTAGGTCACTGTCTGTGTGGAGTCTGCACGTCCTCCCCCTGTGTGCGTGGGTTTCCTCCGGGTGCTCCGGTTTCCTCCCACAGTCCAAAGATGTGCGGGTTAGGTGGATTGGCCGTGCTAAATTGCCCGTAGTGTCCTAATAAAAGTAAGGTTAAGGGGGGGGGGGGGTTGTTGGGTTATGGGTGTAGGGTGGATATGTGGGTTTGAGTAGGGTGATCATGGATCGGCACAACATTAAGGGCCTGTTCTGTGCTATACTGCTCTATAACTCTATAAACTTGGGAGATATGGTTGGACTTTGATTTCTGTTTCTTTTTGTCTTTATTCGTGAACAACATTTTTAACATGCCTAATAGTTAAGCCAATCCTGACTGAGAATGTAATTATTCACTGAATCGCATTCTGTGCGATAATATAAAGAAAATCCGTGGTCCAGTGAGTGTGAAGCTAAGGGGAAAATGAGGGACACACTGCTGCTGTTACTTTTTTTCTTGGAGCTGGTGAAGCCCATCACTGCCGAGCGAGTTGTCAGTGAGGAGTGTACTTAGACGTGAGGAGATTCCTCATTGAACAATCTCAACAAAGATTGCTTTGAACAGGAAAAGACTATTCGGCCCCTGCAGACTCTGCTGTCACTCGATACCATCACAGCTGTAATCATCTTAAATCCATCCGTCCATCTCGCTTCTGTAACACTGATGACTTTTGCCCTTACCCCTCCCTCTCGGTTTTGAAGCATTTTATTGTTTTCCTTACCCGACATTCCAGCCGCCGCATTTATTGTGTGAATCATATATCATGTTTTGGAATACCTCCATGGCTTTGCCTTTCTTCCTTAATCACATTCAGCCCAAAAACGTATCGTGATGAGCGCGCTGCACAGCTTGACCCTGGGCAATCCAAGAGACTAAGTGATAGGTGATTTGCAGTCGTGACTTCAGCTGGCTGGGTCCAAAGCTGTGGAAGCTGTCTTCATAGTCCTATCCACTTCATCTTGTTTGTCCTGAAAGACGGACCTTTGATACCAAACTCTTCCAGAATGTTTTGGTGGTGTCGGTTTCAGTAACTCAGTTCATTTCGGCTCTGTCATGCTCTTCCATTCAAGGTGCAGCATTAGTTCCATCATGATCGATGTAATCGTTTCAAATGCCCGTAATGCATCGCTGTACCACAAAGAGAAAGACTAACATAATTTAAGAGCATGCTGAATAGCCTCATTTGGGCCGGCTTGCGCCGTTGTTCACTGTCAAATTATTTGGGTTAGAACACACTTTAACGACTCTACACGGTTAAGGTATCTGTACATCCCCGTTATGCCACACCCAGAGCATTGCACACAGCTCCATATTTTCATATTATCTTTGGAAGCAGACGTGGAATTTCTAATGTGCTGACTGGAGGCACCAATAAACTTTTTTTCTTTTATTCTTCCCAGGTTGTGGCAAGGTCGGAGGGACCTGCAGAAGAGGCCGGTGTGAGGAAGATGAAACCGAAATAATTGGAAAATGCTTATCTATTTTGTAGTGCTGCAGTGCGTAATGAGATATGCAAATAGAATATACATCCTTCAGAACCTGTCTGTTAATCACACTGAAACTAGCTATAATTGCTGGAACCAATTACATTGCTGCACTGTGTAATTCCAATGAAACCCATTGTTTTTTTAATCATTCCAATACAATTCATTGCATTCAAAGCAGTATTTATCGACTTTACCATTGTATTTATCATTCTTGTGTGGTCGTTTTTCAATCGCAGAAATGTTTTCAGGAACTGCCAGAGCCACACTTACATGTTGTTCGTGAACCCTGGCATAGCGCACAGCCGATTCCGACCCCACAGACCACAAAGCTCCAACTCAATTGAATTACCCAATAATTGGGATAAAGTTCGAAGAAGCTTTGGCCCTTACTGGACCAATCAGCTGTATCCATTAGGTTAGTAATTTTACATAAACAACAATTGTTTATATTTTACATAAACAACAATTGTTTATATTTTACATAAACAACAATTGTTTATTTAAAATATAAACACAGTGAAGTATGCAGTAATAATAATGGAATAACGATCAGCTAATATACTATCCATCTTATTTTACGTCCCACCCTCCACCCAAACACGTACAAGACATAGAACCACAGGTGGTGGGAAGGTTGAAACTATAGGGATTACGGTAAATCAAATGAACACGATAGTCCTCCATTCAGTTGGAGACATGGTTCCGTGCAACCTTTACTAGTATGACTGAAGTTGAAACCCCTAATTGTGCAGCCCACACTGGTTTTCCTGTAGATTAAGACCATAAAATACATGAGCAGAATTTGGCCATTCCACCAATCGAGTCTGCTCCGTCATTCAATGAGATTATGGCTGACCTGATGTGATCATTCTAAATTCCACCTTGACGCCTTTCCTATTAACTTTGATTTTCTTTGCCCCTCCCCTCACTACGCCCTGATTTTTGATTCCCTTACTGACTGAACATCTGTCCCACTCATGTTTGAACAGTTTTAATGTCCCAGGCACGACCGCTGCCTGTGGTACAAATTAGACATATTCAATACCCTTTGGGGGTGGGGGGGGGGGGGTGGTATTACTGCTCAACCCAGTCACAAATGCACGACGCCTTACTTAGAGATTAGCCATAGGGGTGATCACGGGTGCTTCACAGCTCCAGGGTCCCAGGTTCGATTTCCACATGGGTCACTGTCTCTCCGTGTGTGCGTGGGTTTCCTCTGGGTACTCCGGTTTCCTCCCACAGTCCAAAGATGTGCAAGTTAGGTCAATTGGCCATGGGAAATTGCCCTTTGTGTCCAAAATTGCTCTTAGTGTTGGGTGGGGTTACTGGGTAATTGGGATCGGGTGGAGGCGTGTGCTTGGGAAGGGTGCGCTTTCCAAGAGCCGGTGCAAACTCGATGGGCTGATTAAGAAGCGGTACTTCTTCAGGGTACAAACGTAAGTTTGCATGGAACATAAAAAAAGACTGTAAACGTTTCTACAGGTATATGAAGAGAAATAGATTGCTGAAGACAAATGTACGCTCCTTACAGTGAGACCCATGTGAATCTATTATAGGGAACAACTGTCTGAGCAACTGAATACATCCTTTGGTTCTGACTTCACAAATCAGGACACGAATAAGATACCAGAAACGTGTGGAACGCAGAGTTTAGTAAGAAGAAGGGACCGAAGGTGATCAAGATTAGTAGAGAAATGGTTTCTAGGAAATTCGTCGGATTGAAGTCTGATGAACCCCCAGGGCCTAATACTCTACATCCCTGGGTACTGAAATAGGTGGCTCTCTAAATAGTGAATGAAAAAAATGAAATGATAATCGCTTATTGTCACGAGTAGGCTTCAATGAAGTTACTGTGTTAAGCCCCCAGCCGCCACCTTCTGGCGCTTGTCCGGGGATCGAACCGTGCTGCTGGCATACTTGGTTTGCTTTAAAGGCCAGCGATTAGCCCTGTGAGCTAAACCAGCCTCTGTAGTGGATGCATTGGTGGTCATCTTCCAGGATCGCATAGACTACAGAAAGGTTCCTGAAGATTGGAGGATGGCTAATGTAACTCCACTATTTAAAAAGAGACGTAGAGAGAAAGCATGAAATCAAAAACCAGTAATCCTGACGTTTGTAGTGGGGAAAATTCTAGAATCCATTATCAAAGGTTTTATAGCAGAGCACTTCGTAAACAGTGGCAGGATCCAACAGAGTCAACATGGATTTAGGATGGGGAAATCATGCTTGACAAATCTACTGGAATTCTTCGAGGATGTAACATGTAGAATTGATGAAGGGGAGCCAGTGGTGCATTTGGACTTTCAGAAGGCATGATTCAATGCCCCGCAGAAAAGATAGTGTGCAAAATTGAAGTTCATGGGATTGAGGATAGTATTCCTGAGATTGATAGGAAACTGGTTGGCAGACAGGATGAAAGAGCAGAATTAACGGGTCTGACTCTAATCGTCAGGCAAGACTGGTGGAGTACCGCAGGGATCGGTGCTAGGACCCCAGCTATTCACAATATATATTAATGATATAGACGAGGGAAGAAAATGTCATAACTCCATATTTGCAGATGACAGCAAGTTGGGTGGGAGGGTGAACAGTGAGGAGGATACAGAGATATTTCAGTGTCATTTTGACAGGCTGAGTGAGTGGGCAAATCAATGGCAGATGCAGTATAATATGGGTAAATGAGAGGGTATCCACTTTGGCAGCAAAAACAAGAAGGCAAACTATTATCGGAATGGCCATCAATTAGGAGATTGGAACGTACATTGAGACATATCTGTCCTCGTATACCAGTCACTGAAGATAAGCATGCAGGTGCAACAAGTGGTAAATAAGGCAAATGGTATCCTGGCCTTCATTGCGAGAGGATACAAGTACTGAAGCAGGAATGTCTTTCTGAAATTATACAAGGTAAAGCCACACCTTGAATATTGTGTGCAGGTTTGGTCTCCTTATGTGAGGATAGATGTTCTAGCTATAGAGGGAATGCAACGAAGGTTTCCCAGATTGATTCCTGGAATGGCAGTACAGAGAGAATTAATTGGTTAGGATTGTATTCTCTAGAGTTCACATTGAGGCGGGATCTGATAGAAACCTATAAAATTCGAGCAGGACTGGACAGAATTAAGTCAGGAAGGATGGTGGGTGTGTCCAGAATCAGGGGTCACTAACTGATGATATGTGGTAGACCATTTAGGACAGAGGTGAGGAGAATATTCTTCACCCAGAGAGTGATGAGCATGTCGAATTCATTACCACAGGAAGTAGTTGAGACCAAAATATAGTATGGTTTCAGGAAGCAGTAAGGTAGTACTTAGGGTGAAGATGATCAAAGGATATCGTTTCCCCAGGATTAGGTGATTGAGTTGGATAATCATTCATGATCATAATGATTGTCGGTACCGGCTGGAAAGGCCGAATAACCTCCTACTGCTCCTATTTTTGCTCTGTTTCTACTGATGTGAGAATTTACTAAGTTGATTAAAATACAGGGTATAATACCTTTTTCCAGCAGAAATGCCAATTGGATGATCCATCTCCACTTCATTCTGAGATGCTAGTCTTCAGCTATTTAACTACTATTGGTAAGATAGCAATAAACGTCTGAATGTATTGGATATCGAACTTACTATGCAATCTGAAAATGTTGAAGAGTTTTTTATTCTGCACATAGACAGGCATTCATGTCCTGATTCATATTTAGGACAGCGTGTTCCTCGTAACTTGCTAAAGGATACCAGACATGGCGTCTGAAGAGAGGGCAGTTCCACGTCAGGCAAATATTCGACAAATTTAATATGGCGAAATTTTAGAAATAATCTGAAATATTTGTAAGTAATGCAGCGTCAGAAAGGCAATGACAGATAAAGTGAGAGAAAGGTGGAAACGTGGTGGAAGAGACACACATGCTGACCGAATGAAATTCAGAAAGAGAAAATCAATCGACCTTCGTTTCATTCCCTCTATAGCTAGGACATTTGTCCTCACACATGGAGATTTAGACAAGGGTAACGTGGATGTCGAAAGATATGAGAAGGGGAGAATTCCAGTGACAGAAAAATTGGAGTAATATGAAATATAAGCTAAGTTCTTAGTGTTTGACAAAATACTCCCCATGGTCCACTGTTTTTTTCTATTTTCGTGCTCATCTGTTCTCTTTCTCGCCACTGCTGTGATATTTTCAGACTGCTTGTCTGACAACAGACCATTATATCATTCCCTCCCAGTGACTCTAAAGTACCGATGCTGGAAATCTAAGGCCATCTTGAAGTCTCTGGTCAATGAAGTGAGAAACAGAGCTAACCTTGAATGAAAAACTGCATCTGTTAAATGTGAATGAGCGTTTGATCAAGTGAAAGGGCAGATTTTGGGGAGAACGCTGTGTGATTGTTTGGAAAAAATGAATTGTTTAAATAGTAATGTCTGAAATTGATCATAGAATCCGTACACTATAGGAATGTTTAAGGACACATTTTCCAAGTTAATGGGAGCCTGTAGCCCCTTAATCCCTCTATCTCCATTTGTCACTGGCTGACTGTACACCTCGCACACGCAATATAACTGCTTCAGTCGGCCTTTGGGGAGCAGATTGTGGATATTCATTACATTAGAAAGACATGAAAACAGCATTTCGCAGTGGCAGAATCAATCCACAATTTTATTTTACCTTTAATTTGTTTAAAAAACAAAAAAATAAAACAGGAAAGTCCACTGTAGTTTTCTTTATTATTCATATAACGTGCCAAAGGATTTTCTTAAAGCAATTATTGAATTTGGATTGAACAGCGATGAATTCAACACATGTGCAGCAAAGCATGTTGGATTGACGCTAGATTTGGCATCCGAGATTGAGAAAATCAATCTGCATCTGTTTTTCCAAGCTCGCAGATATGTTCCGAGTGGAATAGCTTCTGGACTGGACTTGGCATCAAGTACCTACTGCATCCTGGGGCTGGAAGCAAGAATTGAAGGATAATTGAAGGGTAAACCATTTTGGACGGGGATGAGGAGACATTTCTTCACCGACAGAGTGGTGAGCCTGTGGAATTAATTACCACAGGAAGTAATTGATGGAAAATCATTGACTATATTGAAAAGTCGGTTCAATCTAGCACTTGGGGAGAATGGGATCAAAAGGTTATGGGGATAAAGCAGGATTAGACAATTGAATTGGAAGATCAGCAATTATCATGATGAATGGCGGAGCAGGCTGAAAGGGCCAAAAGGCCTCCTCCTGCTCCTATCTTCCATGTATCTATGTATATGTATGTATCTGTTTGAAAGAAGAACAAAAAAGAGCAATACAGCATAGGGACAATCCCTTCGGCCCTTCAGGTCCGTACCGGTCATGACACCACCCTTTGCCAAAACCCGGCACTTCCTTGTGCTACACCCGTCTATTCACCTCCTACCCATGTATTTCACCAAGGTGAGCAGACTAATATCTTGCAGGCGTAGAAAATTATGTTGTAATTTGGTCACCGTAATATGACCGGTCGCAAGTTAGCAATCCAACAGTGGTTACAATAAATTCCAGTTTCTTCACATAACATGTCACCATTTCACAAGTCAGCACATTGTTTTTTTCAGTTGTTATGGGCCAACATTTCGTGCATTTTCCCAATTGCCCTGAGACTGTGGACGATAGAGAGAGAATATGTCAGAGAGCGACAAAATGACTAATAGAGTTATGCATTGAAAGAGAGAGAAAGCGAGGGAAAAAAGAGGTACAGAGAGAGAGATGGGGGAGATAATTAATGTATTTAACTCTTTACGCGTGGTTTAGCAATCAAAGCCTCTACAAATATGTGTTCTAAAATAACATCTTTGCACCCAATCGTGGAGATAATACGATAGCGTGAAGGACTTAAAGTGTCTGTTACATGACTTACAGATAGGGGCGAGGGGCAGATTTGCAGAGAGTTTCAGTCAAATATGGTGGAATGATTAAAAAGTGAATGACACGATGGTGCATAATTGAAGTGCATATAAATCCTGGACAGTTGCTGGGAGTGCAGAAGGGCACAGAGATAGGAACTGTTTCCTCTGCTGAAAGAAGTTACAAAGAAAGGGAGAGTTGCAACGGCGGAAGGAAAAAGGCATAGAGGAGATAGAGAGATCGGCGGGGCTCTGACGGCTGGAAGATTTTACAGAGAGGCTTCAATTAAGTGACTGCGATAAGCCCCTAGTCGCCACATCCCAGCGCCTGTCCGGGGAGGCTGCTACGGGAATCGAACGGTGCTGCTGGCCTGCTTGGCCTGCTTTAAAAGCCAGTGATTTTAGCTCAGTGAGCTAAACCAGCGCCAAATGAAAATCGCTTATTGTCACGAGTAGGCTTCAATGACGTTACTGTAAAAAGGCCCTAGACGCGGGCACAGAAATCGAACCGGACTGCTGGGTCTGCTTTAAAAGCCATCGATTTAGCCTGGTGAGCTAAACCAGCCCCTGTTGAGCTAAACCAGCCCCTAGTGTCATTTTCTGAAAGGAATTGTTCTTGTCTGTCTCGTATTTTTTAAAAAATCCATCTCCCTGCAACGGTGCAATCTTCGTTTTGAATTGCAGACGTTGGCTAATGTGGTCAAACTGAAAACGCACCCTGGCCTAATGTACATGGCCAGGTCAATCCTTGCTGCTCTGTGGAACAGCCGGTGATGTAATCTTGATTGACTTGGAAAGCACACAATCAGTGCATCTGAAATTCTACGTCATCTCCTGTTCTTGCTTGCGATTGATGGAGCTTTTTCTGAAAATATAAAACAAGATTTGCTTCAATTCTGTGAAATCCTAGAAAAGAGCACTCACCCAGTCTCGGCTTCAAATGCCTGGCGATTTAAGTGTCTCCATCTAGTCAGTAAAAGTGACGTATGAGAGGACCTTTCGGCAAATAGGCATTTCTATCCTGATTAATTATTGCAAACACAGTGCTCCAAGTCCTCTCTGCCCTGCTGGATTCTTTGGAGAAATCAGAGCAACGGGAGGGGACGTGCAAACGTCCACTCATACCCTCACACTGAGAATTGTAGTTTAATCTCGGTGCGGCTGATCGTTCAACTAAACATGACTGCGTATGTGTACAGGTATCTGTTTCTCTGTACGTGGTTGTGTATACGTGCACATAGCTGTGTGTATTTGTGCATGCACATATGTTTCTTTCGAAATATTTCTCAGCAATCCTTATTTGTATCCCTCCGATCATTTCACTTTTTCTCTCACATTGCGGAATGGATTCTTGTCAATCTCACAAAAGGTCACCAGTGTGGCATAGACAGAGTAAACCACTCCGCCACTCTCCATCTAGTTGCTGTGTGTGAAACGTCATGCTCACCATAGACATCCAAACCTAGCCTTTTGGGACTTCCCTAACCTGACTCTATTTGCATTAGTCAAATTGTGAAAGGAGAATCATCTTTAAATTGAGCGTTCCATTTAACTCGTCTCCTGATCAGCAGTTGGGCTGGATAATTCATGTTGTCATTGATGAATCGGTCACCACCCCAATCACCTTCATTCATGGCGTGTAAACCCGGACTACTTACTTAACATTAAATACGAGGTAAGCAAACACTTCTTCCATTTGACTATTGGGAAAGATAGCCTGCGTACCCGGTTCACGAGCCAGCAAATCAATTGTTATCTCTGCAGTCTTCCTGGCCCAAATCAACGTTTGAAAACATGGTTGGAAAATTGACTTCGAGAAAAGCTTCCGAGCAAACGTACTCAACTTTGTCTGATGTGAGAAATCAGGTGGTAATTTCATTAATATGTGCGAGAGGTGAATTATATTAATTGAACCTCTCTCTCTCCCTCACTGCATTTATACTGCACAACACTTTGGCCTACACATCTGATATTGTTTGCCGAGGCGTGTTTTAAATCAGGTCACTTTAGTCAATGATGCTGAGATTTGTTTTTTTTGCATCCTGTACTTTCTCACTCACCTGCAGACAAAACAGGCTCTTGCATTAGGTCAGCTGAAGCTGAGCTGAGGATAAGTGTTTCATATTTAACCTGTGTTTGAAGTCGTTTCGGTTCGCTGAATCATTCGGTTGCAGACATGTGATAACGATTCCCTAATTTTAAGGAACGAGGAACTGGGTTATGGCATTTCTCGCCACATTAGCTTCGTGCCACACACAGGGTCCAGGTGCTACTCTGATTAAAATGAAATCTCTATTTATCTTAGATACTGCGCTGAATATTGGTTGCTTTATGCCACCCCCGTTCAGTTTATTCTGATGAGCTGCTGTGGCATCCTCGTAATCTCAGGGATCCTAAAACTGAAGGGGATTGCAACTCATTACATTAAGTGCAAATGGTAAAAATGAATGAATGATTAAGTGAGGTAATGTTTCGTAGAATTCAATGAGAGGTGACAGACAGCCAGCGGGAGTCAGGCTTGGCGGATGTTACTCTCAGATGAAGAGCACGGTGAAACTATTAGATTCCCTGGCCCGGAGACATGAAAGTAGGAATTACTGAACGGCCAATCCAAAAGGCGAAGGAGTGGGATAAAATGTGCATAATATCGCTTTTTACAAATGTACACGAAGTGGGTGCCCATCTGAGGCGAAGAGCAGTACAGAATGTTATTCATCATTGGTTCCTAGATTTTATCTGGGGAATGATATTTGTCTGAGTTGTTGCACGTTTTACTTGAGTGTAATTCGCGTTTATTGGAGTGTATTAACATGCCTCCGTTTAAAGGCCGTGTGCTTAACACTGCTAGGCTCTATGTATGTATTTTCAGCTCGGGAGTCGCCAGTTGCCGTATCTAGACAACTCACAAATATTCCAAGGTCAGGTTCAAAGTAATAAAACGATACACCGATTATTAAGTTCCAAACGATCAATATTTATTATACAAATATAATAAATACGCATGCACACGCTAAGGGACTAAGCTATAACTAAACTAAGCGATCAGAATACTTAACTAAACAGGAACAGGCAAGGTCAGTGAGAGAGGCCTTCGTTCCGATCTTGGTCTGCAACCTTCAGAGAGTGTGCTGGTCGCTGGGGGTCTAGTGGGCCTGGTTCGCGTAGCGAGCGTCATATTGGCACTTACGATTCGGCGGCTGGTGCTCGGCGGCTGGAGTCAGGATACAGGTTGAAGTTCTTGGTCAAAGCCGGAGCACGAAAACAACAGACAGGACCATGTGTGGGGTCTATCTTTTATAGGACCCCAATGTCCGTGCCTCTTTTGGGGCGGGCTTTACCTTCAGTTATCGATTGGACCGAATTCTAATCGATATCTTTTGAACTCCCCCCCCCCAATGTGAGGGTCTCTTCTTGATGGAGGGGGCGGTTTCTATAGTGGATACTTCTGGTGCCGCTCTGTCTGGACATCCACTTAAAGTATCTATTCAAACCGGAATGTTGCCATTGTGTGTGCCCAGATCTGGATTGCCTCATTAATATGCAAAGCGTTTTGCCATTAACACCTTTGGTTTGAGATCTTCCACCTGGCCAGAAACTAGTTTTGCTGCTTGCAAAATGCTAATCAGTCTTTGCAGACTGCTGTCTTGGCTAAACTGCTTTTCCCTGCAGTCTTAGCAATTCTCCATCTTGTCAGTCCAGTGTCCATTTTAGGTGGCTACAGTGGCTACATTCCCTCCTTGTGATCCTCACAATCAAAATATTGTGAAGGATCACCTATGCACGTTGCTTCGAGTGCTTCTGGGTGCCTTCTTTGTGTTCCCTGACCTCGGCAAGCTCCTGAGCGTCTACTCTGTCCTTGACTATGGGAAGAAATTTTTTTACCTGACATCTCTACTTGGCGCTATGTCAAAGGGGACATGCATTACCAAAAACCGGGAACCTCTACCTATCACAACTATCCTTATCTTACCTTAAACATTTCATTACAGACTAAACCTCATCCATTCATACCACATCACATAACATTTCCTGACTCGGCAGTCGAGTTCAGGACAATATAATACATGGGTATATTTTATTTTATTCACACAGTGCTTTATTCATTTATGGGCTGGGGGGATTGGTGGAAACCGAAGATAGGAGATTGAACTCCATAGATGGTTGAGGGGCAGGAACGGGAGGCTCTCCTCTTCCACTTCCTCAACCTGAGGGTCTGTACGAGTATGACGAGGTTGCAATCACTAGCAGTGATTCAATCACATATGACATGGAGTACCATGTCATAAATGTTGTGCACCAGGTCTGAACCTCACTGATCAGAGCTGAGCACTGGGGAGTTGCTGTGAGTGAAACATTTACGGCGGGGGTTGTGGGGGAAACGTGTCTTGCTTTGACATAAACAAATACAACATTTAAGAGCAATAAGTAGGCTTCCATCATCTTCTCTTCGTTCTCCTTTTTCTTCCTCCTGTATGGCCGATCCTTGCTGTGATCCCTGTTTCGTCCTTCGAAAGCTATGGGATCAAGCACAGTATCTGTCAATACAGCTTAATATCCGTACTTGTTAGTGTATCTGTCTTTCAATTCCAATTGACCCATTAAAAATGACTGGCCAAGTCACACCCTGTGACTCCCCTCATTTTTTTTTCAAAAGCGAATTTAATGAACACAATACACCTAACAACTCTCCTGCTGCGAGCCGTCTCGCAGGCTTTGCTCATTTACCATCCGAATGTTCCTGGATGTAAATAGCATGTGGGATGGCGGCCTAAGGGCTGCCTAACGAAAAATGAAAACAAATTGGAAACAAAAGGTTGAATCGGTTGCGTATGGGCCGCTACGTGTACGATTTGAATGGGATCCCCGGGTAGGGCGTGCTGTGCCATACCCGAGCTTGGCTGACCAAAGTGGGTTCTCAGACAGGGCGGGTCCTCAGTGCCGTTTGTCCACTGCCTGAGTAACCTGGAGTAAACGGGTAGGAATGTGTTTACCGTGGATTTTCAGCCTCTATTCGCCGAATAGAGGGGCACCTAAAAACCAAGGGAGGAGCCACGATGCTCCTTTTGAAAATTGAGCTGGGCTTCAGACAATTTAACTGATAAGGTGAGCTGCTCACCATAGAAAGTTCTCAGAGGTATCTGCGGACAAGCTAAAGTGCGTGCGAGGTGGTCACAATCTTTTCAGCTGAAAAGATTTGCAATCAAACCCTTAACATATTAACAAACAAACATAAACTGACAAACAAACATGCGTGCAGGTTCCATCAGAAAGGACATCGCTTCCCTCAAGCGGTTCCTATTTTACATCATCTGGACACCTCACTTTTCCTCTGCCTCTGTGAACAGGGTCACAAAGGGGTTGCCGTATCGGGATTCAGACACCGTGTCGTCCTGCTCTCCCGGATCCCACACCCTTGTGTGGATCAGGCATGAGATCTTTGAATTGTGTGACCGGGGGTCACTTTCATCGTTGCGGACAAGTCTGTACGAATTGTCCCTGTGCCAGAGTGTTGGGTCCAAAAGTGAATGGGTATTGTCGGGGTCGTCGGGGTCGGGTGGTGGGTCTGGGTTTTTAATGTAAGTGACTTCCATGGGGTCACTGGAGTCGGGGTCATAGTCGCTGCAATGTGGGCTGTAGTGTGGTGTGCTGTGGCTGTCCTCAGAGTCAGTGTCTGTATCGCTGTCTCTGCTGCGGCAGCTTGTGGGCGTTTCGGGGCGTGGTCTGTCATGGTCAGTTGGCGGAGTCGTGGGCGAGTCCGATGGAGAACTGGTGTGTGAGGGGGATGGTGGAAACGTGTCTCTAGTGGGTGGGGTGAGGTGTTCTGATGCGTCTAGCAGGACATGGTGTGCATTGTTGGCCTGTGTTCCATATGCCTTTAACTGGTTGATATGGAACCACGCGGTCTTACCATTAGGATATTTTATCCTACAAACTGAGAGGATAATTTTATCCGAAATTGAGTATGGGCCGGAATATTTTGGTGCCACAAAACTGCTGGGGTTGTATACAGATCGCATTACCTGTTGCCCAACCTGGAATTCTGTGGGGTGTACGGTCTTGTTAAAGCATACTGTGCGTTGTCTACGGCGTTTCCCTAGCTGAACTGCGGCTGCAATCTGTGCAGACCTCACAGTCTCAACCAGGTCTTTAACTGCCTTTTCATGTGTGAGGGCCGTCACTTCGGGGCTAGTCATGTCCAGTCCTAAAAGGAATTCTGTACCTTTCATAGGGCGTCCGGTCATGAGTGTGTGTGGTGTGTATCCTGTGGAAGTTGAAACTGTATTTCTGATGAACATGAGTGCAAATGGGAGCACTGAATCCCATGTGGAGTTGTTCTCTTGAACCATTTTTCGAAGTGTGGATTTTAGGGTCCGATTCATGCGCTCTACAATCCCGCTGGACTGTGGGTGATACGCAATATGAAAATTTTGTTTTATGCCAAATATTGTCAGGACGTTCTTCATGACCCGTCCTGTGAAGTGAGATCCCTGGTCCGAATCAATGCTTCGGGGTAAACCCCATCTCGTGAAGATGTGGTGGGTCAGGATCTTTGCAGCTGTCTTAGCTGTATTCGTTCTTGAGGGGAATGCCTCTACCAATTTGGTAAAGGTATCGATGACCACCAGAACGCATTTATAGCCATTCCTACAAGGGGGCAATGGTCCTATAAAGTCGATCTGGAGGTTTGTCCAGGGGCCATTAACTGGTCGAGTATGCCGAAGTTGTGCCTTTTTAGAATACCTATCCGGGTTATTCTGGGCGAAAATAAGGCAATTCTCGATGTAGTGACTTACATCTGTCCTTAGGTTAGGCCACCAACAGAGCTGCCTGAGGTGCCTCGTGGTTGCGTCGATCCCTTGATGCCCGTGTCCATCATGGAACAAAGCAATCATTTCATTTCTGTCCTGCTGCGGGACCACATAAAGCTGATCCTTTATGATCACACCCTCATGTGTGGTCAGTGCGTGTCTGAACTTGTCATACTGTGGCACAAAGTTGCTTTTGAAAATCTCCCTGAGATCCTCATCCTGCTTCTGTGCCTCTACTAGATCTTTAATATCGGTCTGTGAGACTTGGACTGCGCTCACAGGGGCGCTAGCTGGTGCGCTAGCTGGGGGTGTCCACAAGTGTCCTCGCCTGGAACCTGCCTTAGCCAGTGCGTCGGCTTTTACATTCCCAGGGGGGGATGACCTATGGTGGCTTCTCACTTTGATAATGCCGAAGGTCCTGTCCTTCGCTTTCTCTAAAATGTGTTGGAGTAAAGGGGCTGATGGAAGGGGTTTCCCATCTGCGGAGACAAAACCTCGTGTCCTCCACAGGGGCAGAAAATCCGTTAAACTATTGCAGACATATAGACTGTCCGAATATATGTCCGCTGGGCTGGGGAAAGAATCGGGGTGGTCCACTATGTATGCTATGGCCGTAAGCTCTGCTGCCTGTGCGCCTAAGTGTCCTGGTAATTTTAAAGCTATCTCTTCGAGAGCGCACCCCTGTGCGTCCTCGACATAGATGCCGCATCCTGTGATACGCTCACCTTCTAAAACCGTGGATGAACCGTCTTCGTATATCCGTAGTGGTCCACACGAGTCTGTGTGTTGGGGGCTTTGTCTGGGGTTCCCTATCTTCCTGGGGGGTGTCTTCGCTATAAAGGGTCCTGTGTTGTGTAAGGGGGCTACAATTTCACATTCATGGGGCTGTCCTGGGTATTGGAGGTTGTCGGCTAAAAATGTGTGTGTGCGGTTCCGTTTTACTTTAATATCCCGTCCTTGTAAGAGTAGTGTCCACCTAGCTGTCCTAATCTGGCTAACTGAACCGTCCTTCAGTCGACCGTCTAGGAGTAACTGTGTGGGGGTGTGCTCGGTCAAAATGGTGGTGGGGTTGAGTCCGGTAATGTAAGAAAAGTATTGTACTGCCCAGAAGACTGCAAGGAGGTGCCTCTCGCAGGCTGAAAATCCTTGTTCCACTGGGTCTAACAGTCGGGAGGCATAAGCCACTGGTCTTAGCTGCTCGTGCCGTTCCTGAAGTAACACGGCCGAGAGGGTCAGATCTGTGCTCGCTACCTCTATTGCATAGGGGGAAAGTTGGTCTGGGACTTGTAGCGCGGGTGCTGCGCTAAGGGCTTTCTTTAACTCTTCCACAGCCTCTGTATGCTGCGGAAGCCATTCCCAGGGGGCTCCTTTCTTAAGGAGGTCTGAGAGTGGGGCGGCTTTTGTCGCGAATCCGTCGATGTGGTTCCGACAATAACCAACCAGTCCTAAGAACGACCGGAGGGCTGAAACATTCTGGGGAAGGGGCAATTTGACAATCGAATCAATTCTTTTGAATTCGATCTCGCGTTTGCCGTGTGTGATGACAGTTCCCAAATACATCACTTTATTTTCCAAAATCTGGGCCTTTCTTGGGTTAACTTTACAGCCAATTGAGGTTAAAAGTTCCAGGAGTTCGGCCAGAAGCTTAATGTGCTCTGCCTTTGTGTCTGTCTGCAGTAGTAGGTCGTCTACATACTGTACCAGACATTCGGGGAGGGAAAATTTCTCTAAACCATTCGCCAGCTGTCGGTGGAAAATGGAGGGGGAATTGTGGAATCCTTGTGGAAGGCATGTCCTCGTATACTGTTGAGCTTTGAAAGTGAAGGCAAATTTGTACTGGCACGCTTTTGCCAATGGTATTGACCAGAAGCCATTGCTAATGTCCAATACCGTGAAAAACTTGGAGTTGAGTCCCTGTTTGAGCATGGTCTCGGGACCTGTTGCTACCGTGGGGGCTACTGCTGGGGTTACTTTATTGAGTTCCCGATAATCAATGGTCAGACGGCATGATCCGTCGGGCTTTCCCACTGGCCAAATAGGGGCATTATTGGTCGAGGCTACTGTTCTAAGCACACCTTGCTCCAATAAGCTACCTATCACTTTCTCTATTTCTCCCTCTGCTTCTAGGGGAAATCTATATTGTTTTTGTGGTCTGGGGTCAGGTCCGGTAACGTGAATTTGTCCAGTCATTCTGCCACAGTCGTGCCGGTGACTGGCAAATGCTGCCTTTGTTTGTTTAATATTGCCTTGACTTGTCTGTCCGTGTTTAGTGTAGTCAAGTCAAATGAGTAGTCTCCTACTGCGCTAATCCTATTAGCGTAGTCTCCTACTGTGAGGGTGGCGGGTGCTCTGTCCGATCTTGCCATTCGCCAGACACACTGGTTCACTGGGTCGAACGACAGGCTATGTGCATTCATAAAATCTATCCCTAGGATGTGTTCTGCTGTCCGGGGAAGATTTACTAGAACAACTGGGTGTTTGGTGGAAATGTTCCCTAGCTGGATTGCGACGGGTACTGTAATGTGTCCCTGCTGCGAGTGTCCTGTGAAACCGCTAAGTGTGATGGTGGAGGTGGTCGGCCACGTGTCTGCCTGTGCCGTGGTGGTGGAGTTAATTGTGGTGCGGGACCCTCCTGTGTCCCAAAGTAACTCTATGGGCTTCCCTCTTAACTTTGCCGTAACTACCGGTCTTCCTGATGGATCCCATAGTGTGTCACAGACCCAAGTGGGGGAGCCCGAACACCGTCAGTCCGTTCCGTCCACATTGGTCTGTCCTGACTGGATCCCTATACTATGGATCGGTTTGGCTTTATTGCGATTCAGAGTGCCTGTCTGCTGGCTTCTCTGTGATCTCTGGGGTGCATTACATTCCTTAGCCCAATGTCCTAAATGGCCACAGTTGTAGCATTCCTGCGACTTCTGTGGAGGGCTGCTCTTTCCTTCATTCACCCACGCGGGGTTTTGGTGCGCTCTCACTGCCTGTATGTCTGCTGCAGCCTGAGCTTCTTCTGGGGATTTCACTTTACTCTTGCCCTGAACTGATTGCTCCCAAGCGCGGGACAATCTTTTTAGGACCCACTTCTCATTATGGGCCTCTTCTGAGGGGTCATAGCTGTTGCAAGCGCTCTGTCCTGCTTCTGTTGCATGAGAAATTATGGTGCGCGTCCATTTAACCATATTTTCACGGTTCAAATGGGCTCTATTTAAATTGCCAAATACTGCGTTAAAATGGATCCACAGCCTTCCGGCGAATGCTGTGGGGTGTTCGGTTTTCTTCTGTCGGCACTTATTAAGTCCTTCTACGGGGTCACCTCGATTATACCCTATGGCATCTAAAATGGAGGTGTGCATTTCCTCTAGTGTGCCTCCGCCAACGTTCTGTGGGTCGGGGAGGGCTGCTACTACCGATGGGTCGAAACTCAGAACTGTGAGTTTAACCTGCTCTCTTTCGTCCAGGCCGTACATGGTTGCCTGTTGCTTTACCTTTGCGAAAAACTGGTGGGGGTCTGCGGTGGGGAGAAACGGAGTGATCATTTCACACGCGTCCCTTAGTTGGGTTACTGTTAAGGGGGTGGTGTAAGTAATATCGGGTGCGCCTTCTGTGGTCGCTTTTCTCTGGGTGGTGACTGGATTCATTGGAACGGTAACTAGCTGATCTGTGGGGGGTTGGGGTGCTTGTCTTTTCTGCTGCGCTGCTGGCGCACATGTTCCCTGAACATAACGCTGCGCTGTCTCACTTAACTCTTTCCAGTCTGGGGCATTCTCCTCATCTAACTGTGTTCCAAAGGTGCTTTGAAACCAATTTTGTACTGAGAGCAGCGATTGCAGCTCTGCAATCTGCTTCCTGCATTTCGCATGATCTACAGTACTCTGTCTTTGTTCTGTGGTGGCAGCATGGAGTGCTCTCAAAGCTGCTTTGAGGTCAGAGCATTGCCTCTGCAAAGCCTCTACCTGCTTCTCTGATTCTTCTCTTATCAGGACGGCACGTTGCACGTCCTGATAGGCCTTTTCGTACTGGGTCTGGGAACTGCTGAGATGGGCTAGACAAGACTGATGTGCCCTCTTCGCATCATCTACCTCTCTACCTTTGTCTGCCAACTTCCCTCTAAGATCCATGTTTTCCTTTTCGATGTCCCTGACATCCACTTTACTCATTCGATTTCTTTCTTCTAATTCTGCCCGGAACGTCTGAACGACCTCCTCTGTGCCTCGCAATTGTGCCAAACAGGACACAATCGCCATCGGCCTACGTGCTTTACTCATATTTTTCTTGTGAATTTTAGAGAGGTTCTCCCACCAAGTATGTCCTATACTTCCGGGACCTGTCTCCTCATTCAAACAAAACTCTTTCCAAAGGGGCCATCCCTTTCCTTGCAGATACCTGCGGAGTTCCAGCTCCCACATGGGACACTGACCTACTCGGCTACTGCTGGTCGCTGCGACCACAAACCGTTCTGGGTTCATGAGGCGTTCCATTGCCTGCATGGCCATTTTTCTGACTCACTTTAAATTTTGGAACAGGGGGTGTTGAGGTTATGTCTCACGAAACGGGTAAGGCTTACGCTATGTTCCGTTCACAAAACTACCGAAAGTTTGTCGCAACAAAAATGCTTTCAGGTTTTCCTTACAACCCTGTTAGTACGCATGCACTAAACACACTTCCGAATTACGTTTATTCCTTTGAACACCATGAATATTTGTGATTTCTTTCCTTTTTCTTTACCAGATTTCTAATTCAAATTTCACGGTCCTCGACGGAGTGGGGGTACCACTTGTAACCGTGTCCCGGCGGAGTCGCCACTAAATGTTGCACGTTTTACTTGAGTGTAATTCGCGTTATTAACACGCCTCCGTTTAAAGGCCGTGTGCTTAACACTGCTAGGCTCTATGTATGTATTTTCAGCTCGGGAGTCGCCAGTTGCCGTATCTAGACAACTCACAAATATTCCAAGGTCAGGTTCAAAGTAATAAAACGATACACCGATTAGTAAGTTCCAAACGATCAATATTTATTATACAAATATAATAAATACGCATGCACACGCTAAGGGACTAAGCTATAACTAAACTAAGCGATCAGAATTCTTAACTAAACAGGAACAGGCAAGGTCAGGGAGCGAGGCCTTCGTTCCGATCTTGGTCTGCAACCTTCAGAGAGTGTGCTGGTCGCTGGGGGTCTAGTGGGCCTGGTTCGCGTAGCGAGTGTCGTATTGGCACTTACGGTTCGGCGGCTGGTGCTCGACGGCTGGAGTCAGGATACAGGTTGAAGTTCTTGGTCAAAGCCGGAGCACGAAAACAACAGACAGGACCATGTGTGGGGTCTATCTTTTATAGGACCCCAATGTCCGTGCCTCTTTTGGGGCGGGCTTTACCTTCAGTTATCGATTGGACCGAATTCTAATCGATATCTTTTGAACTCCCCCCCAATGTGAGGGTCTCTTCTTGATGGAGGGGGCGGTTTCTATAGTGGATACTTCTGGTGCCGCTCTGTCTGGACATCCACTTAAAGTATCTATTCAAACCGGAATGTTGCCATTGTGTGTGCCCAGATCTGGATTGCCTCATTAAAGGCAAAGCGTTTTGCCATTAACACCTTTGGTTTGAGATCTTCCACCTGGCCAGAAACTAGTTTTGCTGCTTGCAAAATGCTAATCAGTCTTTGCAGACTGCTGTCTTGGCTAAACTGCTTTTCCCTGCAGTCTTGGCAATTCTCCATCTTGTCAGTCCAGTGTCCATTTTAGGTGGCTACAGTGGCTACAGAGTCCAGAGGTTATGGAACAGCACGAGTCAAAAAGCTGCATTTCCCGCAAACATTGAAAGTGAACGTCTCAAGCATGTTCTGTTGCAGAATAAGCAAGGAAAATCCACTCTGGTCCATTCCCACCCCATCAATGTACTGCCAATCGTAGTCGAAATGACATAAGGTGTTGTCGACAGTGCTGCCAAGGGAGATCCGCTCACCAATAGTCTTTGTGCTGACGGTGAGTGCCAATTCCTTCCGCTAGCCCATTCGCAGTAGTTTGATCAATGGTAAAACAGGGACGCAATAAATGAATTCCAAAACTGAGTTGAGAGGAGGCAGCATATTGATCCAGTGCAGTATAAAGACAGTTAGTGAAATGAAAGTCAATTGAAATCAGAGGCCAACGGTTCTTTTGCTTGTAATCACATTTTAGGCAAGAAGAGCTGATATGGTTGATGCGGGTCACTCAACCCACTCCAAGCACATTGCTACATACTGCTCTGTGTTTCCTTGTCCCTACTTGACCTGATGCCTGGAAAATTCATAGGATCCGGAGACGATGGTCAGTACTCCCATGAAAGAACCTCCCGACGGCGTCCAATGTTCCACCACCTCTGATTGCTCTGTGTTCGCTGGTGATATCAGTGTTCCGTTTATTGTGTGTGGCGTGTGACACTTTGAGCAGGTCAGTGACAGACTGTTGTTTGAGAAGTCTATGGAATTCTACTGACATTTTGGTATGAGCCCACGGATGGTAGCAAGTAGAACGTTCAAGGGATTGTGTGCGTTTTCATTCATTTGACTCTTGGGAGAAGTTTGATGTAAATTGGCCAGTTGAAAGAAGACAGAGAGTGGTAGTTGATGGAAAATGTTCAGAATGGAGTTCAGTTACGAGTGGCGTACCACAAGGAGATGTTCTGGGGCCGTTGCTGTTTGTCATTTTTATAAATGACCTAGAGGAGGGCGCAGAAGGATGGGTGAGTAAATTTGCAGACGACACTAAAGTCGGTGGAGTTGTAGACAGTGCGGAAGGATGTTGCAGGTTACAGAGGGACATAGATAAGCTGCAGAGCTGGGCTGAGAGGTGGCAAATGGAGTTTAATGTGGAGAAGTGTGAGGTGATTCACTTTGGAAAGAATAACAGAAATTCGGAATATTTGGCTAATGGTAAAATTCTTGGTAGTGTGGATGAGCAGAGGGATCTCGGTGTCCATGTACATAGATCCCTGAAAGTTGCCACCCAGGTTGATAGGGTTGTGAAGAAGGCCTATGGTGTGTTGGCCTTTATTGGTAGAGGGATTGAGTTCCGGAGCCATGAGGTCATGTTGCAGTTGTACAAAACTCTAGTACGGCCGCATTTGGAGTATTGCGTACAGTTCTGGTCGCCTCATTATAGGAAGGACGTGGAAGCTTTGGAACGGGTGCAGAGGAGATGTACCAGGATGTTGCCTGGTATGGAGGGAAAATCTTATGAGGAAAGGCTGATGGACTTGAGGTTGTTTTCGTTAGAGAGAAGAAGGTTAAGAGGTGACTTAATAGAGGCATACAAAATGATCAGAGGGTTAGATAGGGTGGACAGCGAGAGCCTCCCGCGGATGGACGTGGCTAGCACGAGGGGACATAGCCTTAAATTGAGGGGTAATAGATATAGGACAGAGGTCAGAGGTGGGTTTTTTACGCAAAGAGTGGTGAGGCCGTGGAATGCCCTACCTGCAACAGTAGTGAACACGCCAACATTGTGGGCATTTAAAAATGTATTGGATAAGCATATGGATGATAAGGGCATAGTGTAGGTTAGATGGCCTTTAGATTTTTTTCCATGTCGGTGCAACATCGAGGGCCGAAGGGCCTGTACTGCGCTGTATCGTTCTATGTAAATATCCTCGCTCTGGTATTTCACAGTGGGCTAACGGTTCATTGCTGAGGCCTGGACTCACATGACGAAAGTCAAGTTTTCTCCCTCAAAGGGTATTACAAATAAGATGGAATTTTGAAAACAATCTCCATTTATTCGAATTATGATTGAAAACAGCTTCTAATTAATTGAATTTACATTCCATCAACTGTCCAGGGGATTTGAACACTCCGAGCATTAACCTGGAACTCTAGATCACTCATCCTCTCACATTACTTCTCTGCCACCACCATAGACCTCCCACCTCCCAGCCCACAATTGCACTTCACACCTGATGACTGAAGGCCTGTGCAGATTTGCTTCTCAGATTCCCCATCTGACACAAGATGTAACCCCATCATTTTCATACGGTCATCATCCAGTTAGAAACTAAAACCGCTTTTTTCAACTGAGAGCATTGCTGAATGCACCGTCTCCTCTCGACCTCTCAATACTAATGAATAAGAGGACTCGGGGTACTTCTTTGCTACTAAGTCAATGTCCACTTTCAAAATCTCGACTCCGAGTAACACACTTTTAGAACACACACAAGGACTGTCAGATTGCAGCTTTATGGCTACTTCTGAAGAAGGGGAGAGTGCCTCTCAAAGGCTCGGCTAGCAACTCCAAAGATCATCAGCAAAGGCAGCATATTTGTACACTTAAACACACAAGTTCCATATAATCACCTCTAATGGTTCTTGCCTTAATACGGTTAAAACAGCTTATGTCAGAGCACAGAGTTCATCACCTTTGAACGACCTATTCAGCATTGTTATTCTTATCTGGTAAGACGTGTCTGGTATCTGCTGTCATATTCCCATTGTGGTTACATTCCATGATTAAAACCCAAGTGGTCTATGTTGCTGCAATGTGTAGCAACATGTGGTTACAACTGCTGACAGCTAATTAGGCATCAGTTAATTAGGTAAGCAGTCATTCTAAGTTGACCAACTATAATGTTCCAGCAAGCCTTGCGATTTATAATGGGCCTTTTCTATATTTCCACACCACCCAGTCAGTTCCTGGAGCAAAAGCCGTTGACCTACAATCCAGACCTGTTCCTCACATATCTTCATTGGTATGTCTCTCAGCTCCTCAGATGTAATCATCTCCTTCAGAGTTCAGCCCCTTATATCGTGGAATTATGAAGTAGTCTGAAAGGTACAACGCAGAAGAAGGGTATTTGGTCCATCTTACCCATGCCAGCGTGAGGACACTCTTGTGCCATTTTCCATCCCACTTTCGTGCAGCCGGTCGAAAGATCTGTAGCTTAGTGCATTTACAGTGCAGATCCAGGTACCCTTTAAAAGTGTTTTGAGTCTCTGCCTCCTGCACTACCAACACAGGTAGCGAATGGCAGCCCCCCACAACTTGTGCATAAAAAAGATTTTCATTATTTCCCCTCCACACTTTCTGCCAATTATATTGAATCTATGTCACCTGGTCCTAGAATTCTGCACCAAGGGAAACAATTGTATCCTGTCCATCCTGCCTCATAATTTTATACACCTCCATTATGGCACCTTTCAGCATTCGTTGTTCCAAGAAAAATAACTTCCATGTTTCTAAATTTTCTTCGTAGCCACACTTTTATAAACATGGTAACATTCATGTATATCTCCTCTGCACACTCTACATAACTATGACATCCTTCCTGTAATGTATCGACCTTAACTGCATACAATATTCCAATTGCGACCTCACCAGTATTTCTTAAACTTTTTTTTAACAAATATTTTATTCACGCATTTATGGCTTTATAACAACAAAAGATACAAATACAAATGTAAACACAGTTCAGTGCGTAACACATCCCTCCATCTCCCACTGTTCCTGCCTAATGTCGACCAAAAATAGCATAACTCCCCCTCACACGCCTTTCCTCCAAACCGTTATTGAATCTGCTGACAGTGTAGTTTTCTCCGAAGAAGTTGATAACGGCTGACACCTCCGGACGAACCCTAACATTGATCCTCTCAAGGCGATCTTACTTTTCTCAAGACTGAGAAACCCAGCCATGTCACGAACCCATACGTCTGTTTTCAGGGGCTTCGAGTCCATCCACGCTTATAATATCCGTCTCCGGGCTACCAAAGTGGCAAAGGCCAAAACGTCAGCCTCTCTCGCCCCCTGGACTCCCGGGTCTTCTGCCACTCCAAAAATCGGGCAAATTGAAGGTGTTCTGCAAAGCCATCACCCAATCTGCGTTTAGTCTCCCCAATGTGGTGGAGACTGCATTCGGAGCAGGAAATGCAGTAGATATCATATAATATTGCATGTATTCACAAGCTGTTTGGCACAAAAAATAGGATGAAAAACAAATAAATCCAACAAAGTAGGAAATAATTATGAAATAGAAAGTCAAAGGAAAATCATAATTATCAATCTGTTGGGATATTAAATTGAGGTGTTCTGCAAATCCATTAATAATGAAATTAATGATAAAGATAGAATAGGTGATTTGTCAATAGGTGGTTGACCATAACGTGAAACAACACATCCAGTTTTATAGTCTTTCTAAGGATGTGGGCGACGCTGGCCAGACTATCATAATTGACCACCCCGACGTTTCATCAGCCAGGTTGTGTGCCGCTCTCTGGAACTGTTGCTGAGTTCCATCTGCTGCTGTGTTGGACGGGATATCCAGGGTTATGTTATCGAATTTCTGCAGTGCATGAAGAGGTCATGCCGTCCATAAAGTCTCAACTGACCCTCTAAAGGTGCAACTTTGAGCACTAAGAGGCAATGTACGGAGGGGTTTCTGCCCACCCCTTGGGGAGGGGCCTGGTTACGGGTGTGTCGGGGTGCTGGGATTAGTGCCAGGTGCATGGAGCAGCCGACTCACCCTGGCAGCAGAAAAGGTCCTGAAATTTCTCCCATACAACCTCCACCACTTGCGCCCACGCACGGCCAATGGCGGCGGCTGGTGGCCTTCCACCCGGGCTGGGGTATAGGATCATCCTTCTCTCCTTCACGGCGTCCAGGAGGATTTCCAGCTCAGCGTCCCTGAACTGTTATGCTGCTCTCGTTCCAGCCATCTTGTTGCCTGGGAAGGTGTGTGTGGAAGAAAGGACCAATTAAATGCGGCTGCGCTGTGTGAACCGCATGAGTCCCGATCACGGACCCGAAGAATGCGGCACTGTTTTTGCATGGAATTGGCAGCATTCCACGTGACGACGGTGCAGCCCAGTAAAAGTAGCTGAATCGGTGCAGGTGTTGCGCCGATTTGTCTGTCATGAAACGACTCCGCTCCCGTCAACACATCCTCTCAGAAATGGAGAATACAGCCCCCTATTTCTCGCATATATACGGAGGGTCAGGTGCACACACTCTCTCACACATACCCCCTCTCACACACGCATCCTGTCACACATACACCCGATCACAAACACAGTGTCCCACAAACACACACTCCCCTGTCTCTCGCGAATGCAGTGTCGTGCACAAATTCTCTCAGCACACGCACAAAACAGAACACACAACACACCCGCACACTCTCTCACACGCTCCCTCCCTCTCTTGCACATGCATTCATTCACGTTCGCATACACACAAGAGGATTGCAAAGCATCCTCCCATTTAAGCTAACACGACATGCAGGGGAGAAATAAAATGGAAGAGGTTTAAGGACACAGCAACAATCCAAATAAACTCGGACAGTGCAGATGGCGTCCATTTGGCCCATCGATTATGCACAACATTCTGAAAGAGTGCCCTAACCCAGGACAATTCCCCGCCCTATCCTGATAATGTGCGAATTAAAAATGCTCTCCAAAAGCGATACACAAACGATTGGAGAAGCAAAATGGGTGACTTTGTCTTAAAGCCACAAGTTCCAAAGTTACTACATCGGTTGTCAATTGACATGTTCACATTAAATCCACTCATAAATGCAGAAAACTGCATTGCGGAAAATTGAGTGATATCCCGTCACTCAATAACTGACGGGATAACTGATACTTACTGGTTCAATTTAACATATATTTCGAGTGGCGTGTGAAAATGATATTTACTGAATGTCCTTTTATCTCATATTTGCCACGATCATGCAGGTTGTCAGTAATTTTGTGTTTCTAAATATTACGCTTTTAAACATATGTGTCAGGGCACAGGAGTCCTATTTTAACGAATGAAGGCTAAATTAAAACTCACGCATGTTTTCCACCGATCAAAACCTTGATATGGTTTTGAAAATTGTGTGGGCTTCTAATATTCAGGGTATCATAGGTCGGCATATATTGGGTTGGTTGTACATGTCCCAGTAGCAGTTAAACTGTAGGAATGTCCCACCATTATTTTTATGCTACTATTATGCTGAATGTAACATTGCCAACAAGACAGAAATAGAATAACCAGCGGGTCATGGCCTGGAAAGTTAAATTCTTGACAGCAAAATCGAGGTTTCATCACGAGAATCTTCATGGTAGGGGCTTCAGGTTAATGTTTATGATTTCAACACTGATATTGAATACCCACTGAAGCAGAAACTTCATCCATGTTTGTTAAGTGACTGGAACTAATGTCAATTGTTGCGTAAACAGATTTTCTCATCGTTGCACCTTTTGTATAAAGGGGCTACATTTACAGATGTAAGAACCACTTTTCGCAAAAGCCTCAGTCTCAACAGAATTCGTTGCTTCGTAACAAGAACTGCAAAAACTTGGCAAAAACTTTATGGACTGTACAATTAGTACAAGTTTATGTTTTCTTCAGTAACGAGTATCCTCTACTGTTTGCTCATATTAGTGACTCTTGCATGTCATTCCTGAAATCTGAATCCAACCGAATAAGTAGCAGCAGAGTTTCAGTTGCTTGACTCCCAACACACTTCACATTGGAAAGCTGCTCATAATAAAGTAACATGGTTGATTACCGAGAACTTTGTTACCCACTTATTACAGTTATCGGTATCCCAGGTATGTTTGATTAATTATTATTTATTTGTGTGGAGCGGTGTTCAGACTGTCTTTTGGGTCTTGCTGTCTGTCGTCTAATAAACATTTCTCTGCATTTGTTTGAAAGATGCTTATAGAGTATTGTTTATAAGTGCAAACTTTTCATTGATTGAAGCGTTCTCTATCCATGGCAAGATATGCAAGAATGTGCAGACTGGTGGTGTACCACAAGGATCCGTTTTGGGGCCACTTCTGTTTGTCATTTTTATAAATGGCCTGGAGGAGGGCGTAGAAGGATGGGTGAGTAAATTTGCAGATGACACTAAAGTCGGTGGAGTTGCAGAAAGTGCGGAAGGGTATTACAAGTTGCAGAGGGACATAGATAAGCAGCAGAGCTGGGCTGAGAGGTGGCAAATGGAGTTTAATGCAGAAAACGGTGAGGTGATTCATTTTGGAAGGAATAACAGGAAAACAGAGTACTGGACTAATGGTAAGATTCTTGGTAGTGTGGATGAGCAGGGAGATCTCGGTCTCCACGTACATAGATTCCTGAAAGTTACCACCCAGGTTGAAAGGGTTGTTAAGAAAGCGTGCGGTGTGTTAGCTTTTATTGCGAGAGGGATTGAGTTTCGGAGCCATGGGGTCATGTTGCAGCTGTACAAAACTCTGATGTGGCCGCATTTGGAGAATAGCGTGCAATTCTGGTCGCCGCATTATAGGAAGGATGTGGAAGCATTGGAAAGGGTACAGAGGAGATTTACAAGAATGTTGCCTGGTATGGAGGGAAGATCATATGAGGAAAGGCTGAAGGACATGAGTCTGTTTTCGTTAGAGAGAAGAAGGTTAAGAGGTGACTTAATTGAGACATACAATATGATCAGAGGATCACATAGTGTGGACAGTGAGAGCCCTTTCCCTCGGATGGTGATCTCTAGCACGAGGGGACATATGCTTTAAATTGAGGGGAGATAGATTATAGGACAGATGTCAGACGTGTGTTATTTACTCAGAGAGTAGTAAGAACGTGGAATGCCCTGCCAGCAACAGTAATGGACTCGCCAACACAAAGGGTATTCAAATGGTCATTGGATAAACATATGGATGATAAGGGAATAGTGTCGATGGGCTTTCGAGCAGTTTTACAAGTTGGCGCAACATCGAGGGCCGAAGGGCCTGTACTGTGCTGTAATGTTCTATGTTCTATATCTAGATAGGATGACATTGTGTGAAGAGGAAAATCACAAAATGAATCGGTCTCAAATCAGCTGATCAATTTTAATGTCAGTCAAGCGACAGATGGATGGATCATCATGGGGCACAAATCCGTCTCCCTGTTACATTTTGGATTTGTGTTCGATCACCAATGTGATCGTGCATTTGTCCATATCCAATAGTAAAAGCGATTCTTATTCTGAAAGATTGATGCACTCAGGTTTCAAAATTATTTGAAGCATTTTGATTTCTGAACCAGTAGGGGCTGGTTTAGCTCACCGAGCTCAATCGCTGGCTTTTAAAGCAGACCAAGCAGGCCAGCAGCACGATTCGATTCCCGTACAAGCCTCCCCGTACAGGCGCCGGAAGGTGGCGACTAGGGACTTTTCACAGTGACTTCATTGAAGACTACTCGTGACAATAAGCGATTTTCATTTTCAGTTCAATTATAAGATGCACTACGGATATTTCATCTGATTTTAAATGTCGAGGTTAATGATACGTCAACCCATGGTCGGAAATGGTTATCTTCTTTGCAGCGGTTTGTGGTTTCTATTTCCAGTGAGCATGCAAATTCTATCAAATGTCATCAATAGAAATTAGAATATGTTTGACTGTTGACAGGTTTACAATAGCACGCCCTCGCCCCCCATTAACAAGCTTTCAAAATATTTTCTCGATGATCAAGCCTTTAGTTAAACTGTATATGGAGCTTCCCATCCCGTCTGGTTCTATTCACCTTCACCTGATTTACAGATTGATTTGCTTCAAATTTTCTGTGCATCCCCAAAATTATTTTGATTTATCTGTAAGACTTTTCATCAACTAAATCGTTCAATGTCATTTTCCTCGTGTCCGCAGTTGTGCAGTTGCTAACAGCCGCTCCTCAGAGATGGAGGTCGAATTCAGTCTGACCTCTCTGTGTTGTGCTGAAGGAGCACTGCGCTGCCCTTTTCCTACTTAGTGTTAATCCGACTTCCATTCCTTCCTTCTAGTTGAGAAAACGCAGGCCGATGCTTGTTTTCAAGAAGAGAACTGCAGTCCCCTGTCCTTTGAAGATGTATAACTCAAAGTACATGATTAATCAAACCGCATTGTCATTTTCGCTTTATTTTTCGAATGATTCCAACTGTAGTTTTTTTTTCCCTATAGGGTACAGATAATGGTGCCAAACGGGGTTTTAATGGTCTTTGGAAGGGCAGTCCCAGGTAAAATATGCGTGCAACAAGTTAGGTATACATGATCATTCAGCCATTCAAGTGGAAGTTTCGTCAGAATTTTGAATGAAAGAAACATTTATTTCCTGGAAAACTTCTGTTTGTGCACGATTTTATGGTTAAACATTATTCTAACTGGCTCTTCTTTTTATTGCAGTTAACATAATAGCGATCAGCATCCTGTGCCGTGGAAAGTGTGGTCTCTCAAAATGTGTCACTCACTATCTGGTTGCAATGGCAGTCGCCGATCTCTCAGTCGTGGTTATTGAAGTGCTGTTATACCATATTAATGAAACTTTTCGGGTATTCCCAGCCCTGCAATATGCTCCGTTTTGTTTTGTCCATTATGCCCTCTGCAATGTAAGTTTGGATTGTTCCATTTGGCTCATGGTAGGTTTCACTTTCGACCGCTTTGTAGCCATTTGTTGCACAAACTTCAAGTCAAAATACTGCACCTCAAAAATTGCGATGACCGTACTCGTTACGTTGTGCCTGGCGTTCACTTTAGAGAACATCCCCTTTTACTTTTTGTATCTGGAATCATCAGCCGGTTATGTGCATGGCCAGCTGATGTGTTGGGGAAAGCAAACACTTCCCAGTTCTGAAATGTTTGAGGTATTTTATTGGTTCGATCGACTGTTGAATCCACTGCTACCTTTCTTTCTCATTGTGTTCCTGAATGCTATGACAGTCAAACGGATTGTCATAACGAGTAGAGTCCGCAGGGCCCTCCGGAGCCGGAGCAACAGTGAGAATCAGCGTGATCCAGAGATGGAGAGCAGGAGACAGTCCATCATTTTGCTCTTCACCTTGTCGGGTAGTTTTCTTCTGTGCTGGATGACTAATACTCTGGTCTTCATTCTAACCCAATGCCTTTACATGGACATGGCAACGTCTATCCGTCTTTATCAGGCACAATATGTTGGGACTGTCGTTCAACTTGTCAGCTGCTGCACTAATACCTTCATTTATGGCGTTACCCAGAGGAATTTCAGAGATCAGTTCAAGAGCGCCGTTATTTACCCTGTGATTCTTGTCAAAGGATTTCTTAAATAATGTAATGTCAAACGCATCAATATCCCAATAATGTGCTTCTTCTGTAATTCGCAAAATGGTGAGAACTACAGATTGCAGAAGCTTTCAGTCCAAGTGTTTTAGTCGACCATGTTTCCATTGATTTTTGAAGGTGACATTTCTCTCCAAATTTTATTCTGGTTCGAGTGGGGGGTATTAGCCTTGAACATAGTTACATTGACGATTAATCTTTACATAATTAAACGTCCACGAGGGTTTCGAGGTTTAGTGTTTTATCTTGTTTTTACTTGCTATACAAATGCAGTGATCCACATCTAGGGAGATGTAGGGCAGCACGGCAACACAGTGGCTAGCACAGTTGCTTCACAGCTCCAGGGTCCCAGGTTCGATTACTGGCTTGGGTCACTGTCTGTGTGGTCTGCACGTTAGAACATAGAACATAGAACAGTAGAGCACAGAACAGGCCCTTCGGCCCTCGATGTTGTGCCGAGCAATGATCACCCTACTCAAACCCACGTATCCACCCTTTCCCCGTAAGCCAAGAACCCCCCCCCCCCCCCCCCCTTAACCTTACTTTTTTAGCCATGATGTGGAGATGCCGGCGTTGGACTGGGGTGAGCACAGTAAGAAGTCTTACAACACCAGGTTAAAGTCCAACAGGTTTGTTTCAAACACGAGCTTTCGGAGCACGGCTCCTTCACCTGAAGAAGGAGCCGTGCTCCGAAAGCTCGTGTTTGAAACAAACCTGTTGGACTTTAACCTGGTGTTGTAAGACTTCTTACTTTTTTAGGACACTACGGGGAATTTAGCATGGCCAATCCACCTAACCTGCACATCTTTGGACTGTGGGAGTAAACTGGAGCACCCGGAGGAAACCCACGCACACACGGGGAGGACGTGCAGACTCCGCACAGTGACCCAGCCGGGAATCGAACCTGGGACCTGGGACTCTGGAGCTGTGAAGCATTTATGCTAACCACCATGCTACCGTGCTGCTCCTCAGGAAGGAGGAAGGAGCTGCGCTCCGAAAGCTCGTGTTTGAAGCAAACCTGTTGGACTTTAACCTGGTGTTGTAAGACTTCTTACTCTGCTCACCCCAGTCCAACGCCGCCATCTCCACATCGTAATTAACTTCAACTGTGATCCTTTGTAATTTGGACGCAGTGTGGAAATACGGTGCAGAGTGGAAGGTGTTTTTTTTTACTTTCGTTTTGTTTTCTTTCTTCTGGCTTTGTAATTGTGAATCTACAGGGAGATATCCAAGAGCAACCTGCTCTTCCATGGCAGACAGGACGTTTACAAGAAGGGCGGGATGCATCTAAACTAGAGGGGCACCAATATCCTGGCTGCGAGGCTTGCTGGTCACTCGGGTGGATTTAAATTGGCATGGCAGGGGTTGGGAACCAGAGCGTAAGCTTAGAAGGTGTAATAACTGATGGGGGAAGAGAGCACAAATATAAGAGAACAACATCACCTCAGGAAGAGAAAAAAAGGAGACAGGTGTGGAAGAGAGGGGGTCAATGAGGGTGTTGCATCTTATTGCGTGCAGTATACAGAACAAGGTTGTTGCGCACATTGAAATTGGCCAGTACAATGTTGGGGGCATCAGGGAGACATGGGTGCAAGGGGATCAGGTCTGGAACCGACATTTTCAAGGATATGTGTCATATCGAAAGGACAGGCAGATGTGCAAAGGGGGCGGGGTTGAATCGTTCGTAAGGAATTTAGTTACATAGATAGTAAGGAGCGATATATGATCAGTGGGGAATGGGGCTATTTCTGTGGGTAGTGTTGATCAATCCTTGATGGGAGTTATGTGCAGGATTTAATCAGGATTTAGGGCACAAAATAAATCAGCAGATAGAAATGGCATGTAAAACAAGGCAATATTCAAATAATCATGGGGGCTTCAATATGCAGTTGGCGTGGGAAAATTGGGTTTGTAGTGGATCCGAAGAATATAAATTGTGGAATGTCTCGGAGATGTTCTTTTGGAGCAGCTTGTGACAGAGCCTACGAGGGAACAGGCATTCTTGACTTGGTGTTGCGTCATGAGGCAGACTTCATTTGGGAACATAAGGTGAAGGAATCCTTCGGAAACAGTGACCACAATATGATAGAATTTAACCTGCAGTTTCAGAGGGAGAATTTGGAATCAGATGTAACTACTAAGGCATAAGGGAGGAGCTGACCAACGTAGATTGGCAAAGGAGCCTAGGAGGGAAGACAGTGGAACAGCAATGGCAGGGGTTTTGCGGGTTTATTCGGGAGGCACAGCAGAAATTCATCCCAAGGAGGCGGAAACATGCTCAGAGGAGGAAGATTCATAAATGGCTGATGAGGAAAGTCAAGGACAGCATAAAAGTATAAAAAGCATACAAAAGGATGCGGATTAGTGGGAAGCCAAAGGATTGGGAAGCCTTTAAAAGCGAGCAGAGGACAACTTAAAAAGCAATAAGTGGAGAGAAGATGAAATATGACTGGAAGCTAGCTAGTAATATAAAAGACGATAGGAAAAGTTTTTTCAATATATGAAAGGTGAGAGCGAGGATAAAATAGACATCGGATCATTGTGAAATGTGGCAAGAGAAATAATAATAGGAAACAAAGAAATGGCAGAGGAGCTGAATAGTTTCCTTACAATAGTCTTCATGGTGGAAGACACCAGTTCGATTCCAGAGTTCTGGGATAATCGTGGGCACAGGTGAATATAGTGGCCATCCCTAATAATAATAATCGCTTAGTGTCACAAGTAGGCGTCAATGAAGCTACTGTGAAAACCCCGTTGTCTCCACATTCCATCGCCTGTTCGGGAAGGCCAGTATGGGAATTAAACCAGCGCTGCTGACATTGTTCTGCATTAGAAGCCAGCAGTTTAGCCCACTGTGTTCAACATGCCCGAGGAGAAGGTTCTGGGGAAAGAGCAAGGTCTGAAGGTGGATTTCTGAACATATTGCGGAGGCATTGATGGTGATCTTTCAGGAATCACTGGACGCAGGGAGGGTCCCAGAGGACTGCAAATTGGCTACTGTAATACCGCTGTTGAAGAAACGAGGGAGGAAGAAGGGGTGGAAATTGGAGGCCGCATCGCCTGACTTCGGTCATTGGTTCGATTTTAGAGTCCATTCAGGGAGGGAGTACTTGGAAGCCATGATAATATATAACTGAGTCAACACGGCTTCATCAAGTTGAGATAATGTCTGACAAACCTGTTGGAGTTGTGTGAGGAGGCAACAAGGAAGTTAGCCAAAGGAGAACATTGTGGGCGTGATTTACTTAGATTTCCGCGAATTCAACTACTTTAAATGGGCTAGCACCGTTGGCACGTTGAACACAACCATTTCCTTGGAAAACAATGCTGGATTCGCCGGTCCATGATTGACACTCATGAGGCACACATCATAGAATTTACTGTGCAGAAGGAGGCCATTCGGCCCACCGAGTCTGCACAGGCTCTTACAAAGAGCATCCTACTGAAGCCTACATATCTACCCTATCCCGGTAACCCAGTGACCCCCACTTAACATTTTTTGGACACAAAAGGGCAATTTAGCATGGCCAACCCACCTAAACCACACATGGTTGGACCGTGACAGGAAACCGCAGCACCCGGAGAAAACTCACACAGACACAGGGAGAATGTGCAAACTCTGCAGACAGTGACCCTGCCGGGAATCGAACCTGGGACCCTGGAGCTGTAAAGCAACTGTGCTAACCACTATGCTACCATGTTGCAACCGTATCAATGCGGTCCTTCCCCCACACACACCAGCCCAGTCAAAAAAATGGCTGCAAGGAGAGCAGCGCCATGGTACAGGGACGCTGAGCTGATAACCCTCATGGACGCTGTGGAGGAGAGAAGGATGAACCTGTATCCTGGCATGGGAGGAAAGCCGCCTGGCACCACCATTCACCGTAGCTGAGTGCAGTGTGCAGAGCCGGTCAGTGCCGTGGGAAAGGTGGTCTGGACTGGCATTCAGTAGCGGAATAAACTCCATGACCTCCTCATGGCAAATGTTCATCCTGGAGTTCTGTTACTAGTGGTGTACCGCAAGGATCTGTTTTGGGGCCACTGCTGTTTGTCATTTTTATAAATGACCTGAAAGAGTGTGTAGAAGGATGGGTTAGTAAATTTGCAGATGACACTAAGGTCGGTGGAGTTGTGGATAGTGCTGAAGGATGTTATAGGATACAGAGGGACATAGATAAGCTGCAGAGCTGGGCTGAGAGGTGGCAGATGGAGTTTAATGCGGAAAAGTGTGAGGTGGTTCACTTTGGAAGGAGTAACAGGAATGCAGAGTACTGGGCTAATGGCAAGATTCTTGGTAGTGTAGATGAACAGAGAGATCTCGGCATCCAGGTACATGAATCCCTGAAAGTTGCCACCCAGGTTAATAGGGCTGTTAAGAAGGCATTTGGTGTGCTAGCCTTTATAAGCAGGGGGATTGAGTTTCGGAACCACAAGGTCATGCTGCAGCTGTACATAACTCTGGTGCGGCCGCACCTGGAATACTGCGTGCAGTTCTGGTCACCACATTATAGGAAGGATGTGGA